>NC_137099.1:17416717-17938717 GCF_949357685.1 Gobio gobio
CAAGTAACTTTGTGGGCGGGGTCTCGGCGCTGTTGCTATTTTCCCGGCGGGATAAATGGCTCTTGCGCCCGGCGCAAATCTAAAATGGGTTGGTCTGAAGTAGCTTCATTATTCATAGGTGTGGTTTGGGCGTAACGTGAATAAACCAATCAGAGCGTCATCCAACATTCCCTTTAAAAGCAAGTGCGCAAGTTCCATTATGGATTGCTATTATTATGGCGTATTTACCAGGCGCACGCCAGGAGCGGTTTCACAGCCGAGGAGACTGATGTTCTTGTAAGAGCAGTGAAAGACAGAGAAGTGAAGTTGTAATGTTGTACATTATGGTAAGGTGATTTCACAGTCTTTTTTTTTTTTCAGTCTTTCAGTTTTTTCAGTTTTTCAGTCGATTTTTTTTCCTGGTTCTTGACGGACAAACAATTTGTCAGATGTCCTTATATACATATATGTCTTGCCACTATTGGGCAAACAGGTCTTATCCTTAATTATTACAATTAGCCTGAATCATTTGTAAGCTAGATTTATGCCTATTTTTTCACATCTTCGTGGCACACCACAATGATTTCCGTCATCTCATGTGTTAATATTTTTTTAGTGTAACAATTTATGATTTGCAAAAATAACTGTTGCATCTGTGTAGGTTACATGAGCAAAGTGTATGCGCGTTTTGCACGCTATACATTATGGTCAAGCATGCGCCCTTAAAATAGCATAATGAACAACGCGCAACGCGCCACTGACTTTAGACTAGGTTTTTTCTGGTCAGTGGCGCAATTGTTTAATGGAACAGCAAAATAGCACCAGGGATTGTTTGCGCCGGAACACGCCTCCTTTTTTGCGCTGAACCGCCCAGGGAGCGCAAGTTCATTCACTAGTTTAGCGACGTGCTTCTGTGGAGGGAAAAGCGCACTTTGCGCGGGTGCAAAATAGGAATGACACATGCGTCGGTGTACAAAGTCAATTGCGCTGGGTGCAAGATAGGGCCCTTAATCTGTTGTTCAGACAGTTGCACCACCTGACATTTTGGGGATTTAAGATAACAAAACATAAAATAGTAGTATTTAAATGTACTATGTATTATTTAAATGGGGGGGGGGGGTACATACAGACATAATCATAAGAGGTTATAAGAATTACATAAATCAGCATGAAAATTTAAAGGTTCCTTACAACAGACTCAAGGATGTTATAAGTTTTTAAAGGCTTTGAGTTCAAAGGTTTTGACATTTTCTTAAAGGAAGTGAAAAGGGACTTTATATCAGAGGAAAATGTTCTAAAGTTGGAATTACAATGAATGCTTCTGGCTTTGTGAAGATGGAATTTACCCAGAAGACAAAGCAATAATACAGTATAATCAAGATTAACATCATTAGAATGAAAATCAGACAAAAAAAGAATAGATTCTGTCAATTGTACCAATTTGTAACCAAATGTGTTACCAAAAAGACTTGGAGAATGGCCAATGATAATACAGATGTTGAATTGATTGTTCTTCAATATTACAAAAGGAACATAAAGAATATCTTTAATATTCTTTAATATTACCAGGGATAAAAAGTTTGTGAGGAAAAGTCCATAAATTATACAATTCAGAATTCGGATAACAGATACTCCGTTTAGTTTGTGCTTTAGGGAGGTGTCTTGGAGTTGAAGAAAGAACTTTCCTAATAAAGAAGTTATTGCATTTCTTATCTACATGAACACCATTAATTGCAAGTGTAGGGATATAGTTGTTTAAACATCCGTATCTTAAATGTGCTTTAAACAAAGTTTTTAAACTAACACGAATACTTTTGATCTCCTTATTAAAATCTTTTACTGAAATTGTGGCATCTTTCAAAGATAAAAATTCAGCAAAAGATAGAAGGTCCCCTTGAGTACTGAACAAATCAAAAACAAACAGAATATTTTGATTCACCCATTCCTTTGTTACCAGACAGTACATTCTCATTATTCCAAATAATAAATGTGTGTGGGGAGAAATTATTTTTGAAAGCAATCTTCCAGGATTCTAGAGCTTGTTTGTGAAAATTTGAGAGTTTAATAGGTAATTTACTGCACTTAAAATTACAGGACAATACAAATTTAAGGTCACCACAATGTTTTTTTGAATCTCTGGTTGATCGATTGAAAATCTAAAGCGTTAAGACCACCCTCCTTGTAACTTCTTACCAAAGATTTCCTTTGGACACATTCCGTTTTATTTTTCCAAATAAAACGGAAAAACACTTTTTTTTTAATCAATATATAGGGAAAGAGCTGGGTAAACCAGGCGTGATATGGCTTCAGCCTGTCAAGTCTCTTCAGCGCTCTTTAGAGCATTTGCTGTACATTCGCGGCAGATATTGCAAGTGCCATTACGCACTGAAGATTTAGAAACAAAACCAACGGTTCAAAAACCAAAATATTAAGGGAGGTGAGCAACGCTATGCATTTCGCCACCTTCACGCTCGCTGTCGTTACTAAGCAACCAGCTAAACAGCTGCTGCTTTGATGACACAAAAGCACCCCGGTTCAGACCCAAATAATATAATATGAACACAGTCCAGCGGGGGCAGGGGGAGGGGGGAGCAATCGAACTCGGGTTCGGTCCAGGCAATTGAACCAAGAGTAAAAGCACCCTTACGGAACGTTTAACTTCAATACCATCGACAGAAACTTTGGGTGCTTTCACACCTGCCTCATTTAGTTCGGTTGAATCGTACTAGAGTTCGTTTTCCCCTTTGGTGCAGTTCGTTTGGTCAGGTGTGAAAGCAGCAATCACATTCGGGTGCGCACCAAAAGTGGACCAAACAAGCGTACCGAGACCTCCTTGAAGAGGTGGTCTCGGTATGCTTTCAAATGAACTCTGGAGTGGTTTGTTCGTGGTGAGAACGTGATCCGACCTCGAGCAGACCCAACTGCAAAAAGTACTGATAATTTTTGGACTAAACCAGCTGCTGTAGTCAGCTGCGCTGTGCATTATGTGATGAGGAAGTGTTTGTTGACAGTTTGCACTTTAGCATGGCAGCTCGCAGACAAACTTGGAGTAGTGAGGAGGTGCGGAGCCTCATAGAAATTTGGTCTGATGACCATATTAGATCCCAACTTTCGAAAACTCACAAGAACATTGCGATCTTCGCTTGAAGTGACGAGCGATGCGCGCTCGCCGTTTGCAGTGCATTACAACGTTGTTTTCAAGCCGCATCCGCATTTCATCATTATAGAAGTGTATTGTTTGCATATTGTGGTGTATACAAACAATGTAATAGATTATAGCCAGGGACAAATTGGACACATTTTGGTTCGTTTCAACTGGTTCGGACCAAAGCAATCAGTGTGGTGTGAGGAACCAAAAAAGCTGAAAAATGCTACAATGTATAATTGTTTGCCCCTGGTTCATACCAAATGAACTGAACTAGAGATGTAAAAGCACCCTTTATCTTAGGGTGCTTTCACACTTGGGGCCCTATCTTGCACCCAGCGCAATTGACTTTGTACACCGACGCATGTGTCATTCCTATTTTGCACCCGCGCAAAGCGCGCTTTTCCCTCCACAGAAGCACGTCGCTAAACTGGTGAATGAACTTGCGCTCCCTGGGCGGTTCAGCGCAAAAAAGGAGGCGTGTTCCGGCGCAAACAATCCCTGGTGCTATTTTGCTGTTCCATTAAACAATTGCGCCACTGACCAGAAAAAACCTAGTCTAAAGTCAGTGGCGCGTTGCGCGTTGTTCATTATGCTATTTTAAGGGCGCATGCTTGACCATAATGTATAGCGTGCACAACGCGCATACACTTTGCTCATGTAGCCTAATCTACACAGATGCAACAGTTATTTTTGCAAATCATAAATTGTTACACTGAAAAAATATTAACACATGAGATGACGGAAATCATTGTGGTGTGCCACGAAGATGTGAAAAAATAGGCATAAATCTAGCTTACAAATGATTCAGGCTAATTGTACTAATAATTAAGGATAAGACCTGTTTGCCCAATAGTGGCAAGACATATATGTATATAAGGACATCTGACAAATTGGTTTGTCCGTCAAGAACCAGGAAAAAAAATCGACTGAAAAACTGAAAAAACTGAAAGACTGAAAAAAAAAAAGAATTAGAACACTTGTTTTTTAAATTTTTTATTAAAGCATGTAATAATGAATTATACAAAATTGTGTGTATCAGCAAGCGTAACAGCAAGCAAAATGTGATTGGTGGTTTAACATGTAAGTATTTTGTCTATCTCTCTAATGTATGTGTATTTTGCAAAGTTGAGGAAGAAACATTGCTTAAAGGGGTGGTAAACCACGATTTCACTATTCTAACTTTAGCTAGCGTGTAATGTTGCTGTTTGAGCATAAACAACATCTGCAAAGTTACAACGTTCAAAGTTTAAAGCAAAGGGAGATATTTGCTTTTAAAGAAATCAGTTTCTAAGAACTACAGCAAACGGCCAGTAGGCGACTACACACATTCCTCCAGGGTTGGTGACATCAACAGGCTCAATATTTACATAAACCCCTCCTCCGAGAATATTAAATAAGGGAGGGTGAGGCCATTTTCTATCGTGGCGCTGTTGTGGTATTAGTTAGTTAGGCTGGAGTGTTGTTGCCGCGATGCCGAGGAAACGCTGTTATTTTCATCCGGATTGCAGGTCTGGGGTACTTGCTCTGTTCAGCCTTCCTTGGGATGGGGGTGCGTTGCAGAGCGTTTAACACACAGCATGTTATATGCACGTGTGTTTGAGTCAGCGGGGAATCAGGCGCGCAGGGCTCTCTGCAGCACATCTAACAGAGGAAAACATCCACCGTCTTCGCGATTTCAATGCCGGATTTGCACAACGTCAGCTGCGTGAAAAAAACACTGCCGGTGCGTGGATGCACGACGCGCGCGCTGCACATTTCACGGAGGACAACACAAACCTCCACAAACTTCGCTAGTTCAATGCCAGATTTGCACAACGTCAGCTGCGTGAAAAAAACACTGCCGGTGCGTGGATGCACGACGCGCGCGCTGCACATTTCACGGAGGACAACACAAACTTCCACAAACTTCGCGAGTTCAATACAGGATATGCACAACAGCTTGTCCTGAAAGCTGGATTTACAAACAGAATCTGTTTACGGGCCACAACCTGTAAGTCTGATTTATTTTTCATCGATGTGTTTTCCTGTAATAGGTTGTACATTGTAGCAAGGAAGTAAACAGATGACAGCGCTGTTCTGCAAACCAGTCTGTTAAATGCTCATTCATACTTAACGTTATCCGACGAACACCTAACATTACAAACACTAACATTAAAATCACAACAGCGAACCTGACATTAGTGTAAATAATTCTTTGATTAGAGCTTTTATGTATTGTTTATCTTCAGGCATGCTAAACATGGTTCTGTGTGTGATTTGGCTAACTTACTAGAAAAGCCAGTGCTCAGTGTTCGTTTTGGGTTAATAGTTCTTGCGACAGATATTTGGCTATAATCGTTCTAAAAATACAAAAGTAACAGTGCCATTCAGTAGCGATCATTATAGATCCGCAGTCTCTTGAGGACTGAACAGGTTCTGCTCGATCATCTTCACTCAAATGTTCTCATATGGTTTTATTGATGCCGACCAAAGCACAGCCTCCGGTAAGGGGCGTGACGTTTCCGACAACCGGGCACTGCGGTTAGCGAATCAGAACACACTAGGCCAGCTAACCAATCAGAGCCCACTGCGTATTTTTGAGGGACTGGCTTCATACAACCCGGAAAGCATCAGACCGTTTTACAAGGAGGGACAGAGCAGTGTAGAATAAAGGTCAAATATATGAAAAATAAGGCAATTTTTTTTTAAACGAAGCATGAACACATGTTACAGTGCACCCCACAAACACAGTCAAGCCTTCAAAAGAATGTGTTTTACCACCCCTTTAATTTACTCTCCCATTGCAATCAGGTTAATTATCTTTGGGAGAACTTAAGTTGATATCTTTCTCCTTTTATAAAATGTTATTTAAACTTTTCATTGAAAGATATATTTTGTTATTTTTCTAGGAGTGACCATGATATTGATCTTGTTGTTAATTTATTTGTGTTGCATTGTACATTTTTTAGTCACAAAAAACAAATTTCTCAAGACTTGCCTAGATTTGACGTCTTTATCACTGATATTTCCCTTAATTTAATATCTCTTAAACTCATTGATAAAAATAACAAGTCTCTTAAGAATTATGATCATATTTTTCTTACTGGTTGAGGTGTCATAGTTATTTCTCTGTATTTTTGATTCTTCTTTATTTTTTCATTTTATGTGAATGTATTCAATGCAGTGCTGTTTCTTTTCTTGCAATAAAATGAAAAAAACTAAAACAAATGTATACATCAGTCAAACAGCCATTTGTAAACTTATGGACGGTTCTTGCAAAGAGCAAAATTTGCATGAGTAGCCACTTCGGACAGCAAATAATCTATGAAAATAAATAGCCACATTATTTTAAAATTAGGTTTTAAACATAATAATAATAATTGTGATTATTATGCAGTCATCTTTGGAAGCTCCCTGTTTTTCAGATGAGATTTCAACCAATTTACAATATAAATACTGTTCTTATTTGCATATTTACGAGATTAAATCACTAAAACAAGTACATCATGCGACAGGCACACAGCCTGTTTCATTAACTGCTTGTCCATCTGTGGAAACGTCACTATGTAAATCCGCTCTGGTTGTCTTCTAAAAAGAAGTACACAGATATAGAGGGAAAATGCAGAGCGTGTTTGCCGTCTCTGTCTGACACTGACGCTGACAGAAACTACAGAGTGTGAAAATGATATATACCTTTCTGATTTTTAACTTCTACCTGATGAGTTTTAATTAGGTCAGAGGAAACTATTTAATACATTTTAAGAAACAATAAAAGCTTTATTTTGAAATTAATCTGGGTGCAAACAGCTAGGAAAGTCAACCTCAACACAATAGGGTATAATTAATCAATTTAAAAAACAAAAACTAAAGTCATCTATGTGCCCATGCTTCAGTATTTGTGTCAATAATGGGAATGAGAATGTGTTGCAATGGTATTCTTAGTCTTTGAGAATGTGAAAGACTGTGATTAGGGTGTCTTAAATATTAAAATGTGCCACTAACATTTCAATGATTTGATGATATCTACACTCAACATGTTATTGAACATGACCGCACTAACATAGCAAATAATCCATTAACTACTTAAAGAATAGTTTGTTGATTATCCAATTTGAACTGAAAAAGACAATGATCACCTGTGTCATTAAACTTCGTTGTCAGTTCATCACAAATTGCTTGTCAAGGTCTGTTTGTGCCCTTTAATAACCATAAAAATGCACTCATGCTTAAAGAGCGGTCAATTGTAAACCCAACACTCCATTAGCAGCTTTGAATTACTTTTTAAACACTATGTGCCGTTGATTTGTGTCTTAACACACCGAATGAAGACGATCAACATTGTAAATGTACTTATAATTACACATTTCTCAACACATACTTTAAACGATCATTTATGTCCAGCATTGCAAGCCATAATGACTGTCCTCGTGTTTAAGCGAGACCTTTGGAGCATAATCTGCTCAGTGAATACCCTCATTTGTCCAAATGCAGTGCGGCAGGAAAACAAACAGAACAGTGAATGGTAAACAAAACAGAGTTCCTTGCAATTACCCATGAGCATGTGGAAAGCAAATTATTATCCTCATAAGAGTTTGTTCACATCATGCTGTAGCCTATATCATTCTGTTACTGTTTCTTAAAGGTGAAGTGTGTAATTTCTGTGGCAATAGCAAAAACAAACAAAAACACCTAAAAACAAATCAGATTGAATCCAATGATTGGATGAAAATGTTTTGATCCTGACACTTCCACAGAAGATACAATATATTGGCAAAAGTTTTGGGCTGCCTGCCCTTACATGCACATGAACTTTAATGACATCCCATTCTTAATCCGTAGGGTTTATTATGGAGTTGGCCCACCATTTGCAGCCTTCTAGGAAGGGTTTCCACAAGGTTTAGGAGTGTGTTTATGGGAAATTTTTACCATTCTTCTAGAAAAGCATTTGTGAGGTCAGGCAATGATGTTGGACTAATTCATTCCAAAGGTGTTCTGTCGGGTTGAGGTCAGGACTCTGTGCCGGACAGTCAAGTTCCGCAACACTAAACTCGCTCATTCATGTCTTCATGGACCTTGTTTTGTGCACTGGTGAGCAGTTATGTTGGAACAGGAAGGGCTCATCCCCAAACTGTTCCCACAAAGTTGGGAGCATGAAATTGTCCAAAATGTCTTGTTGTGCCAACCCATTCTTACTCCCAAGGTGTCAAAATTTGAAGCATGGTCAAGAGCCTTAAGCGTCACAATGAAGACGCTAAAGGTACCCCTAGGCATCACCGTATCGACGCGCAGAGTACTCCATAGATTTCAGTTGTTTGCCCATTGCATCAGATCAAGATGCGTTTAATTCTTTGCATTTGTAAAAGCAGACAGACATAATTTTTTGAAAATGTATAGACTACTTTTATATTTTGGAGCAACTAACCCCACTCCTACCCTAAACCTACCCAGTTCTAAACAGTATAAAACACATAACAGGCAAATAAAAGTACAGTCACAGGTATTTATTGCAAAAACTGACCCAAACAGTATAAAAGTGTTAACTCATGTTGCATTCCAAGTCTTCTGAAGTCATACGATATCTTCATGTAAAGAACAGAGTTGATCTTAAAGTTTGAAGCCATTCAGGCGCTCCGTGAATGCAATGCTCTCATTCATTCAAATCTCATTCAGATGATACACCTGACTCTTGAGCATGACACAATCGGTCACAAGACACGCGAGAGCCAATGACATTTCAACCAAAGCTGACGCAATTAAATTTGAATGTGTGCATGATCTTAGGGATGGGATGGGGTTAGGTTACATGTTCAAATGTGTCTAAATAGTGCAAATAAATGTAAATAAAATTATGCTGGCTGATTAAATCGAGAATCACACTCCAACATGTCTTAATGGCAAAATCATAACCCAATATATAATTTCATCATGACGATAATGTTCCCATGCCCAACGCGTCTGTTTTTGATGCCAAAGGTTTCCCATTGAAATCAATAAAGCAACCTGCGCGTCGAAAAATTACGCCTAGGGGTGCCTTTAGCATCTTCATTGTGACGCGGAAGGCGCTTGACCATGCTTCAAATTTTGACACCTTGGGAGTGAGAATGGGTTGGGTATGCTGAAGCATTAAGAGTTCCTTTCACTGGTACTAACCCCCGAAAAACAACTCCACACCATAATCCCTCCTCCACCAAACATTACACTTGGGACAATGCAGTCGGGCAAGTACCATTATTCTGGCAACTGCCAAACCTAGACTCGTCCATCGGATTTCCAGACAGAAAAACATGATTCGTCACTCCAGAAAACATGTCTCCACTGCTCTAGAGTCCAGTGGCGGCATGCTTTACCCCACTGCATCTGATGCTTTGCATTGCACTTGGTGATGTAAGGCTTGGATGCAGCTGCTCGGCCATGGAAACCCATTCCATGAACCACACAAAGGTTGGAGGTCAGTAGCTACTGACTCTGCAGAAAGTTGTCGACTTCTGCGCCCTGTGTGCCTCAGCATGCGCTGACCCCGTTCTGTGATTTAACGTGGCTGAGTACATATACTGTATATAATGGCTTCTACAAGAGCATATACCATCGATTAAAAACCCTGTAGCTTACAGTAGGTTTGTCTTTAAAGATTTATAAGTTATTGTTCAAAATCAATTCCCCTATCAAGAGAATGAATGGGATTTATACTTCCATAACCCAACTACTTCCATAACCCAACTAGCTAACCAGTAACTAGTCTCAGCTTCAGAGCTGATGCACATTGGCACACAAATTTGGAAACTCTTCAAGAGTTTCAAAGTCGTCATCTGATTGATTTAATTCTACAGGATTTCCTAGAGACGTGTGTGACACATTCTTTGACGGTCCATCTGGAAACAAAGCCGTCACAACACCAAATCAAAAAGAAGAAGAAAGCTGTCATGTTTGGTGACAATGAGCACTTATCATGATCAACTAAACACTGGATTTTCAAAAGTATGTGAACTTCACAGAATGGATTCTTTAAAATACGTCCGTGAGTTTTACACGCCAGTCTGTTATTTCCAGACTCTTAAACATGAATCTGAACAAAACAAACTGTGATTGGTTGCTTCACATGTCAGTCAGACAGCCTCTGGGCGGGCCTTGGCCAATGAAAGCTGCGATGGAGTCCAGACCGTCTGCCGTCAGTCTGAAGGTCTGGCTATGCAAGACTAGCCAGCCACCACAAACGACCCAGATACTGCCCCCATCTGCCACTGGTTAAATAAAAAACAAATAGTCCCATCCCGAAAGTCAATGTTGCTGTGTGACGGTATAGTGTGCAGTGAATGTACATAACAGTAATCTGGGGCAATTGGCGATCTTTGAACGTTAAGGTAATCAAACAACTATGTTTTTAGTGCCACAGTATTTACACTTTTCAGGGGGAGACCAACAAATGGCTTCCTTACATGTGGGATAGAAGGCTTTTTAATGTTGGAAACTTTAAAGTCAATGAAGATATCCTGAAATTCTCAGTGATATTCAGAAAGCTGTAAGAAGTTTAACCTTCTCATTTGTGACCTAGTGTAAAACTCCATCCATTAGCCCAAAAACCGAAAACTAATGACGTGGTCAAAAGGAATTCAGCGTGTAAGCCTTTTCAGCCTTTCGGTGAAGTTCTTTTAATTTATTGATATCTCATTTTAAATCTGACTCCATTAATAATTTTATCTGACTCCAATTCTAAGTGACTCCATAAAGTGTGCTACATTTAGAGTTTATCAGCTGATTTTATGATTAGTTGCGATTTAATTTAGATCGTTGATTTTCTTTATATCTTCCTAGTTTTTATATTCGTTCATCGAGAGACCCTAAATCGCTTAGAGACATGACGCGTCCGGATATCGCGCGCTCACGGGCACAAAACGGTTACTTCTGTGATTAGTCAGAGGATGTAGGGTGAATATTTTACCTTTAAGTGGTTGCACATGCTCACTCAACAAAAAGTGTAATTTTAGTAATATCTACGGACTACAACTTGCTAACCCAGCGATAGTCAGAAATCGGAATATCGCGCACGCTGCGCTCCATGCTTCAGTCGTGGCGTCATCGGTGTGATCTATCATAACCCTAGATTTTGCGGTAATAAAGGACTCTACATCGATCCATACTAGAATAACGATTTCGGAACCATACAAGAGAAATCAAGGTTAACATTTATTTTGGCCAGACAGGAAAAGTAAATATCGTAAACAAGAATCCATGGTACGCAACTGATCAGCGTAAAAACATAAAACACAATTGCAAAGCAATATGAAAATAATTTAAAAGAGTCATCATGTCTGGCACATCTACATGCAGTTTGCACGGGGGGTCTGATTACAGAATATTCCCCCAGAGAGTTAGAACATCCAGCCTTAAATACTCCAACTAGAACAAAAGGGCTGTAAATATTTGCAACACCCCCACCTGGTTTTGGGGGAGTGGATCAGATATCTTTGAAGAGACTACTCAAAGGAGAACTGAATTCTCATTAGTTTTCCAATCTTTCTAATACTACTAGTGACTGCAGTGAAACTGAGACCATTTTTCCATTCGCACTGAGACCTTTAAAAAGACATCAAACATGAAAAGGATAAAACAATAAATTTACAAATAACATCATCACTGATATATCTGCATTTGGTGACTTGAAACCAGGACAAGGAGAGGGCAAAATGGGGAGGGGGGAGGAATGTTTGTCAGGGTGTTGTCACAGTTTCTGTGAGATCTTTTCCTCAAGATTAGTGACTTTTATTGTTCAATTACTGAGGTGTGTAGCTCAGCTTTTGTCTTAGCACCAAAACCGACTCTTACAGACGGCCCCTGGCCAATTGGGACAAATTCAGATTAGTTCCCAAGGGGACATACTTGGACATTCCTTGTTTCCATATTTTGGATGTAATTTCCGAAGTTTTCATGGTGCTGATCCTGGAGTTAACAGCACAAATCAATGGGTGCCGGATTCAAGCAGTCACCTGAAATAACAACATTAAGACAGGCTGAACATGAAGATGAAAACACTGCTGAAATACACCTCAGCGGCACAGTCCCTTTAGGTGTAGGCGTACTGTGCTGATTGGATGCTGAAGCAATTAGGCAGGATATCTGTTATCCCGTTGGTCAGGTTTGTTTCCACCTGCCGATGATTGTGAGGGTTTTCAGTCTGTAGAATGACTTGTTGTCCCAAGTCAGTTGCGTTAGTAAGCATGAGCAGAAAGTGTCAGTGGAAAGTGTCTTTACACTTTGAGGAAACATCTGTGTCCTCCCCAGGATTCTTATCAATAGCTGACCCTTAGAGAAATCCTCGGTCACCTTCAAGCAGAAGGTTTGGTTTGCCGGGCAGGTCAGATCTCCATGGGTGAAGGAATCATTTCACTGATGATGCTCCATTGTGTGCGAGACACCTGAACAAATTCTGAATAACCATGCAATAATTGAACACTGATGACTTTGTGGTTATTGTGAGATGGAAAAAGAGAGTTGTTGGATAATCACAAGAACATCAAAATAACAACACATGATAAACTCCTGTCAGAAGTGCGAGTGGTAAAAACGGTCTCATTTCTCAGTGTCATATATTTAGTGAGCAAGTCTCATTTGATCGCCAGATTCTTCAATACCACTAGTGATATTGAAGCGGAATTTAAACATGGTCTGGATGAATTGAAGGAAGGGTATCAAAACCGTCAATAGAACAGTAGGTTTACCAGCAGTATGCATAATTAAAATATATCACATAATTAAACATGGAAATACACAATTGAATAATTGCCATTATAAAATTGTTTGTATCAGTTGTTTTGAATGCAAATCATTATTGAATTCTTATGTTTCAATCAGATTACTTAGAGAATGAGATTTACAGAAAAAGAGATTTAAAATCTTTAGTTAAACTTTGGCACTCATCTTCTGCGCATTTGATGTACAGGCGCTGTCACACTCAATGATGCAGGTCTGACTGAGAATTGTTTACTTAATTTATAGAAATGCCTGATCCCAGATCTAAGTCTTTAGATATATGTTATTGTCATTAGTCATATGTTGGAAACTAGGGGCCCTTCCAGTTTTCAACAATGCTAAGGACTGGACATATTAAACATTTTGTCCATCAGTTTACTGATCAATTAATTGTCCATTAATTAATGTGTGACAAAGCCATGCACATGTTTTATGCATCTTGCAGTGTTTACATACAGGAAGTTGACATGGCTGTAAGCCGTAAAATTATTCAAACCAAATAAAAGGTAATTATGAAAATAAAATTGTTCAAACCAAATAAAAAGGGAATTATGAAAAATAATTAATTTTGTCCTGTATGTATGAAGATTAATAGTGTATGATAAATTTGCATTATGTGTATGATTTTGGCCTGGATAGTCCCATGATCTATGCCAGGAAAAATGTGTTGTGCGGTGATAGAATTAAGGATGTGTGTTGTGTATGGATGTGTATAGGAGATGGGTGGTGTCTATCCTACCATAATCTGTGTTGTATAATTTTATTCCAGTTTTTATACTGGGAAGCCATTTAACTATGTGTGCTGTGAGGTGTGAATGGCTTCATGAAGTCTCTTCCCTCCCATCTCCTAGATGTTAAGTTGTGTGTGTGTGTCTTGACTTCAGACCCAGTGGAATCTGGATCTGAAGGGTGGCAGCCATTCACCTGAAAGGAAAACAAGCACAGAGCGAAATACAGTTTATCTTGAACCTTTACACAAATTTAATTAAGGTAGATGAGGCTATCTTATTTTTTCTTTACTGGTCTTAGCCAGATAGATTGTTGTAGATGGCTTTAACCTGTTACGGTTTTATGCCATTATGAGAAAATTTGTTGTAGTTTACAAATACATGTATCATAATCATGATCATGTTTCTGTGAAGAAAAGGTTAGATAAACTGATTTATAATGGTCAGATCTGACTATGTGTAAATGCAGTCAGACCAGTTGCACCTTAAGTTGCTGTTGCAGTTGTGTTTACACAATCTGCTGTATTGTGATTTTATCACACCCAGGTCCCCTGGGGCAATCTCATTAAATGATGCTGTTTATACAAGTCAGATCTGTGTTTAGAGCATCCGGTCACCAGGTGTTTATGGTGTCATTTGAACTCTTGACCCTTTGGATCTCTGTGTGTCCCCTGTAGAGTGAATGCCTTAAGTTAACATAACACACAACTCTCATTACATTCCCAGTAAAATGACTTCCCCAATCAGGTCCCCTGTAATCTGACGCACCCAGAGAGGAATTTGCTAACACTTGCGAGTTTCTTTGCAATGGAAAACTTGTACCTCCCCTTTCTCATTGGGCTGCAGATCATTGAAATATAAATTATTAGGCCTTGCCTGAATTCAACTTATTCAAGTTACAACCATCAGGTTACTCATTTAACTGGGCATTGTAATTTTTCTCATTTAAATTATTGCACAAATAGAAGATACAGAAGTTCTTTCTCTTTAGGTTTTTTCCTCTTCAGTTTCTTCCTTCACAGTTCTGTCCTTAACCATTTATATTCTCCTTCCCATAATTTCAACACTAATAATGCTCTTGCCTCCCTACTTGCACATCCCATCTTTCTACATTCTAATCCTTCTCATACTTTCCCAACCTTCTTTCCTCTTCTAAATAATGCTGAATTATCCTGAGATTAAAACCATTTCTGGCATTTATAATATAATTTACATTATAATCATAATATAAATCATATTATATTAAAATAGTATGAATTAAATAATCATTTTATTTGCTGGTCTCAAGAGGAGTCATTTGTCCATAATAATTTGTTATCATCTCACTGATCTTTAGATTGGTCCTGCAGCTGCTGCTGTGCTGGCCTGATCATTGGGTGCACAGCAATAAGACCAAACTGGAAGCCAGTTATAAACTTAGTTGCTGTGAACGTCCAATAAACTGCAAACACTGAGAGCACAGATCAAATTATTGCTCAATTCAAAGATTTTTGTGACTACACAATATAGAATTGGGCACAATTTTCTTGTTTCAGGCTGAGAAGTTATCAATTGCATTCTTTGGGGAATCTATTTGCATATGAAAAGGAAGGTTTGACAAACACAGGTCTGATGGAGAAAGCCAAAGATTATCTTTGGTCTGTTAATTTTCTCAGTCTCTTCTGTGACATTAATAAACACACAAAAGTGCAGTGATTGCAAAGTCTGAAGTAAGACCCTAGTAAAACGCTATATTTTATAAGACATTTATAATTGTGACATCAGACCTGAACCAGTTTTGTCCACCTTCACATTTTACACACAAAGGATTCCAGTGAGATCGTTTCAATGTTATTTTAGCTCATCTACTCACAAGATTTCATTCACAAGTTAACGTGACCATTTGTTCTTTTTCTTTGTCGCGTTGTTGGCAGCAAAGCAAATTAACAAATGTAACTGGACATTTTCCTCAGAATTCAAGGTTTTAATTTACAGAGCTCTCTTGAGTACAGAAATAAAATTTCCTCTCCTGCTGCGTGTGCAAACAAGGAGAATTTTAAAGCAAGGGATATCATTTCTACTCTACGCTGTTGCTTTCATGTCCCTGATAAGCAATATGGTTGTCTTCTTTTCACGCCCCATCAGATTTATACAGTATTCAGTACTATACACTCCCAACATTTATAAAAGGCAAATAAGAATGGACTTACCATAACAGCTGAAGAAAGAGAAGAAGATCAAACCTCTCGCTTGTGGCATCCCAATATTTAGCTGAAAAGACACTCGCCGCCACCGGGAGATCACGTCGAGGTCACCAACTGTAAAACTCCATCCATTAGCCCAAAAACCGAAAACTAATGACGTGGTCAAAAGGAATTCTGCGTGTAAGCCTTTTCAGCCTTTCGGTGAAGTTCTTTTAATTTATTGATATCTCATTTTAAATCTGACTCCATTAATAATTTTATCTGACTCCAATTCTAAGTGACTCCATAAAGTGTGCTACATTTAGAGTTTATCAGCTGATTTTATGATTAGTTGCGATTTAATTTAGATCGTTGATTTTCTTTATATCTTCCTAGTTTTTATATTCGTTCATCGAGAGACCCTAAATCGCTTAGAGACATGACGCGTCCGGATATCGCGCGCTCACGGGCACAAAACGGTTACTTCTGTGATTAGTCAGAGGATGTAGGGTGAATATTTTACCTTTAAGTGGTTGCACATGCTCACTCAACAAAAAGTGTAATTTTAGTAATATCTACGGACTACAACTTGCTAACCCAGCGATAGTCAGAAATCGGAATATCGCGCACGCTGCGCTCCATGCTTCAGTCGTGGCGTCATCGGTGTGATCTATCATAACCCTAGATTTTGCGGTAATAAAGGACTCTACATCGATCCATACTAGAATAACGATTTCGGAACCATACAAGAGAAATCAAGGTTAACATTTATTTTGGCCAGACAGGAAAAGTAAATATCGTAAACAAGAATCCATGGTACGCAACTGATCAGCGTAAAAACATAAAACACAATTGCAAAGCAATATGAAAATAATTTAAAAGAGTCATCATGTCTGGCACATCTACATGCAGTTTGCACGGGGGGTCTGATTACAGAATATTCCCCCAGAGAGTTAGAACATCCAGCCTTAAATACTCCAACTAGAACAAAAGGGCTGTAAATATTTGCAACACCCCCACCTGGTTTTGGGGGAGTGGATCAGATATCTTTGAAGAGACTACTCAAAGGAGAACTGAATTCTCATTAGTTTTCCAATCTTTCTAATACTACTAGTGACTGCAGTGAAACTGAGACCATTTTTCCATTCGCACTGAGACCTTTAAAAAGACATCAAACATGAAAAGGATAAAACAATAAATTTACAAATAACATCATCACTGATATATCTGCATTTGGTGACTTGAAACCAGGACAAGGAGAGGGCAAAATGGGGAGGGGGGAGGAATGTTTGTCAGGGTGTTGTCACAGTTTCTGTGAGATCTTTTCCTCAAGATTAGTGACTTTTATTGTTCAATTACTGAGGTGTGTAGCTCAGCTTTTGTCTTAGCACCAAAACCGACTCTTACACTAGTGAGATTAAATTTACCATTTTTGAATGTGAAATCCCTCTATTCCATACTGTCTGATGGTTGTTTGATATTAGCGCTATCTGAGGCTGATGAAAAGGGACTTCCAGAAAAGTCGGATCATCTGATATCTCCTCTTCTCCTACACAAGGTTGAGATGTCTGAACAGTTTGATGAAACCTCAGAACTTCACAGAAACTCTGACTTCACAACTTTCAAAGAAGAGATGAGCAAACTCCTCCGCATATCTGCATTTCAACCACACTCTGTGTCTCTTCTCCATCTCTCTCTCTCTCTCTCTCTCTCTCTCTCTCTCTCTCTCTCTCTCTCTCTCTCTCTCTCTCTGTTCCTTTCATTCTTTCTCAGTCACAAAGAGGAATGTTACTTTGTGTCTGGTTTCCTTTGTCTCTTCTCTCCGGAATGATGATTTAAACACTGTTGCTGACTCTCTGAAACATTTCCCTCCACCTGTTTTTGTTCTATTGATGTCCAAATGAAATGTAATGGTCAAAATACGGCACACAGTCACTGTGTTTGTTTTGGTGCTTTTTCTCATTTGTGATGGAAAAACGTCAGATTAATACATTCGATTTAAAAGGAAAGTGATGGATGGGAGCAGAAAAAAAAGGATGATAAACAGGGTGGAGAATTCATCCCGGGTTTATCCGGCTCCTACCGGGATTCATCTGCCCTCTAAGCATCTAGTCAATCGCTCAATTACTCTACCGTTCGGGGTCCACACACACGTACACAGATATCTAGGATTATTTTTTGGAGACCAAAAATGGATGCCTCATTTTACTCCACATCACTGTGAAGTTTGTCCATAAGGACTTATCAATGTCAGCGGTTCCACACACTCCCCATGAGGGAAAATCTCTGTGGTGAAAGACTGCCAAAGCAGTAGCTCACCGCTTGGAAGCTGCAGCAAGCCGCCAGGCCCGGATTCTTTCAAATTTATCTTATGTCAACCTGAAAGGTGTGTGTGTGTGTGTGTGTGGATATCTTCCCACCCATAAGGTGAGGGCTGGTAAATGAAAGACTGCAGGTGACACACCAAAGTCAGGTTTCTTGGATGTGTACAGGAGGATACACAGGGATACAGTTTTTACCTGTCTCTTTTCCCACAAAGCTGCTGTGCTTCTATTGAAGAAATTAATTACCAGGCAAGTTATATCAAGCATCTCACATACAAACACATATGAGTACGATATGCATACAAATTCTGATGGATGATGATACATAGAAAATTCAGTTTCAAAGCAGTGTCATTGTCAAGTCTGGGCACGAATATGGAAAAGCACACTAGTTATACAAACATAATCAACAGTAAAAACAAGCTCTCAATGTGACAGTATGATATTATTTTTACCAAGAGGAGAAAATTACAGTCAATGTTAAAGCACATAGTTTTTGTTAGGCGCACTGACACAAGACATTCAGTCCGAGTTGTTTTTTTTGTTTAGTTTTTTTTCTATTTAGCAAAGCCTAATTAATGATCAAATTAAAGGATTCATTAACCAAAAATATAAAATTCTGTTATCATTTACTCACTCTCATATCACCCAAACCTGTATGACTTCTGAAGAAATGGTTCAATGCAATTAAAATGAATAAGGACTATCCAAGCTTCAAAAAGGAGGTAAAAATGCAATACAAAAGGCCATACAATAGTTTGTGTGTGAAGAAAAGAAATACAATAACAACTGCAACTGAATCAAATGAGTGAATTGAACTTGAGAATCTGATTTATTCTGATTTGTGAACAAATAATTCAGAACTAAATCAACGTATTCAGCGTAATTCAACGTTTCAGTCCTCATTTGTTTTCATTATACTTAAATTTTTGTTCATAAATCTTTTTAACACTATATTACTTGTACAGCACCTTGGTTTCAACTTGTTTGAATTTTAAACAAGCTTAATAAATAAATAACTATCATTTTAAGTCTCTGTTGTATTTTAAAACTCACAAGCTATGTTTTTTTTTTTCTTTTTTCTTCAGAATACCACATTCCTGTCACCATCACCACAAATATCGGCCCCAAGAAAGAACACATTGCTATCATTAATTATTGTACCTACAGTAAACGGAAAAAAAGTGTCATCCTTTGCTTTTTGTGTGATCTCGCTTAGGAGGTAATTATAGAGCACAAGTTATTTGCATAAGAAATGGATTTGTTAAGGCTGATTTGGTTAAGAAGAGACAGGGTTGGATACAGGCTGGTGAACACTGCAATTGTATCAAATTAAATGTGGCCTTTATTCACTTTTGAATGGAATAATTATTCAAAACTACTAACTATTAAAGTTTTGATTTAGAACTCCCCTCTCATCCTTTCACAAATAATTACTGTCTAAAGGCCCATTCACACCAAGAATGATAACTATAAAGATAACTATAATGATAACTATATTAGCACAATAACGTTCTGTTCATTATAAGCATGGACTGCAGTTTTGTCGTCCATCACTTTAAACGCTCAAGCTCTTTAAAGCAGGATGGATTCTGATTGGCTGTCAATGTTTCTATCATTCAGAAGCTGGATTTTTTTTTCATTTCTCATTTGAAAAATAATTTCTCTCTGTCATTATGGTTCACTAAGTGCAACATTCCTATCAGATTTGAGGGACAAATTTACAGTTTATGTCAAGTTTAGACCCAGGGTTTGGTGCTCCTATCAGGGATGGGGGTAGGGGTAGGTTTAGGGGAAGGGATAGGGTTAGGACTAAATTTTCTGACAAGAATGTTGTTCCATAATCAGTAAAATATGATCCAGGAGCATTAGGCTACTTGGCTACTCAGTGACTGTCATTAACGTTATAGTTGTGGCATGGACTCTGGTATCCTTTTACATTTAGAACGATTTTTGAAACTATATCTTTATTGTAATAGTTATCAGCCTTGGTTTGAACGGCCCTTAAATCTGAATATCTGAAATATATTGTTCTCTGCAAGTGGCACCAAGTCTGCACATTTGATTGTAAACCATCTAGGTGTGTCAGTCAGAGTCCTGTGAACCCCACAGAGGCCAGGAACCCCACGCGTGAACTGCTAATATGTGATGTAACGGGTGGAATAATATATAGGGCCTTATTTTAACAATCTAACAATCACGCCCTTTAAATAACAAAAAAATACTGCGCCATTGACTTTAGACCAGGTTTTTGTTGGTCAATGGCACAGTCAGTTGCCTCAAAATAGCAACACGGTAACAATGCGCATGAACACACCTCGTTTTCAGACAAGCACCCCATGGGCGAACAGATGGACACAAGTGCATTTGCTATTTAAAGAACTTGCCGCTGAACGTGAAAATGATAACTGCGCAGTTCAAAATGCTTACACTACGTCTGACGACATTGCACACCAGTTATGCTCGTCAGACGTAGCGTAAGCATTTTGAACCGCGCGAGACGTTACACTTTTTCCGTAAGTTGAATACAGAAGACGCTCCGCCAGAAGTTTGAATTTTTACTTTATAAAGTTTTAAATATGGATATTTCACACAAATGCATTGTTTAGTTTATCAGCCGTGTGGAGTTCATCTATGATGAATAGATGTACTTGTATGGACTTCAAAAACAGAGCAACATTCACTGCCATTATATAGCTTGGAAGAGCCAGGACATTTTTTAAAGGTCCCATGGCATGAAAATGTCATTTTATGAGATTTTTTAACATTAAAATGAGTTCCCCTAGCCTATATATGGTCCCCAAGTGGCTAGAAATTTCGATAGGTGTTAACCGAGTTTTGGCTGTCCTGCTCTGCCTTTGAGAAAATGAAAGCTCAGACGAGCCAATCTGAAATCTTCCCTGTTATGTCGTCATACGAGAAAAGGTTACCTCCCCTTCCTCTGCTTTGCCCGCCCAGACTAAACAAAAAAACGTAGTTTAGTGGGTTTAGAGGGGTTCCACATGTTACAAAGTTCGTAGAATAATGAGGAAGAAGACAGGACGGCATGACTGGGTTTATTCAGAGCTCTCAGACACAAACAAAATACTCGCGCTCTCAACAACTCGGTGCAATAAAACTTTCTCAGCTATCTTTCCCCAGCTCTCCGTCTCTCTGCTCCACGAGTGCCCAGTCCGTCTCTCTGGACTCTCTGGACTGGCAGTGCTTGCAGAGTCTGACGGTGTCTTGCTAAACCACGCCCCCTCCGCCACATAATCTAATACTCATTTCAAATGCAAAGATGTCAGCCAATCACAACAGTGGCCGTTTTCACTGAAGTCTCACAGCAGACACGCCCCTTGAAACAAAGCATTCAAGCCAGAGGGCTAATATCAGTATAGAAAAAATGCCTTTTATTTCTAAATTATGACATTTTTTTATGTAAAAACCATACTAACAATATAAGTACACCTCAGGAAACATTATAAAATAAATAAATAAATCCATGCCATGGGACCTTTAATATAACTCTGATTGTGTTCGTTTGAAAGAAGAATGTCATATACATCTAGGATGGCTTGAGGGTGATTAAATCTAATTTTCACTTTTGAGTGAACTAACCATTTAAGTACTGCAGGTGCTCTGTGTCTCTGACTCTGGTGTCAGTGTCAATAGCCTGGTGACATAAGCAGGCGATCTGCAACATAAATGACAACACCCATTTCTCAGTGCATCTAATCAAAAGCCAAAAAAATTATAGTTGATGGTAGCCTGACGTTGTCATACTCAATTCTAGTCAGAATATGAGTCTGATACTGCTCCGTTGGGCTGTGATTATGGGGAGTGTCTCAACCGAATCAGGAAAGACCTCAATTGGATAGACCTACAACCAATCAGAGCAACGGAGCAGCGCATAACGTTAGTTGTCAAATGTCAACTCAACTGCACACAGTGTTGCCAAGTCCGCGCTTTTGCCGTGGGCTATTTTTCCATGTCCGCGGGTTGAAGCGACCCCGATTTTGTGATATTTAGACGCAGGAACCCAGGCAACCTAGACAAAAAAACACATATTTTACTCCCCAAACGCCGGAGAATACCATATTCGGCTGGCATCCAGGCTAAGTTGATGTCCCAATCCACCTTATTTTTATCATAAAGGTGGGACGACCATTTTTAACTTGAATGTGCAAGGCTTCCAGTCAGTATCAGCTTCCAGTTATTTTAGCTGTACAAAAACAGACTATTATGCTGCTTCATACTGCAAACTGGTATTTGCTTTCATATCCATAGTATATGTAGCTCTCTAGCAGGGTTCACTGTAAAGCATTATCTATTGTGAAGGGTCATTTCATTATGGTTGTTGTAGTGCTGTGCTGGAATTTATTTTCAAGGAAGTACCGTGTCTATTAATGGGTATAGCTACAGTAATGTCTTCAGCTAGTCAGCTTGAGGTCCTTTACATCTAAACTGGTTGTATCTCTTAAGCCTACACTCTAAAAAATGCTGGGTTAAAAACAACCCAAGTTGGGTTGAAAATGGACTAACCCAGCAATTGGGTTGTTTTAAGCAAACATTTAACCTAACCACTGAGTTAAAACGACCCATTTGCTGGGTTAGTCCATTTTCAACCCAACTTGGGTTGTTTTTAACCCAGCATTTTTTGAGTGTAGTAATATCTTTTTTTCCCCTATCAACTGTTGTTAAATGTTGCATCACATTTTCTTTTTGAATATCCTATTTAACTCTGAAATATGTCAAATTAAGAAAATAAAATGGGATGTGAATGCTGTTTTATAAAAAAAAAAAAAAAAAAAGTGACAGGGTGACATTGTTGAGACAGAGAGATGACAAACAGTCCTGTATTAATTGAATGGCATTATATTAGCTAATTTGGAGCCTCCCTCCAAAATATATATTTAAAAAAACATGGTCGGTTGTGAAAAATTGTCTTTCTACCATATGATGACAGGTCTTCACCCACCCACCCATCCCTGCTCTCTCTGAGATTTGTGATGTTACAGTTGGTCCGTCTGAATAGATAAGAATTAATGACTGTGCCTTCACAGAAACAGCTGAGTGCCTGTGTAAATGCTGTGAAGTGTACGTGTGTGTGTGTGTGTGTGTGTGTGTGTGTGTGTGTGTGTGTGTGTGTGTGTGTGTGTGTGTGTGTGTGTGTGTGTGTGTGTGTGTGTGTGTGTGTGTGTGTGTGTGTGTGTGTGTGTGTGTGTGTGTGTGTGTGTGTGTGTGTGTGTGTGTGTGTGTGTGTGTGTGTGTGTGTGTGTGTGTATGAGAGAGAAGGCTGTGGAGAATCAGGCTAAACCTGGGCCTAGAGACTTCCGAAGATTCAATTAACATTTTTATTAAGGGCTGTTCACACTTGGGGGCTAGCACATCACCAGAACTGTGAGTGTGTGTTTGGGTACAGGCATTAAGAGAGTATGTGTATTCTTTAAAGAGTAAGCTGTATTAATTAGAATTCTTGACTCTTATGGGAGACTGCTAAGCACCGAATGTTTATCAGGGCTGTGATTGGAGGAATCCGAGTGTTTACTTACTAGCGTGTTTGTGTGCTGAACGCCTCACTGAGACCGGCTTAAGAGCGATGCTGTTAATGAAAATGTCACGTTTCACGTGACATTATCGCTGTGAGAGCGCTAATGAAATAACTGATGATCCCCGCAAAATCTCCATGTATCTCCAGTTTGTGTTGCACTGAGATACGAAATTGATAGTCAAACGATGGTTTTGTAACTCTCACAACTATATTGAAATATATAATAAATCAGATAGATGGATCTTCCAAAAAATTCTAGGGATTGTGTCACTTTGTTCAAAGTCTGATCTAAAAAATTATTGGTTTCCTTTTTTTTTTTTTTCGTTTTCTGAACTTTAGAGTTATACTTTTTTTTTGGAAAAATTATACAAAATAGGTCAAACGATTTAACCGAAAAAACAGTAATATAGTGAAATTGTATACTTTTTTAAGAATCTGTTTGAAAAATTATACAACATAAACAAAAGTCAAATGATGGCCTTGCCATTCTCACAACTATATTGACATAAATAATAAAGATAGATAGATAGATAGATAGATAGATAGATAGATAGATAGATAGATAGATAGATAGATAGATAGATAGATAGATAGATAGATAGATAGATAGATAGATAGATAGATAGATAGATAGATAGATAGATAGATAGATAGATAGATAGATAGATAGATAGATAGATAGATAGATAGATAGATAGATAGATAGATAGATAGATAGATAGATAGATAGATAGATAGATAGATAGATATAGATAGATAGATAGATAGATATAGATAGATAGATAGATAGATAGATAGATAGATAGATAGATAATCATGCAAACGATACATAGATTTTAAGAAAGTCTTATACTCTTATGCACCAAGGCTGTATTTATTTGACTGTAAAAACTGTAATATTGTGAAATATACTTTTTTATTTATTTATCTGTTTTAATATTAAGGTAATAATCCTGTGATGGCAAAGCTGGTGTAAGAGCGATGCTCTTAATGAAAATGATGATTCATTGTTTATCAGTTATTATCGCCTGTGAGGGCGCTAATGAAATAACTGATGATCCCCACAAATCTCCATGTTGTGTTGCAACATCATTTTTGATGCATGCACGTGGGTAAAACAAATTTTGTCTCTTTGTTACATTTATTAATTTTGATGTGAAGTACATAAATTCTCATTTGTCTCTCACACACAAACAAAATGCATTCTCCTCGTGAAGAGCTTTATGGGGCCGCCCCTCTGGCAGCTTTGATTAGTGGTGG
The DNA here is from genome assembly GCF_949357685.1 of Gobio gobio. Lineage (NCBI taxonomy): Eukaryota > Metazoa > Chordata > Actinopteri > Cypriniformes > Gobionidae > Gobio > Gobio gobio. The sequence continues at coordinate 17,441,575 of NC_137099.1, forward strand.
CCGCGGACAGGCAGATGGATGGTCTGCTGTGAGACGGGTGGAAGGACCTCAGGCTGAAAAACGGGAAGAAAGACAGATGATGGAGGAGAGGAACTGCATTTCTCCATCAGCGTCTTCATCAAGAGTCACTCACTGAGAGCATGAGAGTGACCTCCGACCTTCGGCCATCATGTTGAGGGCTTGGAGGAGGTGGCTGATTGGTGGGTGGACAGGAAGAACTCTCACTCATCCATACCAGCTGTCAATCAAACCGACGGCAATGACAAATGACTGCAGAGACAAAGAGAGAGAGAGCGTTGCTCCTTTTTTCCCCATGTTCTCCAGTGGCGCATAAAAAGCACCTTGTTGTACATTTATTATGAGTGTTTTTGATCTATTTTAAAAGCGAATTAAGGCGATACAAGCTTGTAAAAGTGCCATCATGCTGGTAATATGATTCATGCTGATAGTGTATTGACAGAAAAAGAGAGACTATTACCAAAGCCCTTTTGAAGCAAGCCTCTTCACTCAGTGGCCATTTTGGTAAAATCCCTGGACAGATGGTTTCTAGTCACACTAGTACAGCTTCCATCTATTTGAAAGAGGAAAGAAAGAAATCTCAGTTCATCTTACAGTAATGGTATCATCAGCATTGCTTTCTTAGCTCGTATTAGGTTAAAAATGTATTTTTCTGTTTGGTCCTGCAAACGCGCATTTATTTTTATAGGCCATGTTGGCCTCTGAAGTTGAATAAATTTACATTATATTTACATTTAGTCATTTAGTAGATGCTTTTATCCAAAGCAGCTTGCAAATGAGGAGCATCATAAGCAATTTATCATACAAGCGCCAACAATACTCGCAACACCGCAATGCTGGGGTTCTAGAGGAAGCAAAAGCAGAAGTAAAACTGTAAAGTAAAAGAGAAAAGAGGTGGAAGTGGAAGTGGCTTCTGTGTTAAGGAATTGTGGTTGTGGTTTGAGAGATGCGTGTAAAGAAGACGTGGGGATGTGATATGGGTCCTTTTTAGTTAATGTTATCATGTATTGTGGTTTTAATATATACTCCATTGGATCTATTCCTGTGATAGCAAAGCTTTTTCAGCAGCCATTACTTCAGTATTCAGTGTCACATGATCCTTCAGAATCATTCTATGCTGATTTGATGCTAAATAATTATTTCTTATTATTTCAATGTTGAAAACAGTTGTGCTGCTTAATATTTTAGTGGAAACCATGATACATTTATTTCAGGATTCTTTGAATATAAAATTCAAAAGATCAGCATTTATTAAAAAGAAAGAAAAAAAACACACATATACTGTGTATATATATATATATATATATATATATTGGTGAAATTATAAATGTGATTAAATGCACAATATGTAATTTTTTGCCTGCTAGAGGTCGCTTATTCAAAATAATGGCGTAGCTTGATGACGCCTTGATTTCGCAGTTTTTATTATGCTGCAGACGAGCACTTCCGCTTCTTCCAGTCATGCGTATGTGGGGTCAAGCCCAATTTATACTTCTGCATCAAGTGTACACCGTAGCTACGTCGTAGGCTGTGTTGCACGCGTAGTCTACGACGCACCTCTCCAAAAATGTAACAACGCATCAATTCTACGCGGACCACAAGCGCTGTGATTGGTCTGCCAGAACCCCTCCCCCAGGTCAATAAATAAAAAAAAATCTGCGATAGGAGTGTGTGTCCGGAAATGGGATGATAGTTTCATCCATAAATCTGCTATATAACACAATATTTTGTAGTTCAGAGATTATTTATGTTAGTGAATAAATACATAGATCCGCTATGAGTGTGTGAGCTCTTGATGGTCTAGTGGAAGAATTTTTGTTAAGCGTGCCAGTGGTTCTGGGTTCTAATCCACCATTGCATATTTTATTTATTTTCTCATTAAAACCAAAGATGTTAATCAGTGATTGTATATCAAGAACAGGGACACATTATGGGTGCATTTCGTGAATAAAGTCTCCGCAACAGCAATCGATTGAAGCACTTGTCTGCACGAGCCACCGATACTGAAAACAGCGGCCACAAGCACTCTGCATGATTTCAAAAACCCATTCCAGTGCCAGATCGCCTCTTAATTAACTATTCTAATCATCTAGAGATGCTTAAAGGGTTAGTTCACCCAAAAATGAAAATTCTGTCATTAATTACTCACCCTCATGTCGTTCGACACCCGTAAGACCTCCGTTCATCTTCGGAACACAAATGAAGATATTTTAGTTGAAATCTGATGGCTCTGAAAGGCCTCCATTGGCACAATGCACGGTACACTCTCAAGTCCCTTAAAAGGTACTAAAGACGTCGCTACAAAGTCCATCTCACTACAGTGGTTCTACAATAACTTTATGGAGTGACGAGAATAGTTTTTGTGCGCAAAAAAACCCTAAATTACGACTTATATAGTGATGACGAATTCAAAACACGGTATCATGAAGCTTCGAAGCGCTATGAATCAGTGAGTCGAATCATGATTCGGATTGCGTGTCAAACCGCCAAACTGCTGAAATTTGGCAATCCAAACTGCTGAATCGACTCACTGATTCATAACGCTTCGAAGCTTCATGATGCCGTGTTTTGAAATCATCATCACTATATAAGTCGTTATTTAGGGTTTTTTTGCGCACACAAACTATTCTCGTCACTCCATAAAGTTATTGTAGAACCACTGTAGTGAGATGGACTTTGTAACAACGTCTTTAGTACCTTTTAAGGGTCTTGAGAGTGTACCATGCATTGTGCCAATGGAGGCCTTTCAGAGCCATCAGATTTCAACTAAAATATCTTCATTTGTGTTCTGAAGATGAACAGAGGTCTTACGGGTGTCGAACGACATGAGGGTAAGTAATTAATGACAGAATTTTCTTTTTTGGGTGAACTAACCCTTTAATATGTATTAGATACAACAACTCAAGCTGCAATAACGGTCGCTGCTGCTGCTACTCCGACAATGTACACAACAAGTTGCTTCTTCTTCAGCTTTTCTTGATACTGTGGATTACACCATCAACATGCCCGTGGACACTGCCTACTAGCGGTGTGCATGTGTAATTGCACATTGACGCGGACAACAACGCAGAAGTATAAATGAAAACCAACGTGTAACTTGCGGCATAGAGGATACGGCGTAAGTCCGACGCAGAAGTATAAATCAGCCTTAACGCAGCACTGTTTCTTGAAATTAGATACATTATTTGAGTGTGTTGAAAGTTATGTTATGCTACTCTGTGTTCGCTCGGCAGCTACTACGAGACACTTGTTGCACACTGCAGAAAGCTAGATCGATATTGGGCATGGTAAAACATGGTACTCGCAGTAAATCAAGAAAATGAGATTTAAACAATAAATCTCGACTAACTGTGTTGAGCTAAATAATAATGATTCGTTTTCTGCCGATGAATGTATCCAAACAGTTGCTCACCTGTCTAATCAAACACATACTATATTAAGCATCTTTGGAGGTTCCATGGTTTCTACAAAATAAAATCGGAAATTGAGAATAATGCGTGTATTATGTCATTGAGGCGACGCACGGACACGATCTGTGTCCTGTTAAAATGGCTTATTTCTCTGGATTTAAAGGGGGTCTATTGTTATTTCATACATTCTGACTTATTTACAATGTTATAGAGTTGGATTCTCATGCTAAACATGGCCAAAATTTTTAATAATTAGTTGGAAGTATGACGGAGTATTTCTGTGCCAAATACATTCCATCAGGATTCTAACAAGTGTTTTCAGAGTATGGCTCTGTATGAAGTCATAAAGAGTGGAATTCCTTGTTGGCACTACTCCCAGATGAGCGTGTGCACACATTAACCAGAGCAAGAGCAAGAGCACAAGCTTTGTTCGGGTTACAGAAGCCATCGGCAGCGCTGTCATTTTGTTTTTAGACCACGAAATCAACAATGTCACTAAAGAAGTGTGTTTTTGGTTGTGAGGAAAAGATAACCTTGTTCAGCTTCTCAAATAACCCAGCGTTAAGGCCCTTTCACACCGGACGCGTAACGAAAAAGCGAAGCGAAAAAACAAATATTTTGCGTGCAAATTGTTCGCGTCAAAACCATTCACATCAGCCGTGACGCGAGTTTGCGACGTTTGTGACGTTTCAGAGCTCCAACATTCCAAAACATTTGTGGCGACAGCTGAGAAAATACGGACACTTCCTCATCCAGTGAAGATGAGCTTTTCATTTTACTTAAAAGACAGAGAAGAAGGTTTTGGGTGCACCCAGTCTTAAAGAGCAGAGAGTCTGAAGGGGAGTATGCTAATCTTGTACAGGAGCTAAAACTTGATCATGGCCGGTTCCACACTTAAGTTACTTCAAATGTCCGTGGGACAATTTGTGGAGTTCGAGAGAGACAGTAAAAGCACATCTGACGAGACACACACACACACACTTCAGGAAACAATCGATCCGGAGCAGGTGTGTTTCCAGCTATGTTTCCAGTTGAGTCACAATGTAAACATTTAAGTGTTTGTGACTCTTTAGCTCCTCCCACTGCAGACCTATCCAAAAATCTAACATGTTGTGCCTTTAATGTCATTTTTGATCAATTTAGTGTTTGTTTTGCTGAATAAAAGTATTATTTTCTTAAAAATAAGCCCAAACTAGTTATTCTGCATTATTAAATGCAAAAAGGTAAAAGACAAAACAGAGAAGAGGTTGTTTTTTTGTTAAGGAATTGTGGTTGTGGTTTTCACGGGTTAAGAGTTTGCAAATGACATGGGCCGATTTTGGTTTATTTTTGCTTTTTGTTTTAAAGTGAACTCTGAGAATGTCAGCATGTATTTAAAGCACGTCAGGTTAATGAATAGTATTGGGTGGGTGAAAATGCACCAGATTGTTACCCCGGGGTTGATGGTGAATTGTAGAAAATGATTCTTTTTTTTCCCCATAAAGTTTCTGTAAAGTTTCACTTCAAATGCAGCCTCATCATTCAGCATCACCAGCATTATCTTTTGTTTCCCCTGAAATTGAATTAAGTGAATTCAATTGGCACGTCACATCAGTCAGAAAAGCTGCCTTGAGCGTGGATGTGTCATCTTTCAATGGTGCCAGTATATTGCGTCGTAAAATATGCGAAGCGGGTCCACAAAGTTTTTGAGGACTTTTAAAGCCTGCTTCATTCTTGGTGGAACTATTTGTACCTCTGTCACATCATCGTGGTACAAAATATTTTAGAGGTTAAAATATAATGAAGATCAAAGTTATCAGTCAGAATGCATTAGACACAAAAATTATAAGCACAGTGGGTAATTTTTCTGTCACTTTTGGGGGTCATTACCAGAACAAGTTATGATTTCTCACATTTTGTTCCCCATTATTGCCTCAGCTAAGGAATACACATGACATCTTGACCGTGGTCAGACCATGAATGTATGTGTGGGCATCTGTATGACCATCACCCCACTTGTTAGACATTTCGTACAGTACAACCTCTCTGCTCCTTCAGCATTTACGATCTCTTTCTGTCATTCGTCATCTGCTCCTCTAATCTCTTTCACACTGCAAGTCACACCTGTCACACTTTTATCTGTTTTCTCTCTCTCATTTCTTTCATTTAGTAGGAGGGAAAGAGGGAAAAGTGAGTGCTTCAAAGACACAGCGGAAAGTGTCACTTTATTTGTCTTGCTCAGCCGTCTTTCTGGTTAAAGGTTAAGCCGTTTAATTTTCTTCCAGAAAATCACTAGGGATTGTGTCACTTTGTTCAAGGCTGGCCAAATTACCTTTTTTTTCTTTCTTTCTGAACTTTAGAGTAATAAAAACTCTTGAAGTGTTTGATTATACAAAATAAGCAGTAGTCAAACAATGGTCCTTTCATTCTCACAGCTATATTGACATAAATAAGATTGTGGTTGATTCAATTCAAATTCACACTTGTGAATTGAAAGGGAGCCCATTTTTTGTAAGAATGCCATGTGGCAACAAACCTATAAACCAATTACAGCCCTACCCCTAAATTCAAAGGCCAATGATACATCATAGGTAAAGTACAATGTGTTTTATTCTCTGTAGACTGTAATCACACAATCGATTTGTCCACTGTCACTCATTATTACTCTCTGTTACTGTGAACTGTTAATGATGAACAATTTAAAATAGTCACTCCACTTTGCTGCAGTCAGCAATCCATTTACAATTCCAGGTTGTGGAAGATACTTTAGGCCCTAAAAAAGAGCATTAAAAAAGTTAAATAAGGACAAATCTGTTTATCCATGAAGTAAATTGTGATGTTGCTCTCCTTGTTTACTGAATTGATGTGTCTTTTAAACACATAAGTAAGCTGAGCTTTGCTGGAGATCATTAGGAGCTGTTAGTGTATGTATATGTTTTTGAATAGAAGTGTTTGATACTCGGAGAGTGTTAGCGTTGTCCCAAAGTTTCAGCGTAAAAGAAAACCTGCGACCTGATCCAGTTCAGAGAGCTGGACTCATTAAACTTCACACTTGGCTATATCAAGGCAAACACTGCACAGCAAGTGGTGCATATGCCACGACATGGGGAGCAGTTGTAACCACAAATAAAGACACAAGACCACAGTTATTTTAGATGTTATGGGGCGAAGATGCTCTGTGGGTGATGGCCTATGATGAATTCACTTTGCCATTACTGTACAGTGCAGTAATCTAAGCAAGCATGCTAATGACTAGAACAGTAAAATAACATTTCTGACAGGATATGTTCATGATTTGTGAATGCTGTCTATATAGCATGCTGTAGTTCTGTCAGTCGACAGAACCTTTAGAGGTTCCCATGGGATAATTTTATTGATTTAGTTTAATTAAATAATTTTTTAATTATTTAATTTATGATTTAAACAGCCTGTAAACTTACTTTATTACTGGAAAAAAACATGAAAGTATTATGCAATTATTTGAGACATTTCTCTTTATAGAACCTTTTTGGCATAAAGGGTCTCTTAAATGGCTCGTTTTCACCGAGCGACGCGGTACGGTTAATTACAGTACGATTCGGGACCATAAACCCTGATCCGGCTTACTTTTCCACCACCAACAGTACCCTTATGATAGGTGTGGTGTAGCAATCATCATCATTCTCGCACAAAGTAGAAAGCGACACAGTAAACAACAACGGATGACATACAGGAGATCTTGTTCTTGCTTCTCGGCATGTGGCTGTTTGTAAAGAAGAAGACACGCTTTGTTTGAGCCAAGGCTGCAGGCTGCAAGGAAAAACACAGCCCGAAAAAGCATGCGCAAGTGACGATTCTCTGTTAACCAAACAACGTTCTGCAGTGAGTCTAGCTCCATCCTTTAGTACCGGACTACTGTGCTAGGTACCCCAATGGAAAGGTATGGTACGGTTTGGAATTAGGGTACCATTCACAACTTCTGACAATGGAAACAGAAAAAAAATTGCATACCATACCGAACTGTACTGAACCGTACCACTCGGTTGAAACGAGGCATAAGTAAGCAATAAGGTACAAGAGGCTGTGCTGTATCGTGAATAAGTCATGGCTGAAGGGCGTTATTAGGCATGATGCGAAGGTTAAACGGTTATCACATAATACAAAAATTAAAGCCAAAAAATATGTATCAATGCCACTCTCATGAAGTAAAATAACTAAAAGCCTTCCTTCTGCTGGAAAAAAAATAGTCCCTGACCGTGAACATCAACAGAAGTTATATTATTACGCCATTAGATGGCGGAAAAGACTGTCTTTATGAGTGAGTCAGTCAGTAGCGAAGACTTTTATATTGAAAGGACTGAAACTCGTTGTGAACATGGAGCAAGACACAACTGACATATGCTTTGACTAGAGCTGTCAGTGTCAGGGCACGGGGAAACCCATTAAAGGATTAGTTCACTTTTAAATAAACTTTTGCTGATAATTTACTCACCCCCATGTCATCCAAGATGCCCATGTCTTTCTTTCTGCAGTCGAAAAGAAATTAAGATTTTTGATGAAAACATTCCAGGATTTTTCACCATATAATGGACTTCAAGTGCTCCAAACGGTTCATGGTCCAAATGAGAGTTTCAGTGCAGCTTCAAAGGGCTTTAAACGATACCAAACGATACCAGACGATGAATAAGGGTCTTATCTAGCGAAACGATCAGTTTCTGCGTGAAACCAAGCAGTATTTATGCTATTATTTTACCTCAAATCAGACGAACGTGATCATCTCTGAGCCCAGCCATAACTTCCGCTAAGTGAGGTCAAAATACGAGTGTGGTCATAGATGGATACATAGATACCTCATTAGCGCTTGCACGGATCAATAGAATGAGGCATCTACGATCGATAAATCTATGACCACGCTCGTATTTTGACCTCACTTAGTGGAAGTTATAGCTGAGCTCAGAGATGATCACGTTCACGGACCTTGAACCATTTGGAGCCCATTGAAGTCCATTATATGGAGAAAAATCCTGGAATGTTTTCATCAAAAATCTTAAAGGTCCCCTTCTTCGCGATTCCATTGTTCAAACTTTAGTTAGTGTGTAATGTTGCTGTTAGAGCATAAATAATACCTGTAAAATTATAAAGCTCAAAGTTCAATGCCAAGCGAGATATTTTATTTAACAGAAGTTCCCTTTCAAAGCCTACAGCGAACGGCTGGCTTGGACTACATCCTGGTACTTCCTTCTTTAATTACGTCAGTAGAGCAGTAGAACAGACTAACCTCCGCCCACAAAGAAACGCGAAAAAGGGGGCGCGGTCTTGTTGCTGTCCCACGTGGAGAAGCGGACGGTCGCGTGGAGAAAAGGAACTGTTGCGTTGAGTGTGTTTATCGCCATGTCATCGAGACGCTGTTATTTTCATCCAGGAGTCAAATCACCTTTGTTTGGCTTTCCCAGGGGCGCTGTAGAGATTATTGAACGCATACATCTCTCCGTTAAGAGGCGTGACCTTTCCAACGTGCGCTAAGCTGCTGTCAAATTACAACACAGGAACCGCTTTCACGTGCGCTAAGCTGTGGTCGAATCACAGCACAGGAACCGCTTGCACAATCAGAACTCGTTACGTGTTTCTGAAGGAGGGACTTTATAGAACAAGGAAATCACCAGCCGTTTTTAGGACAGTGGAAACAGCGGTATACAGATAAGTAAATAGTGTGAAAAATACTGTGTTTTTTTACACACGAAACATGAACACATGTTATATTGCACACTGTAAACACAATCAAAGCTTCAAAAAAACACGAAGAACGGGACCTTTAATTTCTTTTTCGACTGCAGAAAGAAAGACATGGACATCTTGGATGACATGGGGGTGAGTAAATTATCAGCAAAAGTTTATTTAAAAGTGAACTAATCATTTAACTGTTAAAAGACAAAATATTGCAGCGGACAATCAAACAGATTTTTATTATGAACATAGGACTGACCTGAAGAAAAATGCTTTATCTAAATGCAGGTAATACACTCGCTCACTCGATCTCTCTCTCTCTCACAACATTCTACATAACACAGTAATCTTCAATGAACAATATTGGTGAGGACAAACATACTGTATGTTTACGTTGCCAAGAGTGGTTGCTTTGGGTGTTGTGTAGTGATACACAGAACCGTTGGGTGAAGCGGTCATAGCCATGTTTAATCGTGAATAAAACACAGCTATTGACCAATCAGAATCAAAGACTGGAAGTAACCGTTTTTTTTTTTTTTTTTGCCAAGAACACTATTAAATAGAACCACATTGAAAGTGTATGAGTGAATTTTAATTGTAAATATTGTTTATATATGAGCATGGATAGAGATGCTGTACCTCTTATTTTCTATCTATCTATTGCTCTGTCCTTTACTCAATCATTCTCTCGAAGGGAAAGCAGAAATAACCACTGCGCTTCTCCAAGCATTACACAGAAGTGGTATTTCGTTCCTGGGTGAATGAATGATTCGCTATGTTTACATGCACTAATTCCCATCAATATGAATGAATCCAATTCGATTTCAGATTCTGACAGCTCTGTTTGCTGTTCTACAGTTTGGGATTCGATTTACGTATGCATTTACATGTGCATTACATATATTAAGAACAAAACTTCATCTGAGCTACTGCAAACATAACTGCCATTTTTGCCTTGATGACATACTGTATCTAAAATGAAAGCTGACATATCTTTCAGAAAAGCTTTAGCAAATATGTATTAAACACTGATTCGCTCAGGTTCAATTTATACAAGTCAAATTATATAAGTCAAAACTCTGAGATAAAAGGTCAAAATGATAAGATAAGTCTAATGTCATAAATCAAAATTGACATAAAAAGTTGAAATTATGACATGAACTGTCATAATTATGACATACAATTTAAAAGTATGACTAAAAGATAAAATGTATATAAACATTCATGATTATGACATAAAATGTTAATTCTGATTAACCAAAGCATATTTGTTTCTTATGTGGCAGTAATGGCCTTCCATATTTTTTCAAGCCAATTATAAATGGATCATTTGGATGCATGCAAATGTAGCAAATGACACACTCATTAATACAGTCACTGATGTAGCTTGCAGAAACAAATACCCATACTGATACATACTCTGATATCCTGTCTCGAATGCACAAACCTTTGAACCGAAAGGACAAGTTTGCTGACTTTCAAATAGCTTGTATTGTGTTGTATTGTTACAAATTACAATGATGGTAGTATATGAATGAAATGAATGTATATGAATAGAATGAAAAAGGAAATACACTGCCCTTTTTCTCAGTTTTCAGTGTTTCTCAGAAACACTAAAATGCCTTTGTACTGCACAGCCAAGTTTTAATTACCCCTTTAACAATGGCAGTATTCTGAGAATACATTTTGTAATATTAGACCTAAAGACTGTGTTGTGCTTTTCACAAGTCTCAAGTCTCCGTCACCTTCTTTTCAGACCATTAGTCAACAAACCTTCAGTAAACACAGCAGGTGTCATGATTCAGATGTGCATGACAATGTCAGAATCTCTTACTCCATAATTAGTCTGTCTTTTTGATCTGTTCGGTTACAAACATGACTGATCCTATAGACACGGTAATCAGCCAATCGGCAACAACGGGACACACTGAATTATGACTTTTGTTCTGTATTTCGCCAATCATTCACATGGCACTTTAGAATTTCAGTGAGAACACAATGAGCTCAAATAGGACAACGAGGCCTCTCTTTTTCACGTTCACTCCCAATGGTCTTGTTTTGGTAAAATGCTCAATTTGCCTGCCATGTTCTACTGTGTAAAAAGCTTACCTCAGGCTTGTCTTATGTCTCCTAGTTCGCCTAGTTTTGTTCACTGAGTGGCGTCCTGCCAAGTCTCCCCGAGGAGTCTGTGTGTGTGTGTGTGTGTGTGTGTGTGTGTGTGTGTGTGTGTGTGTGTGTGTGTGTGTGTGTGTGTGTGTGTGTGTGTGTGTGTGTGTGTGTGTGTGTGTGTGTGTGTGTGTGTGTGTGTGTGTGTGTGTGTGTGTGTGTGTGTGTGTGTGTGTGTGAGTGTGTGTGTTAGTGAGTATGAGTGTGTATCTTCATCTCTCTCACTCTCTCTGAGGAGAACGGGTGTGTCTCTCTTTTAAAAAATCTCATCACTGTGTAACTCTGTACCGTGTGACTATGAATCTAACCGACTGCAGTGTACGTCATCTTGCTTTCCACCTTTACCGAGAGGCTCTTATTCAGCCTACAACGTGTGTACGGAATCGTACGACACATGTGTTTGAGTATGTTTGTTTTTCAATTGGCCTTTCAAAGTTAGTCACACATGCACATGCAAACTGCACACACACATTAACAAGATTTGTAACCTCATTCATAGACAGAGCAAAACAAGAGAAAGGAGAGCATTCTATGCAGCTGAATGAAAACACCAAAACATCGAAATCCCAATGAAATCTCACTGGTCTCATATTCACTGCAAAACAAATAGTTTCTTAAATCTGTGTTAGTATTTTTGTTTTGTTTTTCTAGCATAGATAACACATTAAAAGGACAGAAAATACATTATAATGATACAAAAGATTTCTATTCTTTAACATGTCACTTATCACTTCAGGGTTTTTCTGTTGCCCTTGCTCAATGATTTTTCTTGGATTTTTTTGTTGTTGTTGTTGTAACAGAATTACATTACTCTTAGATTAATTTTCCACAGATTTGTGAAATCAATGCACATAAACCTGTGATGCACAAGTGAAAAGGCTTTTTTATGGCAGTGCATTAGAGAAAGTTATCGCTGATGAGAACAGCCTTTCAATCCACTCTCCACATGCTTGTCTTTAATCCATCTCTCCTTTTAACAGCTCTCTGCATGTACCACTATTCACTTCATGAACCAGCTGGACTTATGAATTCCATTTAAAGCAGCTGATATGGCTGTATATACACACTTCAGGAGGTTACAATCGAGGGTCCAACGCAATACGTATGCATGCATGCGCAAGAAAGGGAGAGCATGTATAAGTGTGAGATAAAATTTCTTGTTCTCTGTGTGTGTGTGTGTGTGTGTGTGTGTGTGTGTGTGTGTGTGTGTGTGTGTGTGTGTGTGTGTGTGTGTGTGTGTGTGTGTGTGTGTGCGTGCGTGCGTGCGTGTTGACTGGTAATCCCTACGTTATGGGGACAAAATGCCCCACAAAGATGGCAATATCCGAAATCCTTGTCCTTGTGGGGACATTTTTAGGTCCCCATGAGGGAAACATCTTATAAATCCGACTAAGTGATGTTTTTTGAAAATGTAAAAATGCAGAATGTCTCTTGTGATGGGTAGGTTTAGGGGCAGGGGCAGTGTAGGGGGTTAGAATATATACGGTATGTACGGTATAAAAACCATTACGCCTATGGAAAGTCCCCATAAAACATGAAAAAAAAAACAACGTGTGTGTGTGTGTGTGTGTGTGTGTGTGTGTGTGTGTGTGTGTGTGTGTGTGTGTGTGTGTGTGTGTGTGTGTGTGTGTGTGTGTGTGTGTGTGTGTGTGTGTGTGTGTGTGTGTGTGTGTGTGTGTGTGTGTGTGTGTGTGTGTGTGTGTGTGTGTGTGTGTGTGTGTGTGTGTATATAATGGGGTTTTTGGAAAAATCCCAAGTTATTTCTGTAAATCAAACCACTCTGCTGTTGGGAGTAATAGTTTCAAACTGGCCCCAAAATCCATATCTAGTTTGCACGAATTCTGTACATAGCAGAACCACTTCTCTGAAACACACACACACACACGCTCACTCTCACAAAAGGAGTTTTAAAACATCTGAATTCACCCTCGTGATTACTTTCCTGACCCAGAATGAATATATCAACCAATAAAATACGATAATGTACTCTAAGGTCTTATATTATAACTGTACATATGATAGAAATACTAAAGAAAAAAAACTGAGAGAGAACCAAGGTACTGAGGGTGGAGCCTGGCATGCTTGTGACAGGTACAGTGGTATCATATCGTACATTGATAGGAGAGACCGGGACTACTTGTCATATTTTTGGACAATTTTTGCACAGGAAAATACCTTACAGCCTTGGCAACAAATAGAGCTACTTAATTTTGTGACAACATGCACCAAGAATTTTGTCAAAATGAAACATGCCATTAAATAGACTATTATAGACTTTTCAGAAAAACCATTACCACTACCATTAAAAAAGTTGGTCAATAAAAAAAAATTTAAACGATTTTTGAAAGAAGTCTCTTATGCTTACAAAATGCTTACAGTAAAAATAATTATATATCGAGAAATATTATGTAATTTATTCCTGTTTGACATTTATTTAAAATATAATGTATTAATGTTATGGCAAAGCTGAGTTGCTGCTCAATACATTTCTTATTATTATCAATGATGGAAACTCTTTTTGGTGATTTCATATTTTTGTGGATTTTTTTGTTTGAAATAATAGCATTTATTTTAATGACCAAAGCCTTAAAATGTAACTTTTTTTTTCTCCAGGAAGACCAATAATTTATTTTTGTTCAATAATATTTTTTGATTATTATGTAGAATTTTTACATTTTTATAAGCTATTTTTTCTTTTTCAATTAAAGCAGTATTCCATGTTAAAATAGAGAAAATGTATTTAAAATCAAATTTTTGGAAGGTAGATTAGTGCCATTTGGTGGGAGTAAAAAAAGGAAAACTTATGTAAGACAAGTTGTTTCCACTAGATTCCTATAGTTCTATATAAAGTGGCTTATAAAGTCTCTAGTATTTTTAGACATAAATACTTCTTTTTATTGTGGTTGTGGATTTGGATTTATAATGTGGATTTGGACATTCTCAAAGACTACTTTTTGTCAAGGTTTAGATTTTTTTTAAATGTTGATTTGAAGTGTCAGTTTTTGCATACATTTTTGTTGAGTGTGATTCAATGTTTGAGTGTGTGTGTGTGTGTCTGTTTTGCACTCTTGATGTTTTCGAATGTAACCTCTTCCTTGCTGTTTTTTTTTTTTTTTTTACTGCATTGTGGCTGAAATATCGATTTAATTTCACACATTTGCAAAAATGTGCTGTGTTATAGTCACACTAGTTCATTTATATATGTGTGGTGGGGTGGTTGTGTTAATTTTGCACTCTTGATATTTTAGATTGCCACCCCTTCAATGCTGTGCATATTTTTCCTGCATCAAGGCTGATTTGTGGTTTGTATCCCCAAAAGATTCTGAGTTTTTGCATTTTTGTGTATTTCCCATTCATTTCCTATGTTGGTCATTTTTGACCGCGAAGGAGCCAAGTGTGACTGTTTTTTTACAACTCTTTAACATATTTAAATCATCTCCATGATTTGTTTGTGTGTTCACATAGCTAATGTGACAAAAGTCACCAAGTGACCCTATAGTAAATACAAGTACTTAATTAATTTTACTCAGTACTTAAATAAAGGGTAACCAAGTAATCTTACTGACCCCAAGCTTTTGAATGGTAGTGTAGTTGAGTCTTCTCTGAATGTGTGTGGTGTGGATTTATTGTGTTTATTGTGACAGCTGCCTCCGATCTGCTCTATATCATGGTATTGTATGATTACCATATTCTTTTGCCATAGTATTTATGTGATTACATGGTACTTGAAGAATGCTATGGTAGTACACTTGATGTTACAATGGTACTATGTAAAAAACAAAACAAAAAACATTAAAATATGAAGAATCTTTTGAAAGGACAAAATAGAAATCGTCTTTTATTTTTTAATGATCACAGAATGGCTGATCTCTGTATTCATACTGATGTATCAAAATGGAGGAATATATGAAAAGAGGGTTTTATCATATCTGACAAACTCAAAGATGTGTGGTGACAAGCAATTTATCCGAGAGGGAAGAAAACAAATGATGAGAATTTAAATTTGAGTGAGGGAGAATGAGTGAAGAGGAAGACAAAGTCATCAACTCATTACTGTCTGTCTCTCTTTGAAAATCTGATAATTGCTTCATAATGGCTCTCATAATGCAATATCAAAGCCCTTTCTAAACAAAACAAGCACATAAACGTGTGCCTGTGAACAAATACTCTAATTGACGTCTACTTCTCAAGGCGGTATAATAGAAGCAATGGAAGGTTGTGTGTTACAATGATTTTACCACACTAGGGACTGTTTCTCACATCCTTTACTATCCTTTACTATCACTCTCATGACTTATTGTTTTTATTACAGGCCTACAAAGATTTGAAATTGTCACCAATACTGATAAGCCAATAATTATTTTCATGTTTCATTAATTATTTTCAATTCTGTACAATGTACAATTCGTTAACAGTATATCACTTCAAGGTATTTCCAACTTCTTTTTACTTCTAAGCTAAGAACAAAAAAGAATGTGAGTATATCAGGGCCTTGAGTCTCGTTCAGTCTCTTGTACATTACAGGCTCTTATTTTAACGATCTGAGCGCATGGTCAGAAGCGTATGGCGCAGGTGCACTTGGGGCGTGTCCAAATCCACTTTTGCTAGTTTAAAGACGGGAAAAATGGTTGGTGCACCCGGCGCAGTGTCTAAAAGTGTTGTCGCTAGTCTATTAATGAGTCATGGGTCATGAGTCAACTCCCTTTCCCTTTAAAAGCCAGTTGCGCTCGCGTCATGGAGAAATCGCTATTTACATGATGGAATTTGCAAGCAAAAAAGACTGCTAATTTTTCATATTTAAAAATGTTTTTGTGGACCTGCCTATAGGCGCATATTACTAACGTGTTCCCTTTAAATAAAAACAAAAAAAATATTGCTTCTTTGACTTTAGATCAGGTTTCAGTTGCCTCAAAATAGCAATGTGCCAACAATGCACCTGAACACACCTAGACAAGCACGCCCATGGGTGAACAAATGAGTGCAAATGCATTTGCTATTTAAACAATGTGGCACAGGACGTGAAAATGATAACTGCGTTGGGCTGAAACTAGCAATAAACACTGGCGCCGCATTGTGCCAGGTGTATGATAGGGCCCTAAGTGTGCACGAGTGCAAGCATTAGCAATGAGTTGCTGGCTGCAGTTCACTTAACGGCCACCAATGTCGCTAATAACAAGGGCTTCTGAATTATACATACAGTATATCCCCTTTAAGGTGTGTCACATTTATTTATTTGTTCTGTGAAATTTTGTGACAAAATAGTCATAATCCGTGCGATCAGAAATTTCACATGAGGATGAAAGATTTCCCCACGCAGATTATAAATCAGTTAATGATGAACGAATTATTTACAAAGCATGACTATACATTCATAAATGATTAATAAGAGATATGCTAACATTTTATAAATGTTTTGTTAATTCAGTTATAAGTCATTTATAAATTATTCGTTAATACATTCATAAATTATCAATAAGTGCTGTACCAGATATATCCGTATATGTCAATGATGAATAGTTTACACTTTAGATTAGGGGATGCAGAAAGCTTTTAAATTATTTATTTATGCGTTTACACATCATCTATAATAGGTATTTAACACTTTGTAGTGTGTACTTCAGTGTAAGAGCTGACTGGTGAGGGTATAGACATAGACACGTCTTTAACCACTGTGTACCTGATGTGAGCTTCAGTGGAAGGTAAAACCGCTTCTGAGGTTCAAATTATCACGAGAACCCACACAGAACACAAGTCTATGCTGAGGAGTGAAAGGATTTAACATAACCCACTGGAAGCTCCTGACTGTAAGGCATTTATAAATGATTATCTGCTTTAAAACAAATAAATTACTCTTAGCACTAAATACTGCTTTAGCGCACCTGTGTGATTGTGCTTATGAACACAGACCATGCAGCTTACAACTTCACGATACATCAATAAATTATAAATGATTGACCTTTGTGTATTGAGATAATGATACTAAAACAATTTTTGATATAATCAATAATGCATCAAGTAATAACTTATCAACCATCTAAGTTGTAACCAGTAAATTACGGTAATGTGCGCTGTGTGAACGCGGAATGAAGATCACCAGTATATTCATGTATGAAATCAGAACGCGTTGATGTGAGAACAAGTCAGCTTTGGGCATATGCGCTAAATGATCATCGATCATGCCACGCTCGAGACCCAGCCTTCTTTTCTATTCATCAGCGCTGCGTCTCTGCAGTTGGATACTATTACGCGAGTGTCATGTTTTTAAGAGCAAACAGGCGTTCTGTTTGATCATCCGTTATGCCTGTCACTCAGATGTCAAAAAGATGTTGTCAAATTGAACAGATAGTGAAACTAAAGCACTTCTCCTCATGTGTGCGAACGAAGACAACACCGCAGCATTTAAAGATCATTTCCAATGACTGACATCACAGAATTTACCGGCATTTTGGTGCTGATGTGTGAATGGTATAAAGTAAAAAGCCATAGCGCCATTGCTTGTGTGAACAGCATATTCGTGCATTTACCGGTAAAGTCATTCTGGTAATTTTACGGTAATTTACCAGTATGGCTTGTGTCACTGCTCATTTGCGTTAAAGGGTTAATTCATCCAAAAAAGGAAGAAAAAAAATGTCATAGTCAAAATCAATTACTCATATGTGAAAAAAGGCCTAAATGAAATCCATTCGTCATATAAAGCGACCCTGTCTCTTCGCTCAATTCATATGGATTAGTTTTACAATCTCTTTATGGACTTTTTGAAGCGTCAAAGTGGTAGCTGTCAACGGAGGGACAGAAATCTCTCAGATTTCTTTCAAATATCTTCATATGTGTTTTGGAGATGAACAGAAGTCTTACGGGTTTGGAACGACATGAGGGAGAGTAAATGACAGAATTGAAATTTTTGGCTGAACTATCCCGTTAAGTTATCTGCTCAACTTTGTTGCATCTCCAACAGATGCTGTCGCCAACAAATCCCGCCAAATGTCCTTGAAAATTAATGACTTCCAGTGGCAAATCGTCAGTGTGAACGCCCCTTAATGGAAGCATTCTGCTTTTGTCAATGTGCTGCTCGCTTTCAGCGCACACATACCGAATAAATCCAAATGCACTGGTGTGAGTCCAGCTGAGAGATATTGGCTCATTTATCTTGTCGATCTGAGCAGATGGAATCATTATACACGTAAACTTTCTGTGTGCCTTCCCACCTATACAGCATCTGTCAATCAATCAAGCCGCTCTGACACAGACTCCCTGACTGAGACGGTCTCATAGCTGTCCATGACAGTCAGCGGTGTGATCTACACATGAGTAGACGCCTCTGTCAGTGCTCAAGGCAGTAGCCCAAGGCTATTCATTCCTGTGTGGGACTTAAGCGTCAAACCGCCAAAGTTCTACCAGTTTAAACATGATCTGACTGAACTCGGCACCACGTCCCTCACGAAAGAAATCGCTAAAATGATATTCTTTCTGTAGCGATAACGATTAATGCTAAATGTCACTGAAAATGTCATCCGCTTCTAATATCGTAATTTAGGATATGGACACTACCACCGGAGGATTTTATGAGAAAAAGTGCTCAAAGCTTACTTGACATTCTAAGGCAGTTGCGCTCTGCTTCTAATGCTCACATATGGAATGTCTGCCAAACCAACTGCCGTACATTGTTTAGGGTTAATTCAGTGTTGAAACAAGTGGATTCGGGGCTGAATGTTTTTTAGAAGGTAATATTGTTTGGACATCAGTGAAAAACAACTATTGTCTGGATGAAAACACCTGCGAAATGCACCTTTATTCACACCTGTATTTTGTTTAAGAGCTGTTCATTTGCACTTAAATAAACACAGACACTCTCGCCAACATGTAGTCCACCGTGAAAGCGAGTGAAACAGTACATCTAAATAGCTCTGTTTCTGCACCTGTATCTGTTGTGTAAAGGTCCACTCTGTCAAACAGACATGCAAACACATGCTAAATAAGTGTTGTTGTTATATTGTTACATTTGAAATGTCTGAAAATCAACAGCTGTGTGTGTGGAGCGCGAGTCCGCGCAGAAACACTCACTGAAATTTCACGGGTGGCCTCCACGCCGGGATCCCCCATTAGTCTCTCCAAACTATTCCTCCCACACACACACATACAATCTCTGAATTTGAAACTAAAATTCATCCTCCAGTGTCTCTCTCTGAAGTTAAAGTCAACACGAGACAGCGTTCACAACCCATTTTACCAACTTAATGTATATCCGACTGTCACAGAATATAAAAAACGTAGTGCGGGACTTTATGCATCGATTAATTGGACAGTGAAAAACGGTATTTATGTGACAGGTAACTGGGGCAGAGCAAGTTTTATAGGTTTTATAATTTAATGTATTATTTTATGTATAAATTAATGCAAATCATATAATCAATAATGAGCATAATTTGCATATGAATAGGGCACATTTGTGCTGAAAAGAATGGTAATTACCTAATTCAAATACTCATGGTCCAATGCTATTTCAGCACATTTAGCGGCGGATAAGGTTATTGGATAAGATGCAGGTTTTTGTGCTGTAATGCAATTGTTTAGTGAATATGTCCTCCCTCTCTCCCTCTCTCTCTCTCTCTCTGTCTGTCTTTTCCCAGACAGTAAGAAGTGAAACAAAAGGAAAAAATCAAAGAGGTAGCAAAGAGAAATAAAGAGGTGTAAGTTAAGAATGAGAATGAAAAAAGAAAGAAAGAAAGAAAGAAAGAAAGAAAGAAAGTGTAGGTATAGAGTGAGAAAAAGAGAGAGATGGCTAGTTAAGAGGGAATGTGATGTCAGATGGTGCAGTCGGGCCACTCAGACATGACAGTCATGACAAGATGAAGCCCCTCTCTCCTCCTGTAACATCACCCCATCATCTCCACCCCTCCCCCAGCATTTCCTCCTTCCCTCTTTCTCTCTCTCTCTCTCTGGCAGCGCCTATCAGGACATCTTCTGTGAAGCAACACTGCCCCCTACTGTTCAATCTCTCACCGCCGCTTGCAATGCCAAACTTCAGCTGGTTTCGAACACAGACTTGAATTTGAGCACATGGAAACACATCATTCAGCCAGTGTAGAACTATAAAAGAGAATGTCCACGTTAAAATCACCAAAGCTGTTTATACTTCTCAAGTCATTGACTGTACTACTGATCCACAAGTGATTTGCCTAACTAGACAGCATATTAAGGCATGTTAAGCATACTACTGATAAAGGATGTTTCAAAAGCATGATACGGTCACCTTTTTTTGACCAAACTCTAGAAACCGTTATTTCTCAGGGGAGTTAACTCTTTGAGGTGCCATACTGAACAAAAGTGAAGTGAACTGAGGAAAGAGATCAAAATTTCATTCACACACGGTTGGATCAGTTTCAACTGTGATCCAATTATAGGATCATGATCACAATGTATTGAATCTATATTAATGTATGTATTTAGTGAGGTGGTTGGTGAAGACAATACCAAAATGCACTGCAACAATCTCGATGAAAAACAATCATCCCAAAAATTTGAGTATACATATATTTCATTAAAGGCACAATATTTAAAATTTTTCGATTAAAATATCCAAAAACCACTAGAACAATGTTATATACTTGTGTATATCTCAAACATGTTTCCAAGAATGTTCAAAGCCAGAGAAATAAACCATTTTTACACGGACCGCGACTGTGCGTCGCCTATCAATGACATTATACCCTTGATTTCTGATATTCTTTCTGATATATTATGTGTTTTATTTGACAGGTGAGCAACTGTTTGGATACATTCATCGACAGAAAACGAATCATTGTTATATAGCTCAACACAGTTATTTTTAATTTTCAAATCTCGTTTTCATGATTTACCACGAGTACCAAAATTACAACTTCATTAAATTCAAAATCAAAATAACTTCCGCTCCTTTTGCAGTGACATCTCTTGTCTTCTCAGACGTTTCCTGGCACGAGGGCGGGACAACCTGTCACACATGGGATCACCAAAACGATTCAACAGCCCAATCAATTTCTGATGGACAAAATCACATCCCGTCCTGCATTTTTTCTTATTTGATCTTTAAGTGAAATGGCAGACTTCTCTCTGGTGCCGTATTCCAGACTTCTCCAATCATTTAGTCAGCTAAAACCCCACCCCTTTCTTACAATCAACTGCAAGCTCACATTCAGATATGCCGCCATCCAATCAACAACTGATGGACAAAGTCCCTGTCCGACATATTGTTTTCTTTTTCAATATTCCGGTTTGCCTCGGGTGTACATCAAAATTTGCAAGAAATGATTTTTCGCTACTTCCATTACATTGCGATTTTAAATGCAGTAGAGTATCTGTTAAAAAAGTTCAATCTAATTAAAAGTTGTCTTTGTTTCACCCAATAGCAGTTGTATGCTTCTTATATATTATCTCTTATTATTTATAAGGTCATATTGTTAGCTAAGCAACATATCAACCTCTATCTGAATCAATTGTGAGTTGGGTATTCTGTGCATTTCATGTAGGAGAGAGTTTTTTTTTGTGGGGTTTATTAAGCACAGTTCTGTTTCAATTATGTTGCAGCTCACTATGTTTTGGAACAGAGCTTTATTGATTATAACAGAAGCATTTTAGTCTTGTTGTGTTGCTCGCTCACATTGTAGATGAGGTGCGAGGCTGTGAGAGATGTGTCAGGGTTCGGAGCTTGAGGAACAGTCTATCCTCTCTGTCTGGGATCATTTTATTCTTCCGTGGCTGATCCGAAAAGAACATGACATCTGCAGGACTGCTCGCTCCGTTTCGAGCACAGTGAAGCAGGCTGATTCGGGTTTTAATCGTCCTGGTGTTGTACACTACACTCAGATGGGTTTTCAGAAATGTCTCTTGGTCTGTAGTTGTATTTGCGAAAAGATATGGAGGAACCATCTGTTCCTTTCCCCACCTCATTTTGCAGGAACACTCAGAGGGATAAGGGAGGTTGTTCTGGGTTCAGCTAAATAAACAGGAAGAGTTCAAGCTTTTCTAAAAGCAGATTTTTCTCATTAAAGTGTCATCAACCATCGGTCCCACTGCATGTCTATTCAGAAAGGTCTCTCTTTTTCTGTCTCACTCACCATTTCTCTAACTTGTTTACTCTCTGTTTTTCCATTAACCAAAGGGGGAAGGGTTTAAATGTGTAACCTAAAGAAGATTTGGGGTCTGTCAGCAGTATTTGTTACTCTCTCCCTCTGGTCCTTCAGAAATCTCTGAGGAGCCATCCCTTCTTCTTAGTGACAGACAAGACCAGATGGAGACTAGCTATACCTCCATTCTATTCTATTCTATTCTATTCTATTCTATTCTATTCTATTCTATTCTATTCTATTCTATTCTATTCCCTGTAAATGTAAATTACTTCCTTTTCATTAGCCATTATAGGTAATAAGGTGGATAGAATCAGTTCTATTGTTTACATGTTTAATTACTCAACCCTATTTCAAAGACCAGAGAGCTTCCAAAACGCAATGGGACCTCAAAAATCAATGATTTTGAATAATCTATAATGATCTACACTCTACAAATACTGCTTTTTGCATGAAGCACACAGACAGGACTCAACAAACAATTGATTCTCATAGAGGTAGACATTAGCATGTTGCTAATAACAAAATACTCTAATACGCATTAAAATACATAGCATGCACAACTTTTTAACCCAGGCTCATTGGAAAAAAATTTACCTGTTGCGTCATTTCCACAATGCTTCTTGCATGCTTCATGGAACTCGTCCCCTTGGAATTATAAGGTTCTATCTGACGTTTTTGTCAAAATTGAGTTATTCACATATTCTTATTCTGTGACAACTTATTTACATTATGTGATGTTTTTTTTTTTAAAGTTGTGTACATTTTGGGACTTTTTATTGAAAAACAAAAAGGTTCTATCTACAAAGTCGAACTTTGACTTGGCTCTATAAGGTTCTATCTGCGTGAGCCAATCAGCACTTCGAATGCACAGATTAGGACCAATCAGGATCAACTTTATAGGTTGTGTCGCCGGCTTTTTCCTTGACAGGAAAGATCGCAGACACACAATATCTGTGAGGATTATGGCACACAATGCAAAGTTTTTAAGAAACCTCAAGATCGACAATTTTATTGACGATCTTGTCAAGGACAGCAGCCCGAATTCCAGGCATCACATATAGTCAGTGAATCATTTTTCAATGATTATTAAACTTTATGAATTAATTTGCTGAAACTTGTCTGTTTTCTTGCAGTTTTTAAAGTCTTAAAATGTCTTAATTTTTACAATATTAAGCCTTAAAGGTCAAATAGTAAAAAGTTTAATTGATGGGGTCTTAATTACAACAATAAACGTTAGCATGTTATTTCAGCCATACTGATGTCTAGAGAGAAAGACATTTTACCTGGCCCACTTTAGGTGGAATAAAATCCTGCTCAGATGTATTACAGTAGCTGCTTTCTGTCTAAACAAAAGAAAGATGAACAATTTCTGCAATAATGTGTTTAATTACCCACCAAATTGGTACCAAAAATTTACATCTGCACTGGACAAAATATTTAGACCTGCCTAGCTTAATTTGAAATGTCCTAAATACATGGAAGTGCTAAAAATATGAAATAAATGTCATAAGAGAGGATATAATTTTACATTCCAACACATGTTGAGACATTGTTACAACATTATTTTTTATATTTAATGTTCAAATAATGGTTTGGCAGATAGAACCTTGTAATTCTAAGCGAAAAGTGTTTTTTTTATAATTAGAAGGTTCTATCTGCATTTGACCCATTCCAAAAATCCCCATTTACAATTTTGAGAGGATTTTGATATTGTATATTTAGAATACATTTAGGGTCCCTGTTATTTTCATGTTTGAAAGAAACTTGTTCCCCATATACATTTTCCTATATGTAATGCAAAAACGTTGAAGCTCAATATCTCAAAACTGCTCAGAACGCAGATAGAACCTTAAAATTCCAAGGGGACGAACTTTCAATGTAAAATGTCCAGCGAGTGGCACTTAAAGTTGGTTGTTGTACGTATCATGGCAGTTTGTAAATGAAATGCCTGTTGAGTGGCGCTAAAAGGTTAGTGCTCTGTTGCGTTTGAAAATAAAGTACCACCTACTCTAAACCCTACCCCTAACCAAACTGATAGTGTTAACAAAAGCAAACGTTAGATAAGAACATATTTCCTGAAGAAACTACCCCATTTTACGGGAGCACTCGTACCCAAGTGCTCAGGATCGAATGTGCAATAATGTACCAGGTGGGCTACCGAGCAAATTTACTATGTCAGGAAAGCCATACATATGAAGATGTTATGTGATGCAAAAATCAAAATGTATTAGTTTACAAATCACGCACTATATGTAAAAGCATTGTGAGATTGTAATGTATGTGTAGTATTGTACAAGGAACGGTACAAAAATAAGTCTTTATTAATTGATCATCTTCCCCAGTAATCATAATTTGTGTGAAAAGGAATTAAAGTTGTTTGTATTTTACCGCCAATAGTGTTCATTTCAGCTGGAAACTGCAGTGAATTGTATGTATGCAGGTACGATTTTGGAGATTTGCAAAAATGTACGTAGAGGCACGTTTTCCATATAAGCTTGCATTGCCAGTTTTGGGTGAAAGTTCTTTTTAGTTGATCGATTTAGTTGATCGATATTGATTCACCAACCTCATATTCTGGGATTGAACTCTCTCGAACGATACATGCACTGTTTTCTTATAATTCGGCCAAAACTGTACTTAAATGCAGTCTAATGTTGTTCATGATGCATTCTTTTGCTTACTCTTGTTTGGGCTTAGAGGGAGAAAACACAATTAGTGATTTTTAGCATGTGGAGGCACCAAGTTATTAGTATATCTTCTAATGGCGCCATTCCTCTCTCTCTCGCTCTCTCACTCTCTAAAAGCACTCCAGTTTGAGTATAATACCATATTGAGTCATGGCTCTGGCAAATGCAATTAATGAACTCTGGATTAATTACCACAAATTTCATCACAGTCTGTCCGACTGTTTAAATATGGATAAATATGGGCCAATTATTTCACTGGCCTTAGTGTTTGAAAAATAAAGTATGTCTGATAAATGGTTTTAACCTCGTAAAGAGGATACTGCACATGTACAGGAGAGGAAAAGAGAGAGTGGAAGTCGATTTCACACTCGGGGAGCATTGTGGCCATTGGGGTAAGACGCAGGAAGAGAGTTGATCATACGGGAACAGACTGGCTTGATTTGATGCTTGATTGAGCTCTGTTTGAAGATGTAATCCATTTATATTGTGACGAGCAGGAAGGAGAAAAAACAGACGGGGACGACAAGAGATATACATTAAAAAGCGGAGCGAAAATAGAGGGATTGCCCACAAGTGGAAGTCCCACTCTCTTATCAAAGTTCTGAAGCTATTCAACCTTAGCAGATGAGAGGAAGGAAGGCATGAAAGTTAAAAGAGTGCTGAAAAAAGAAAGACCATAATGAGGGCCAAGGTACAGAAAGACTTTTGAATGTTCAGGGGTGGAATATGCACCTCCTGTCAAAGCGGGTTGCCTCCAGGGGGCTTGTGTCTTGACACTCTCCCATCGTCAGAGGTACTTTGGGTGGATTTAATTAATATAAGAACAAAGTCGAATGATTCCACCTCCTCTCTCTCGCGCCTTCACATTTCTTTTTCTCTTCTCACTTCCTGTAGCTCTTCTGAGAGTGGGCATCTATGTGAAAGCTTCATTCTCGCTCGCCCAGTCAGATCAGAGTAGCACAATGTTTCTGTCGAATTGTCTTGTTTTTGTGATATACTTTTGAGTTTTCCCATCTGATCTGATCATCTGTCTAATAATAATTTTGGCCTATCGACCACCATTTTCAAATGTATAATTACTGAAATGCAATGAAAAACAAACAAATGTATAGTTAATAAATATGTTGTACCACCAAATGTATGCTAATTTAAATGAAAATATCTGTGATTGCAAAGACAATAAAATGTCTAATGAGAATAACTGATGTGAATTGTGGGAATAAAAAAAGAAATAAAAAATCGGTAGCACTTTACTTGTACATTATCCTACTTATCTATTAATTGAACAAACCTTTAGAATGCATAGCCTAAGGGAGAATGTAAATCCAGCCGGTTGTTATAGCAGAATAAACCCTGACAGGGTGATCAGGATCAAATAACAACCAGCTGGATGTACATTATCGCACTTATTACACAGCTACTTGCCACATATAATTAAACTCAAAGTAATAATTGAGTCCAAAAGAAAGCAGTTTGCTAGCAAGCGGCAAGTTCAAACTAAACTGACAATTAAGCGATACGGAATAGTCATACCACTTATTACACAACACATAAATAATTATGGGGACAAGAAATATTAATTTGAGATTAAACTGTTTTAAAATCTTACCTGTTTGTTATCCAGTGTACAAAACAATCATTGCAAAATGGCAGCTGCATTCGTATGAAATAAGAGAGCGAGTCTGCGATACCCAGTTGACACTTAAATGACTGTACAGTGTACACAAAATATTGATTTGAGTTTTAATATTTTATTAGCTCACCAACGCAAAACTCCCATGAGGAAAATACGTTCCTATTGCAAGCATAAAGTGCCAACTTCAGCTACCCGGGTGAGCCTATGTTATCAGTTTTTATCAGTATCAGTTTTGGATAACATACAGCTGGATGACAAGATTGACCAATCAGAATCAAGTGTTCCACTGTGTAATAATGCATTAAAACACATGACAAACAACCAATTTCAGATGTAACAATAATCTGCAAATATGTGATCCTGGACCACAAAACCAGTAATAAGTCGCACAAGCATATGTGTGGTAATAGCCAACAATACATTGTATGGGTCAAAATGATCCATTTTTCTTTTATGCCAAAAATCATTAGGATATTAAGTAAACATCCTGTTCCATGAAGATATTTTGTAAAATTCCTATCGTAAATATATATATATAAAAAAATGTATTAGTATGTATTGTTAAGGACTTTATTTTGATAACTTTAAATGCAATTTTCTCAATATTTAGATTTTTTTGCACCCTCAGATACCAGATTTTCAAATAGTTGTATCTCGGCCAAATATTGTCCTTACAAGCCAAGCCAAGCCAAGCAAGATTTATTCAGCTTTTAGATGATGTATAAATCTAAATTTAAAAGAATACCATAAAAGATACCATTATGACTGGTTTTGTGGTCCAGGGTCACATATTACAATGCATTTGTATCTTTGGTCACAATTATTTATGAAAATATGCATACATAACATACATTCTGATTACATTTATAATGCATTATAAAGGCTTTGAGTAAAGTGTTACCAAAAAAAAGAAAAAAAAAATCAATCAATAAAAAAATGACTTTTTTTAATAATATTGGGTTATATCATCATGAAATATAATATCATGAAAGCATATTTATAATATTCTTTCATGATACTGAACCATATTCAACTTTTACGGTCAGGACCAGGGCAGTGACATTTTGTTATTTAGAGTATTTGCAGCCAGGGTAGTACGTTTGTCATTTTGAGTTAGTGTGGAGGGTTTGCTGGAGTTGGTTTAGTGCCACACCTTAAAAATCTAAATATAATTTAGCAGGCTTTTAATTTATGATGTATCACATTTGTCATGACCCACAAGGTCAAACTGAGCACTGACCAGACTCGTAAAAAAGAATTTGTTATATCAATCGCAGAAGGATTTGTGAGCTTCCATTTAAACAGCGCCACAACACAGCCTGCGTGTGTGTGTATGTGTGTGCTATATTCACTGGAGCTCGGAGCACTTCTGCTAAGTAGATTAGTTTGTGTCACCAGGGGTCCCCGTTTTCCTGAGGTGCCTCTGTTATTTCTGTCTGCTTTGTTTAGTTGTGTATTTGTTTCCTTGTTTATTATAGATCCTCCAGATTGTAAAGTTGTTTTGAATATAAATGCCGCACAGACTCTTCAATATTCACCTCAGGTGAGGGGCGATAAAATTCGTTTCATTCGGCAGAATCTCTGAGACGCTGATTCTTAATCACCTAATATCATGCCACAATGAACAGATCGGAGAGTTGCGAGTCAATACCACCCAAGATGAAAGAGAGGGAAAGCAAAAAAATGTTGCTAATTTATAGCTAAATATGATGGAAGTAATTGGGAAAGACTTCAGCGAGACAGGGAAAGCAAACACTTGATGCTCCTCAGATAGAGCATGATGGAACTTTTGTTCTGCCATAAGAATTTCAATATGCTCCCTCATTTATGAGCTATTCCAACTACTGGCCTGCTATTGTCTCTCTCATGGGACGCAATGTTGAAAAAGCAAATTTTAAAGCACCCTGCATTAGCTTAACATGCCCAAACAAACTCCTACACTAAAACATTGGCACAAATGAACCAGTTGAAAGAGAAAAGAAGGTTATAAAATCGCCCCCATGCACACTAAGGTTCTGCATTTCAACAATTGGACCTTAAGCGTGATAGCAAATATTGGTGTAGGATGATTTCAAGGGCTTTACAGCACATTGCGTTGTATAAAAACATGTTTCTGTCGTACTTAGGAACGTATTCAGCCAGAGTTGAGAAGCTAAAAACCAGTCAGGACAGAGTGAGGGAGGAATCTTTGGCATTAGCTGGCACTGCAGGCTTTAACTGGTATTTTCATGCAAATTCAATTGGCACAAATGAGCTTTGAAAGAGACAGAGAGACTTTAAAGGTTTTATGTTGCATTTCGATAAAGACAGCAAAGTCTCCATGCACAAAGCAACCTTCAATTTTCCAGCCATTCAAAGATTACAATGAACACAAAAAGGAACAAAACAGTGTGTTGTATACTAACCTGTAAACAAGAAAACCCTTTTTGGACTATTGACCACCACAAGAATGGGGCGTAATCCCCAGAGCCAGAGTCTTTCTGTCAATAAAGCGTTGAGACAGTCTCTTGATAGATTTTAAACTGAGGGGAACAAGGAAGGGAAGGAGAACAAATCCACAAGCATCATCATTTTGCAAAGGATTTATAGAAGACCTTTCCTTGAAACTTCACAAAGACGCTCATTCATCCTGTGAACGCTGCCAGGTCCCCGAAGCACAATCCATCTACAGCTGCAGAAGTAAAGCCTCAAAAACACAACTGTGTCAGTTGACCCCTTCTGTATAACTTTGCCTTTTTTTTTGACAAACAAACAGCCATTTTGGCTCAAACAGAATGTTGAAGAACAGTACACGATCCTTATGTGTACAATCGATACAGAGCACCGGAGGGAAGATTCTCACACATCCTTTTATTGTGGAAGGCAGACAGACGCATACGGTAGCAGTTCAACAGAGTTGCCAGGTCTTATGAAAGAAATGACCCCGGATCTAATCAGAAATAGCCTGAAACCAGGCCACAGTCAGAAACAATATGCTAAAGATTTCTAAATCTCTATTTCAGGCATTTTTAAACAGAAATGCGGGTAATTTTATCAAATATAGCTAATCTAAATTCCAACTTGGTCTAGATGTAAGGGCTTGTTTTCGTCCATCAGGAATTAATTGGAATGTCAAAGCCACACACTAACAATTATGAAGGCAGATAAACTTTTTTTCATATAGAATAACATGCACTTATGAATGGAGCACAATAAGAGCAGGAATGTGTATTAAGTAGAGATACATAATAATCAAATTCTGCTAAAGCCAACTATTATTTTTATGTTATGACAGATAATCAATAAATGGCCAGAATTAAACTTCATTACTGTCAAACTTTCTCTCTATGTTCTGTTTCATTGTCTTGTTCTGTTTAGTTTTGTTTCTAGTCATAGTTTTCATTGTCACCATTTACCAGAGTTCTAGTTCATTATTAGTCGTCAGTTTCTAATTAGTTTTCTGAAAAAAGTAAGGGAAAGATAATCTATAAATGTAAAAATAGCAATATTAAATATTCAGCATCTGCTGATAATATATATATTTTTTTTAAATCTAAAACTGGCCAATAACCATCAGTGGTAGGAAAGTAACTGTGTCATAAGGTCCATTTTGATTTCATGTTGATTGTAAAAGGCACCGGTTAAGCTTAATGGCAATTATACATAAAGATAAATATGTATGTATTTAGTGATAATTAAAATTCAACATTTGCTTGATACTGCAACAAAAGTATGATGGAAATGAGGCCAAAGAGAAAATATAACATTAGTTATTTTAAAGAAAAAATAGAGGATCAGCGGTGCCCTTCAAAACTGCATTTACGTACCTTTTTTTCTTCCCTTTACAACCTCTTTTGGTAATCACTGTTATGTGCCTTTCAGGGTGCTTCTGTTGCTGTAACGCTTTATTATCAGACAAAGAGAAGCCGTATAAATGGACAGATACTGAAGCCAGGCAGAAGCACTCATTGCCAGGTCAAGACAATGAGGAGTGGAGATGTGCATCCATTTGGCCACAGCACACAGAACTAACACACAAAAAAGGGAGAAAGAGGGAGAGGACTGGACTGATGAAAAGGATACATGAATAGAAAGATAAATATATATTTAGGGTGTATAAATGGATGAAAACAGAACATTTGGATCAAAAAAAAAAAAATGAAGAAATGAACCGAAATTTAGTCAAATAATACACTCAGGCTACATTTTCGAAGTTAGGAAGCTGAATATGACATTTACTTATCATATTCTTACAAGCACATGGAGAAGTGATCATTTATTACAACAGATCAATCTTTATGATTCCAAAGCGCCCCGTTGTCTGTAACAATACTCAAAGGCCACCTGTTTTTTCCAGTTGTTCATGATTTACTGGATTAGGATTAAGGATTTTAAAAATGAGAAAAACAAATTAATTATAAAAATGTCCATGGCGTTTTACAATTTTAATAATTTACATAAATTTTTCCATAAGTCCATAAATCTAGCCTCCGGTCGATCGCCTTCCGTATTCAACTTATGGAAAAAGTGTAGCGCCTCTCGCAGTTTAAAATGCTGACGTTACTAAATTGCTTACGTGTAAGCATTTTGCAGCGTGGAGCAGTTATATGACAGACAGATGGACTTTTATTCATCTGAAAGAAGAATGTCATATACACCTAGGATGACTTGAGGGTGAGTAAATCATGGGCTAATTTAAACTTTTAGGTGAACTAACCCTTTAAAATGTTAATTAAAATAAGTTGTTTTGGCTTATTTTAATGTTGTTAGCAAGGGGTTGCACAAGGTAGAAAATGAAAGAGCAGGATTCTAGTTGTATATATGTATGTAATATATGTATATATATTACATACATATACATATACGCATGTACGCGAGCACTAAACGCCTGTCAAACACACGATTACTGGACTAAGTAAAATCGGCGTGTCTGTAAATTAGATGCACGCAGGTCTTATTGAAAGCCCTCTAAATTGACAGCAGCACAGCCTGTGAACACGCTGTCCTTAAAGGGACAGTTCACCTCTAAAATTATGTCATTATTTACTCACTCTAATGTTGTTCCAAACCTGTATTCATTTCTCGATGACAGAATTTTCATTTTTGAGTGAACTATCCCTTTAATGTTAATACAACAACAAAAGACAAATAGAAAATCACTCACTGCTCTTGACTGAAAAACTAATACAGTATAGCTTTAATAAGAATCCATGTATATTTTATAGTGAAGTCTATGTAGCGTTTTATTTTTACATTTATTCATTCAATTTCATACTTAAATGCTGTACTGCTCTGAGCTGCCAGTGTAAATCTTTATATATATTTATTTTATATTATACAATACACTAGGAATGTGTACAAGGGTTTTTTTA
Source organism: Gobio gobio (assembly GCF_949357685.1). NCBI lineage: Eukaryota > Metazoa > Chordata > Actinopteri > Cypriniformes > Gobionidae > Gobio > Gobio gobio. The sequence continues at coordinate 17,473,630 of NC_137099.1, forward strand.
AGTAAAGTTTTAAGTTTAAGTAAGGTTTTTCAATTATTTTAAGTAAAATAAAGAAAGAGTATTGCAATAAAAAAAGTATTTTCTCTCCTTAACCTCTTGCTGTTCCTGTCACTGAAAAATAGAATAGCAAAAAAACTGATGTGACAAGCCATCAGAACCGAACCGAACCGAAAACCGTGGTTCAAAACCGAGGTATGTATTGAACCGTGGACTAACTGTATTGTTGCATCCCTAATATATATAAATATATATATATATATATATATATATATATATATATATATATATATATATATATATATATATATATATATATATATATATATATATATATATATATATATATATATATATATATATATACACTCACATTATATATTTTACAGAGAAACACTAGGGACTAAACAAGGTCATTAATTAGACACACGTGTGATGCTTAAGGGCGAATCAAAAACCATGATAACCGATGAACAATGCCAAAGGAAACTGAACTGGGAACAGTGCAAAACTAACAAATTAAACAAAACTCAAACCCAGAACAGACATTTCAAATGTTTATCGTGAGCCCCCCTTGAAAGTCTGCGAAGGCCAACTAGTGGACCTAGTCCCCCTGGTTGAGAACCACTGATTTATGAGTAGATGGCAGCTCAGAGAATATCTTCATCATGCTATATAAAACCATGACCTTCATTCAACCAGAAGATCATAACAGAGCACCCATGTTGGCCAATTATAGCTAGCTTGCCATTTTGAGCTCCAATTCATCCAACATGTGGTTGATTGGGTTGAGGTCACAAATCCCATCATGCCAGTCAAGCTTTCCCTTGCTAATTTTAACTATCCATGTTCTGTAAAGACCTGTGAACTTGATCATTACCATGTTGAAACAAGAATGACTCATCTAATAAAAGCTTCCATGATACTGGAAACTTGAAATGAAGCTAAAAGCCCTCCCCAACAAGGCAGAAAAAATCCATTATTCATCATCTACAAAGTTTGACAGTTGGCACACGACATTTGGGCGATTAGCATCTCCTCGTAATTGCCAAACCTTCATTTGTTTGCCAGGAAAGCATACTTTAGAGAATGGCGGTGCAGTTTTACAAAACACTCCAACCAAAACATTCTATGGTTCATGGTGATATTCCACTGAAATCCCACTTCCAGAACCCGAGCCGGGATTTGTCCGTTCTGTAAGCTAATGCGGCCTAATACTTCACAGCTGTTGATGCTTGTAGATGTGTCCAATTCTCAATAACAGCACTTACGGTTGACCCAGGCAGCTCTGGCAAGGCAGAAATTTAACAAAATTACTTGTTGGAAAAGTGACACTATGGCGGTGCCATGCTGAAAGTCATTTAGCTCTTCTGTATGGGTTATTGTCTTGGCAGCGGGATGGCCGACACCGCTAATTAGAAAGAGTGTCCATTTGGCATTAGCATCAAGAAACAGATGAATAATATCCAATGGCATTCCAAAATACTTGGCACATGAACATGTCTATCCCTGGATTTCAAACTATTCCAAATCAGAATTTGAAATAACTAAAAATGAGTCTGCTTTGATTGTACATGCAATTCTTCCACAGATATTTAAAGATGGCATGTCTCGCGTAACTTCTGTTAAGTCTTGACTTAGAAGTGTTAAGCAGTCATATGCCAGTGACATGGGTTTTGTCTCCACATATGGGAGTTAAAATTACTCTTGCTACTTACTTTTACATTTTCTAAAGTGTACACAACATATGATCCTATAGAGTGAGAGAACAAAAAGGCTACTGGGATTTCAGAGAAAGAGGCGATACACAGAATGGCCCCAAGCTGCCTTCAGAGACACGGAGAGAGAAAAGACTATGTTAGAAATGTATTCTTGTCTACATTTAGTGTTTCAATTAGCACCAGAGAAGTTATGCGTGTTTGAGTTGGGAGGACGCACCTGAGGGCATTGACTATACAGTACCTGTTGCAGATCTCACCTGCAGTGTGACTGTTGTGATGCACTCAATCACACCTCACTGTGAGATCTCGAAAACCAGGGGTTCAAGAAGAAATATTTGATATTTCCTTGCTTATTTTTATTTGCAGTTTTACTTACACATAAGTCCTTATATTCGGAATAAATAAATAAATAAATAAATAAATAAATAAATAAATAAATAAATAAATAAATAAATAAATAAATAAATAAATAAATAAATAAATAAATAAAATGCTTGCTGTGTTGACGCGAGAGCAGACAAAACAACTTTGCGTATTAAAGCAGCACTAGGGAGGTTTTGCTCTCGGGTCCCCCTACAGTTGGGAAACAGTATTGTCCTCTACTACTGTCGTAAACTCTGTCATCATACATCAGGGGATGACAAAACATGTGCATTTGTGACATGACAACTATGATAGCCCTGAACACTGCAGGAGTTCACATGCGGGTGTTCTGCTTGTGTCGCGTGTGAAATGTCTTCATCCCAGGTACAGTGGCATATGTCTCAAGATGTCATATGAATATAATTTTTTCTCAAACGCCAAATGATCGCAATGCTCACGTTTACAAGCCAGCGTCATTATAGAAGCCTAGTATTGAATGTTTGAGTGGCAGGTAATAACCATATAATATTATAATGCCAAGCTACCATAGATGAATCTGCAAATTTGAAAATCGATTTGCATCATAGGTTAAGGCAAGACAAATAAACAAATATCACAGACATGTTAGGTATCTTAAAATATGATTTTGTACGTCTTATGTATTTACTTGCAAGAATGTAGCCCCTTCTACTTCAGCTCAGGCCAACGAGCAAACGCTGGCCCAATGTTGATCCTCGTCCTGCCTTTAATCCGATCACTTTCTCGTTTCCTCTTTTTGCTTTTCTCTGACAAAACCTTTGCTTTCTTATTTTTCTGTGCTGCCTCGGCCATGACTATAACATCCGGCAAACAAATGATAGTTGGGCTCGCACGTCCGAATTTAAGGAAGTGGGGGTGGTGGTGGAAGTGACGTATATGCCGTAAAGCAGTCGGATTTTGTAGTTCTTTTTGTTCTCGGGTTACTACCCGAAACCCGAAGTTTAAAAGTATGATTAAAAACGATACAGACCCCGTCAGGCTATGGCAGACGTGTCATTCAACCTATTATAAGTCGATGCATCATCACAAGAGTCTTGAAAATATATTATGAAGGTTGAAAAGTTACCTAGCGCTGCTTTAAGTGGTTAATTTGTCAATAAAGTGGTAAATTGTTTTTTTTCTGGCATAACTTAAACAAAACACTTGCCTTGCGTCGTAAAAATTGAGGTTAAACCACTGGAGTCACATCCCAGCAAGCAATGTTGCATCTAACAGTCGTCTAACAGCCGCCCAAACACAGCCCTGACGTCTAGTCCATTGGTGGCAAGCTTGCAGAACCCAAGGGCAGTTTATTTACATGAGGTGCATGAACCATCCATTAAACAAACAAAAACTGCACTTGACTTATAACCTAAACTCTTAAACCTGAACAGACACTCACCAGGTTACACGGACACTCAACCAGGACACATGGCAAACATGAGGGCTTAAATAAACAGGCTAATGACAAGACAAGGGACACCTGTGAACAGCGATCAAACAATGAACCAATGACAGAACAGAACTAAGAACCCACAAGACTAAAGGTGTGTTCGACATCGGCTGCGGCTGGATGCAACTGATCGGCGAGAGTAGCCGCGTGCAGGCGGGGAGGAGCTGCAAACAGAGACGTGAAGTCGGACACTTTCTGCTTCCCGCAGTGACGCTAGCGCTGTGTTTGCATACTTTATCAGCTGAAGTTAAATAAATGCAATATTTGGCAATACACAGATGTTTCAGACACATTATTGTCATGTAATACTTCATGTACTGCTTAATACAGCGTATTCAACATGAAAGGAGGTTTTACTGTTATAAAAAACAGATTTGCGCGCATTAGTGGAGCTGAAGGTTTTAGAATAAACACGAAACACACGTGATCGCTGTCATGCGGTGAATCTGGCCAATCGTAGAACGGCTGTGTCGTCATCAGAGCCCCTGCAGCCTCGAGCAGCTGCTCTGGAGAAACTGCACGGCTGTAATCGCCGGCTGCTCTCGAATCGCTCTCGCGGCACTTTGTTGACATACGTCACTGTCACGTGGCGTCGGCGCTGCCTCAAGTCGGACAAAATTTCTAACCGGCATGCACTGCTTCAAGTCAGCCGCCGATCGGTCTGCGCATCGCTGGGTGAAGTCGAACAAGCCTTAAATTAACCAATGACAACATGACACAAGATCACATGAGGGCATGGAAATCAAATGACAACCAGGAAACATGACAGTGAACCACTTCAAAATAAGAAATAAACATGAACAGGAAACAAACCGTGACACACTGTGACAAAAACAAGGCAAGATTTGGGCTGTCGGTGAAAATGTAATTGACGTCAAAACATAGCCCAAGAATAGACTAATCATCTAGAACATGAACATGTCAAAGAAATGAAACCAAACACCTTGTAATCATTGTAGACTTTGCTTACATGATGGGATATCATACATCTCGCAAGTTATTTTGGCAAAAATGACATTTAACCAAATTCAAGGTTATTTTGGCTAGAAGTGGGTTACACAGCTGGACTATATATCGGGTCAAAAGATGTGTGTTCCGAAGATGAACAAATATCTTACGTTTTTGGAACGACATGAGGGTGAGAAATTAATGACAGAATTTTCATTTTTGGATGAACTAACATTTTAAGACAATTATGACATTTTGGGCTATTTGGCTTATCATAACATGTTGTTTCAGACTAGTGTAAAGAAAGCATCCAACATACTCATTTAAATGTTTATTTTACTGCACTATTTATTTGCGTCTGTACATTTCAATTACAACACATTTTTAAAGACTGTTTTCTCAAAATGAGATTTTTCTCACGCACTGAACTATCTATAGTCTGAAGGGTTTTTCTGAAGGGTTTTTTTCACATATCATGCATCTGATTTTGTACATTTTATTCCTACAAACTTTTATTTCTGGCAGTTGACAGTATTTTCATAGTGATATTTATAGAGTCATATCCAAAAATCCCCTCTGTAAAACATTTAACTCCACGAACCTGGCTTTATCCAATGTTCAGATTTCTGGCCTGGAAATGTATGCAAATTAGTCCACATTTAATTAGATAATGCCTCACTTTAATTTCAGAAATTTTTTATTCGCCATTGTGAATATAATAAATCAACTGTGGAGGTATGGTGGTATCTAGTTTACTCTATTCACATGCATGGGGTGTCATACCATAAAATAAATAATAATTGATAATTAAATAACTATATGTGGAAGCCCTTAAAAACCATGCAGTATTCTTCAGTTGTTTTCAAGTTAACAACTTTCTTGTGATCTCGCCATAAAAGTTGTTTTCTCACAATCTCAACTTTATTTTCTCACAAATAATGTGCAACTGCATTTGGAAAGCATAACTTTTGTTGTGCTGAGATCACGAGAAGGTTAAGCTGTAATCATGACAAGAAAGAAAATAGCTACTGTAGCTGTCAGATCATAATCACAAATTAAATTTGTATATCTCTGTTGTTTCTAAATACAGCAAATCAAAACATTTGCTTCAGTCTCCTGTTTCTTTGAGTAAAAATACCTCAGTTTCTCACACATGCTTTGTTTCAGAAAAGATCTAAACAAATTTCAGTATGTCATCAATCTCAATATGATCTCATGCATGTCAAAGCGCAAGTCTCATTTGTGTCCATTTTCAATTCTTTAAGACAGAGAATTTATGCAAAGTCCAACATTTACAGTATATTAAAATGGGATTTAGATCTGGGACTTTCAGTAACAAATCGTGATATTTCAATGCGATAGATCTCATTCTTTAAAGGCAGTCTTTGATTGAAAAAAGAAACTAACCTTTCATTTAATCTTTGGATACCCTACATTGAGATTTCTGTTTTAATGGCTGCCTTTCAACTTGTCTGACATAACATTTTACTACATGTCTCTTTATCTTTAGGCAGTTCATTTGATGTATTGGATCGAATCTATTCGCAAGTATATTTACAATGTGTCAGAAGGTGTCAGAATATATTGTCTCAAAATTCACTGGCAGAAGCTCTTTCATTGCACTATGATCCCTCATGTGATAAGAAGCACAATATCATAATCCTGAGGGGGAGACTGAGCCTGATCCAAGTTAGACTAGATTGGTTTTAGAGGCATGTTGGAAACTTTTCAGCTGATTAGCCTTGGAGACCGTTAATGTGACTGAGAAGTTTTACACTTACTGTCGGTTAATGTTTTTACTAGATAAGTATCTGATAATGAAAAGTCAAATTGTAAATGTGCTCCAGAATGCATTCAGGACCTTAGAAGTGGTTTGAAATGCACACAAGATGTATTTTGAGAAAGTTTAAATGCATCTTGGTTTTTTTTTTGTTTTTTTGATAAATAAACTAATGCCAGCATACAGTGGTTTGAGAGCCCCACAATCCACAGGTGAATGAACAATCATGGATGAAACACATGGATGGAGCAACCATGAAACTGGATCATTAATTGCCATTAGCTTCATCACGGAAGGGATCCAGAGAAGAGAAGCACAAACAAACCATTTCAATATTTACTGTAAAAACTATTTATATCAGGACTGTCCCACATTTGGGGTGTCATTTTCACCAAAATGCTGGTAAACAACAAGTGTACTTGTAAGCCAAGGAGACAACAGTGAAGATGCTTGAGATAAAGCTAAATATCACAGAATAATAAGTGTCATTTCCAATCAAGCTGTCATTTTGTTTTTGCAAATTCAAAGGTTTGGAGTCGGTATTGGATTTTTGGGGGGAAAGTGTATTATGCTCACCAAGACTTCATGCATTTTATTTAAATTAGTATAAAAAGCAACGTCATATTGTGAAATAATATTACAATTTAAAATAACTGTTTTCTATGTTAAAATATTTTAAAATGTAATTTATTCCTGTGATGATTTTCAGTCATTACACCAGTCTTCAGTGTCACGAGTCATTCTAATATGCTAATTTGGTGCTTAAGAAACATTTCATAGTATTATCATTGAGTGTAAGAGTGCACTGTGGGCGAGCATGAGACTCACGCCAGCAGGTCACACAAATAATACATTACAAGGAAACATGGCAAACATTAAAGGGCTAAAAATGCATGGGCTTAAAGGGCTTAAATACATGAACATGGGGAAGCACATGACAGCAACAACCAATGACGAAGTAGAACTAATAAACATGAACCAATGAAAACACAGAACACGTGTTTTTTTCCAAATATAAGCAATAGCTTAACCATAACGTTTTCTTCCAAATGGTTATTCTTATACAATAAGGCTGTGTGTCCACCAAAGCACTTTTTTCACACAGCTGTCTGGCGTATCCAATTGTTTTTAATAGGAGTGGCACATTTTTGAGGCGCTGAGCGCTCAGCGTTTTTTACTGGTCGCAGAGAGTTGAAGAATGTTCAACTTTGAGTAAAACGCAGCGCTCATCACTGTCACTTTTACCCCCACCCAACCAATCGCAGTGGAGGAGGGGCGGGACAAACACAACACCGACCAACTGCCACATTCTGCTTGTACATCAGCAGAAGACAACAACAAAGTACTTTAAAACAAGAGCCAGAGCAAATACTTTATATTGTATCTGCATTTTTATATAAACATTACTGAAATCTGTGAAATGAGATAACACTAGTAACACATCCGTGGATATTCCGTATCATATAGCAAGCAAAGGGTCTCAACTGAAAAAAACACTGCGCTGCCAAAATGCCCTCAAGCGCTCACAGCTAGGCGCTGTCAGCAGAGCGCCTAGCGTTTTCAGCTGGCTAAAAACACTTTGGTGGACACACGGCCTAAGAATCTATATATATATATATATATATATATATATATATATATATATATATATATATATATATATATATATATATATGTATATATATATATACACACTCACCTAAAGGATTATTAGGAACACCTGTTCAATTTCTCATTAATGCAATTATCTAATCAACTAATCACATGGCAGTTGCTTCAATGCATTTAGGGGTGTGGTCCTGGTCAAGACAATCTCCTGAACTCCAAACTGAATGTCAGAATGGGAAAGAAAGGTGATGTAAGCAATTTTGAGTGTGGCATGGTTGTTGGTGTCAGACGGGCCGGTCTGAGTATTTCACAATCTGCTCAGTTACTGGGATTTTCACGCACAACCATTTCTAGGGTTTACAAAGAATGGTGTGAAAAGGGAAAAACATACAGTATGCGGCAGTCCTGTGGGTGAAAATGCCTTGTTGATGCTAGAGGTCAGAGGAGAATGGGCCGACTGATTCAAGCTGATAGAAGAGCATCTTTAACTGAAATAACCACTCGTTACAACTGAGGTATGCAGCAAAGCATTTGTGAAGCCACAACACGCACAACCTTGAGGCGGAAGGGCTACAACAGCAGAAGACCCCACCGGGTACCACTCATCTCCACTACAAATAGGAAAAAAAGGCTACAATTTGCACAAGCTCACCAAAATTGGACAGTTGAAGACTGGAAAATTTGTATATATTATATATATATATATATATATATATATATATATATATATATATATATATATATATATATATATATATATATATATATATATATATATATATATATATATATATATATATATATATATATATATATATTTACTAGATAGCGTAATCTTAATGTGTTGTGTGTTTTGTTTGAATATCAGATATTCAATATAAAAATTATGCTGCTAACAATGAAACAACCCTAGCAAGCCAAAGTAGCCACCAATTTTAATCCATAATGTTATAAATGTAATTTCCTTCACAGAGAGCACACAATATATTATGTAAAATGAGATGGAGGGGTGGGGGGGGGGGGGTGTATGTATATACTCTGTGTTGGACATTGTTAGAGGACACATTAAATAAACTGAGAGTGCGAAAAGTGTTTTAAAATATTTTATTTTCCAGAAGTCCTCAGGGGTAAAAGTGCCAATAGTTGAAGAAACACCCACGTCAAAAACAACACTGGTGATTAAATACCATCCAAAGAACATTCTCACTGCTCAACTATTACCTAAAGCCCGGTCATTCCCCAGACAAGATGAATGACACAGGTGGAGAGTTTAGCCAAGTGCTACACCAACTGATTTCCAAATTTTAAACTTAACTGTGATTTACTTGTATTGTTAATTATCATAGCGCACACATACACAAACCAGTGACTCCTGGACAAATTAGAAATGTTTACTAGTTTGTATAAGTGTGTTCATTAAATAATTACAATCCCCCTGTGCAGTTATTTATAAAGATCATTTGTGTGTTCACATATTTTTAAAGGCGCCATCATTAAGCATGTCCAGCTTTTATTTGGGGTTACGTTGAAGTGTATGCACATTAAAAACAACTAGAAACACTCAATAATTTTTCAGTTATTTATGAGTTCATTACAACTGCTTTCACCTGTTCCCAATAAACTCCTGTGCCTGTGTGTGCTTATAAACATGAAATATCATGTCACAGTCAACGGGTCAAGCGTAAATGAATTAATCAGAGCAAAGCAAATGTGTTATCATGTCAAATAATCACAGGAGAATGTGGGGCGATCGAAGGGAGAAAGAGAGAGAGTTCTCAAACTAGTTTCAGGGTAATTATGTGTGTGCTGGACATATGTATACATTGCTTTACATAGCTATATGTTATCCATAATAAAGAAGACTGGAAGGGTAATTATATCTAATTCATTACACGACTCTGTGGAATACTTGATTCTGATTGGTCAATCGCGCATTCCAGTGGTATGTTATTCCCAGAAAGAACTGCCAAAGTGAATAACACACCGCTCATCCGGGTACTACGAGTTATCTGGACCGGTACTACTTTTATGCTTAACGTGTCACTCCTCTGTCGAACTCAAGCGAGCTCTTAACATATTATACTCCATCACGTCTACTGCGGTCTCAAAATTCTGGCCAGTTGATAATACCGAGAATATCCAAATCAACTGCAGGCGGTCGATCCTTTTCCTATTTAGCACCTAAACTCTGGAACAGTCTTTCTAACATTGTACGGGAAGCAGACACACTCAGTTTAAATCTAGACTAAAAACACATATTTTTACTGTGGCATACACATAAAACACTTTTTCAATGAAATGATTGTTAGGCTGCATTAACTAGGTCAGCCAGAACCGGGAACACTTCCCATAACACCTGATGTACTCGTTACATCATCAGAAGAATGGCATCTACGCTAATGATAGTCTCACTGTTTTATCCCGAGGTTTACTGCAGTCAGCCGAATCCAGGCCGTATCCAGATCAGATGGTGGACCTGCGCCCAGAGAAGACCAACACATGACCCTGAAGTGTCTGCAGAGACCGTGTCAATTAGACTCCCCTGAAATTGCATCGTCGACACGGCATCCTCAATAAACCCGTCTCCGGCGTGATGACTCCGATTGTTCGAATATTACAATTTAATAATACTTAAATTAATATTTCATCCTCAATAAACCCGTCTCCAGCGTGTTGCCTCCGATCTTTCGAATATTGCACTTTAATAATTATTTAATCAACACATCATCCTCAATAAACCCGTCTCCGGCGTGTTGCCTCCAATCCTTCGAATATTCTGATCTATTATGACCTCTGACCTGTAAAGTTTCCAGAATAATAATCATACACTGCTTGTTAATTGGTCAGAGGAGAACTGGCACCCCGACTGAGCCTGGTTTCTCCCAAGGTTTATTTTTCTCCATTAGGTCACCTGATGGGGTTTTGGTTTCCTTGCCACTGTTGCCTCTGGCTTGGTGTGCTCAGTTGGGGACACAACATTTTTCTAAATGTATCAACTAAATATACAAATAAATCTAATTATTAAACTAAATTAACCATATAAACAAAATTACTGATCTAATTACTGATCTAAAGCCCACACTAGCCGCGTTTCCATTACCCTTCAAATTGCGCGAATTGAAATTGCGAATTGAAAATACGGCCAATGGAAACGCGTCAATTTCGCAAAAACTCCCATATATCGCAAAAAATATTTTACGCTCGCATGAGGTGGTTTTTCAGGCAATTCGAAAAAGGAAATTTTCGCAAAACTGCAATGGAAACAGTTTTTTCGCATTTACAGGTCACCTGGTACAGTCACGCATTGCTCTTGCATAGGGCCTACATATAATTTTTTTTCCACTCAAGTATGTACGAGATCTTATGTCGTTAAAACGACATATATTTTCTCCTAATAAGAAAAGTGGCGTAACTTTATAATGACAGACCCCGGTGCAACCACAAATATCATAACTATCTATAGGCCTACTGTAATTATGACATATATTCAAGAAATGTATTAAAACAGAAAGACGCTATAGTTTCAGCCTTGCTCAAAGACTAGGTCTATCCATTCCCGACGATCTTGGTTTGCTTCTTATTTATTAAATATAGCCTACAGCCAAATAGTTGATTAAACATTGATCAAAATTAAAATACAATTTATACAAAACAAAATTAATTTTAAAGAAAGACTTTCTAGAAAACACAATTCAATTGTGCTCAAAATCCATGTCTCCAGACATATGCACATCTGATTATGTGCTTTACTCATGCTGCTCACGTTTCATAATCAACATATGAATTAAAAGATTATAATATTTAGACATAGCCTAACTATATGAAACTAAATAGGCTACGTTTTCTTTAACCCTCTTTCCGACGAAGTCGTTGTCGCCTTTTGATGAATTTTTTCCTTAGGCTATTCCAGCGGAAACTTAAAATACTCCGTCATTTTTAGCCATACAGATAAGTGCAAGACATAATTATAAACTATAAACTGTCTACTTTTATTTGTGTACACTCACGATAACAGCAAAGGCCGTGGACTCAGGGAACAGATTATTTTGCACTCCACTCCAAACGCGGTCTTCATTTCAAAAATATATTTTGTTTATTAAACACAAAGTTTTTCATTTCAAAAGCATTTCTAAATTCAGTTTATATTTCCAAAAAACGAATTTCCGAGCCAAAATAACGAAGTGGTAAAAAAAACGTTGAGTTACCACCATGCAAATTCAAACTTTTCGCTCGTCTCTGTATGTGGCAATGCGTCACAATAACCTGGCGTATGTAAAAGTCGATCATTCTTTACAGATGATGGTATGTTTGGACAGAAGACGAGTTCTTTATTAAACTCATAAAAAAACAATAGAATATAAAATGCCACAATTTATCATAAACCCTCATATGTGTCGCTCAAGTATAAGGTGCTTTCCTTGCCATCAGTGCTATAACACACACGTCTCTTTCCATTAAAAATAATGGCGTGTGGTGGCTGGGATATACATATGATTTATCACGAGAGGAAAAAAAATGTTTTAGTCGCATAACATCAGTTAATGGAAACGCTGTCATTTCGCAATATTTTTTTGTCGACTTTTAGAAAATATTGCAAAAGTTTTGCGCAAATCTGTAATGGAAACTACTGTCACTGTATGATAATTGAAATGAACTGATGACATAACCGTTTTCTCCATAATGGACGGCTGAATTATGCTGCATTATTTTCCTTTTTAACACTGTAAAGCTGCTTTGAAACAATCTGCATTGTTAAAAGCGCTATATAAATAAAGTTGACTTGACTTGACTTGACTTGACTTGACTTGACTTGACTGTCTGGCGCCATCTTGTGACTGAAAAACACCTAACCACCACGGGTTACAATGGAAGACTTCCGCATTAATTTCAACATATATGGTAAAAAAACTAATCTTTTCAGCAATAGATAAAGGCTCAAAGCAGATTGGAACTGTTTTTCTTCGCGGAAGAGCTAAACAATATTTTAACTCAAGACAATATTTTGTGTCTAATTTGCTTGAGACAAGTAGCTGTGTAATAAGTGGGATAATGTACATTATCCCTTACTTGTGTTGGTATTATAAATAAATGATTGCACCCATTTAGCTACTGTAGCTAAATAATGTAAAGAATGCAATCTGATTGGTCAAGTAATAGCTATAGGCCTATATATTATACCAAAGTTGTATTACACTATACAACATAATTGTACACATTACCATTTGCACACGCAACATGTATTACATTTGCCCATATTGGTTAATGTTAATTCATGAATATACTTTTGTCCATTGTTAAGTCATGACAGTTCCTAATGATGCTACATAACCTTATTCAACAAATATGAATTGGGGAAAAAATGTATTTGAATTAAACAATGATGATTCTAAAATAAAATGAGCTAGGAGCCAACTGTTAAACAAACGGCATCTGATAAACATGCATTCTTATTTCAGTGTTGTTGTTGATATTTCAGCAACAGCATTAAGTATATATTCAGTTAAACAACATTAAGTTAAAGTAAACTTTACCATTCAACATGCTTTACCATGTTAGTGATTTAATTAAATGATGTCATTATGCCATTATGTTTCAGGGGCATACAAAATTACTAAACACTTTATTCCGATGGTCCACTTTAGACATTCTACTGACTAGTAACTTTGGAACTACATATCAACTTATTCTACTAACCTGAACCTTAATATTACAGTCTACTAACAGTCTAAGATAATCAAATATATATTAAAGTACAATGTATATAAGTATAGTTGTCAAAAATGTGGAATTCACCCTACATACACTGTTAGACATTTCTGTAATTTGTACAGTTATTTACTATATATCACCCAGTATAATACTGTAAATTCTCTTTACAGTAAATAACTGTTATTCCCGTTGCATCATGGGAATTTTCTATGACGTCAAACACCAAATACAGGGATTTCCTGTATTTTTAAAAAATAAAGTATAATACTGTATTTACCACAACGGCCTCTTTGGCATAATTGGGATCGACAGGATTTGCTTAAGATTTATATTAGGAACCATCAGTGCAGCGTTGAAAGTTTCACCCGAGGAGAGAGCTCACGGTTCCAGAGAACATATGAGCTGTGTCCGGACACCCTGCGAAGATTTTTTCATCCCCCGTGAGAACGGCAAACAAGCAAGGTAAGTGTGATTTGTACTAGCCGCGGTTGTCTGCACCCCAATTTTAGCTTGAGGTAAACCTAACGTTTTATTAAAAAAATGAGTTTATTGAATTAGATTAGGAACCAGTGCAGCGTCGTAAGTTTTGCCCGAGGAGAGAGCTCACGGCACGGACCGGACAACATAAGTTAATTTACATAACTTTAGGCTATCATTTGCTTCAGCTTTGGTGCTAAAAACTGAGGTAAATTAATCCTAACGTTTTATTTTAAAAAATGAGTTTATTGAATTAGATTAGGAACCAGTGCAGTGTCGTAAGTTTTGCCCGAGGGGAGCGCTCACGGCACGGACAACATATACTTTACATAACGTTAGGTTATCATTTGCTTTAGCTTTGGTGCTAAAACTGAGGTAAACCTAACGTTTTATAAAAAAAAGGAAGAAAAAAAATGAGTTTATTGAATTAGATTAGGAACCAGTGCAGCGTCGTAAGTTTAGCCCGAGGAGAGAGCTCACAACTTGGACAGTTAACATATAACGTTACTTTACATAACGTTAGGTTATCATTTGCTTCAGCTTTGGTGCTAAAACTGAAGTAAACCTAACGTTTTATTTTTAAAAATATAAAATTAAGATTTTGTTTATCGAGCATATTAAGCTTACATTAGGACGACGTTAGTTAGCGTTAGTAAATTAAGGTTGGCCACTAAGTTGCGAAAATAACGTCGTTAACAAGCAAAGTTTACATTAACATTAAGTCAAGTAACTTGGCTAATGAGATATTATCTGTCAGCGTGTAGTTAACGTTGGTCACTGGACACTTTTTTGTTTTTTTCTCAAATTTTACATTTGGATTGACACGATTTATTTTACACTTTAGATATGAATACCAGGAGCCCGCCTGTGTTGTGCGACACTGGAACTCATACAACGGTAAGTAACGTTACCCCTCTTTGTTTCTCCACATATTACTGTTAATTCAATGTGTTTCTTGTATGTTTTAGTCGGGTCTGTTTAACTGAATCACAAAATTATTTAGTTTTTCCACTTTTTTTTATAGCTGTAACTAGCCATGTACCATGTTTTTTCATACATTTTATTATACTAAAATAATCCAAAACTGTGTTTGTCCAGGATTGACAGAATATAATTTTATTTTCTGGAATTTAAGCAGTCCTGGACAATTTTTGGATGATTTTGGCAGATGAAATATAATTTTTAAAAAAAATTCCAAAAAAAAACATGACAAAACATTAGAATAATGTTGCTCACGTGCAAACCTGAATACATTTCTGAACACAAAAGAAGATGAAGAATGTTTGTAACCTAACAGATTGAGGCACCATTCACTTCTATAGTAATTTTTTCCTACTATGGAAATGAATGGTGCCTCAAAATTGTCTGGTGACAAACATTCTTTAAAAGGTTTAGAACAACTTGAGGGCGAGTAAATGACAGAATTTACTTTTTTAACAGTGAACTATCCGTTTAATGACGGACCATTATTCTAAAGTGTAACCAAAAACATTTAAAGCAAAGGCACTAAAGGTGAAGAAATCTAAAATTTATTTTTTCTCTTGCTTAAAGTTTTTTTTCGTGAGGAAAACCCCAGAGGAGGGAACAAGATGCACCACCAAAACCGGAGTGAGTCGGAAGACCGGGGAAGTTGTGAACAGGAAGACAACTGTAATCAACAACAGAGTGTCATCCTTCCTTCGCCACCTAATGGAGTTTGAATGGAAAAACTTGGACTTGGTGAGACACTTTTTTAATAGGATATGTAATGTACACAGACACTTACGCTGCATTCACACAGGGCGTCATGCCGGTTAGAAATTTTGTCTACCTGAGACAGCGCCGACGCCACGTCACAGTGACGATGGCATCAAAGCACCGCAAGAGCAATTCGAGAGCAGTCGGCTAATACAGCTGGTGCAGTTTCTCTAGAGCGATTGCACAGACTTTGATGATGACACAGCTGTTCCACGATTGCCCAGATTCTCCGCATGACAGCGATCACATGTGTTTCATGTTCATTCTAAAACCTTCAGTTCCTCTAATGAGCACAAATCTGTTTTTTATAACAGTTAAACCTCTTTTCATGTAGTCGCAATGTTATATTGTCATGTTTATCAAAATAAAACTAATGAAAAACGTAGACCCCCACTTCATTGATAGTGTAGGCTTGTATGTTAACTTAATTCTTGTACAAACACACGCTGTATTAAGCAGTGCATAAAGTATTACATGACAAAAAATGTCTCTGAAACATCTGTGTATTGACAAATATTGCATTTATTTCACTTCAGCTGATAAAGTATGCAAACACAGCGAGAGCGTCACTGTGGGAAGCAGAAAGTGTCAGACTTCACGTCTCCGTTTGCAGCTCCTCCCCGCCTGCACTCTGCTACTCTCGCCGATTGGTTGCATCCGGCCACAGCTGATGTCCAACACACCTTTCAACTTCTGCTGCTTGCAACGTGAGTGAAGCGACGCGACGGAACCCACAATTCAGTTCAGCAACGCATGACGTCAACCATTCAAAGTAAATGAGAAGCGTTAACGCCGGCGCCCCGTGTGAATGCAGCATTAAGTTTGAGGATACCTTACTAAAGCTAATGCAGTATACATGTAATCCATCCTGCAATAAAAGGTTACATTGTTGTTTTTGATTAAATAGTTTGTGAAATCATGTTGAGGTGATTTAGTAATATAACTTTTTTGGAGCATGTAGTTTGTGTGCTGCTGCTACTATTATGTACTGACAGTTTTCTTTAGTTTTTTACTCAATATAAATTTTGTTAAGCTAAAAAACAGAGACACCTCTCTAATATGCAATCAGGTTCAGCATCACTACAAAGTACATTCTTCAAAATATTCATAACATTGAATCACCAGCTAAAACAAAAACTGAACATTTCATTTCACATCTTCATGAAGGCATTGCAGGACTGGATTAGACTAGACAGCGTACGTTTAGTTAGGTGTACCTCAGTGTTAACTGTGTATAAAATACTATTTTACCATTATGATGATTTGTAATGGGATTATTATTTTTTATTAAATTCCAACAGTGTAAAAAGTTTGTGTATACTCAAATTGTATGACTAACTTCATATCATTCTTATCTAGAGGGACTTCTTGCCATAATGGAGCAGAATCCTGGTTCCTGTTTGAAATCATCCAATGTGGAAGATGACACAGATCGGTACAGACATTAAACTTGTGTTTGTGTTGTGTTGTGTTGTGATAACTTGTTTCAGAATTAATTTGCTCTTTGTTATATTTTATTCATGTATATGTGTATTTTACACCAAAGTTACAGTATTCTTCAACCAACTATTTATAGTATTCTACCAACTATTTTCTGCAGAGTTTTTAAAATTGTAGCTCAAACAATACAGGGAGTGCAGAATTATTAGGCACGTTGATTTTCTGATCATATTTTTTTTCCAGGCACATTTGACCAATTCCAAACCACAGTAATCCTAATAACTACTATTGATTTAGTATTTAATAATGTATAAGTGATATATAATTGTTCATGAAGGCTGGAAATGAAAATCACCTTATATTCAGGTGTGCAGAATTATTAGGCATGTTTTCTTTTACAGATAAATTGAGCCAAAAAAGAGATTTAACTCAGACTGAAAAGTCAAAAAGTATTAAATGCCCATGAGAAGGATGCAATACTAATGCAATACTAGACATTGCAGTTAAGGCATGACCATTGGACAGTGAAATGCTCGTTGGGTCAGCAGGGTCAGACAAAAACATGTGGCGGAGAAAAGACACCTGTTAACTGCAAAAGAATTAAGAATTAAGGTGAAGAATTAAGGGTGAAACCATCAGGAACCCTTTAGTCTCCAGCGCCACCATTTTCCAAAGCTGCAACCTACCTGGAGTCTCCAGAAGTGCAAGGTGTCAGGATCTCAGAGACTTCAGTTAGGTAAAGAATCCTAAAAAATGACCCCCACTAAATAAGAATCACAAGCTGAAGTGTTGTAAAATACATGAAGAAGGTTTTTTTATAGGCTTTATGGACAGATAGGTTGAGAATGACTCTTGAAGGACCAGCACCACATCCTCTAGTACCACTGTTTGAAGAATTCATCTTCCAGAATCTGCAGTACGTTTTGGGAGTTCATTTTAGTCCATCCTGAAGTCCGTTTTGCAGAGATGGACTAAAAACCTTCTTCATGTATTTTACAACACTTCAGCTTGTGATTCTTATTTAGTGGGGGTCATTTTTTAGGATTCTTTACCTAACTGAAGTCTCTGAGATCCTGACACCTTGCACTTCTGGAGACTCCAGGTAGGTTGCAGCTCTGGAAAATGGTGGCGCTGGAGACTAAAGGGTTCCTGATGGTTTCACACTTAATTCTTCACCTTAATTCTTAATTCTTTTGCAGTTAACAGGTGTCTTTTCTTCACCACCTGTTTTTGTCAGATCCTGCTGACCCAACGAGCATTTCACTGTCCAATGGTCATGCCTTAACTGCAATGTCTAGTATTGCATTAGTATTGCATCCTTCTCATGGGCATTTAATACTTTTTGACTTTTCAGTCTGAGTTAAATCTCTTTTTTGGCTCAATTTATCTGTAAAAGAAAACATGCCTAATAATTCTGCACACCTGAATATAAGGTGATTTTCATTTCCAGCCTTCATGAACAATTATATATCACTTATACATTATTAAATACTAAATCAATAGTAGTTATTAGGATTACTGTGGTTTGGAATTGGTCAAATGTGCCTGGAAAAAAAATATAATCAGAAAATCAACGTGCCTAATAATTCTGCACTCCCTGTAGTGTGGGGCGCTAGCAAGGTCATGGGTTCAATTCCCAGGGAAAGCAAGAACTGACAAAATGTAAAATGTGTATCTTGAATGCAATGCAAGTCTCTTTGGATAAAAGTGTCTGCCAAATGCATAAATGTAAATGTAAATAACATGTAAAATAAGTGATATTGAATGCACTCTGATTACTTTTATACATGATTTTCTGAAAATAAGATTTGATTTGAGGATGTTTTAAAGTGAACTTTTTCCACACATTTACATGTTTAAGTTAAAGCACTTAAAATGTTTTAAATAAAGAATTTTATATTTCATAATAATTTGTGTCTGTTTGGATTACTTCTGTAGGATAGATTAATGTAAGAATTAATGTAATTCAGTAAGTATTAATGATTGAATAGGATTAGGATTAATGCACTGTTAACCAAGGTTTACAGTAACGGTACTGTATTACAAAATTACAGTAACATGTAGTTACTGTAAACTGAAATGCGGTTATTGTACTGTAAATCTCAAATACAGTAACTTACTGGCAACAGTGTTGCCAGTAAGTTACTGTAAAATCTCTTATAAATGTCTAACAGTGTATTACAATCTTGTAATACAATCCCAAAGACTAACACCTATATTTCAACATAACACCTTTTTCAAAAAGTGATGAAAAAAAGCAATGCTGTTAAGCTGGTCCTACAGATCACGCTTTAAAATCATGGGGTGAGAATGGGGGTTTATTTAGAGATGTTCAAAGTCTGTTATACTTGCAAATCTGACATCTTGGCTTTGCCCATCCCTCAACTCAGCAGCCAGAGATGCAAAGAAGATAGAGAAAGAAAGAGAGACAGAGAGTCTAAATCAAAGTCAGAAATCTCCTCCCACCTGTTATCACCCGTGTGGGTGGAGTACACGCGCGCGCACACACACACACACACAAACACACACACTCACATGTGCTGAAACTCACAGTCTCCAGGGTGGGAGCTTGTAATTCTGTTTAATCAAATGCCAAAAAACTCTGACTCAGAGAGAATGAGGAGGAGAGAGAGTGACTAGCAAGGGAAATAGAGGGAGAGACAGACGGTTAATATTCGTGTGCATGCCCATAAGGCAGTAAACTGCGTGTTCTGAGGTCAATGCACTGAACAGCGGGTAAATTTATAGTATATTTCCACCACACTAAATTTTTTTACACATTAACACAGGCACAATATGTAATTTATCTGCAGAGTGTTACAATTTTGCAATCGTCACATCAAGAACAAGGTTATGCATTTTATTAATTGTTTTAGAAATGGTATACTTGTGTATTTTTAAGGCAAAATTTGTATGTGCAATTCTAGGGCAATTACTTGAATAACACTGATTATCTCTACATCACGGCGCCTGTTAGTGGGTGGGATATATTAGACAGCAAGTGAACATTTTGTGCTCAAAGTTTATGTGTTAGAAGCAGGAAAAATGAGCTGCATAGCCGCAGACATGTCAGGGTGCCCATGCTGACCCCTGTCCACCGCCGAAAGTGTCAACAGTGGGTACATGAGCATCAGAACTGGACCATGGAGCAATGGAAGAAGGTGGCCTGGTCTGATGAATCGCATTTTCTTTTACATCACGTAGATGGCCAGGTGTGTGTGTACCTGGGGAACACATGGCACCAGGATGCACTATGGGAAGACGGCAAGCCGGCAGAGGCAGTGTAATGCTGTGGGCAATGTTCTGCTGAGAAACCTTGGGTCCTGCCATCCTTGTGGATGTTACTCTGACACGTACCACCTACCTAAGCATTGTTGCAGACCATGTAGACCCTTTCATGGAAACGGTATTCCCTGGTGGCTGTGGCCTCTTTCAGTAGGATAATGCGCCCTGTCACAAAGAAAAAATGGTTCAGGAATAGTTTGAGGAGCACAAGAAGTTTGAGGTGTTGAGTTGGCCTCAAAATTACCCAGATCTCCATCCAATCGAGCATCTGTGGGATGTGCTGAACAAACAAGTCCGATCCATGGAGGCCCCACCTCGCAACTTACAGGGCTTAAATGATCTGCTGCTAACATCTTGTTCCCAGATACACACCTTCACGGGTCTAGTGGAGTCCATGCCTCGATGGGTCAGGGCTGTTGACAGCAAAAGGGGGACCAACACAATATTAGGAAGGTGGCCATAATGTTATGCCTGATCATATATATATATATATATATATATATATATATATATATATATATATATATATATATATTAGGGATGCCACAATTCTCAATATAATATTGAACCGTTCGATACGGCATTCACGGTTCAATACGCGCTTGTGAATTGCGTTTTTTTCGGTTTTGCATTTAATTAATTATTTTTCTACAAATTCTATCATTTGCCTCCATCCCAATATACTGAACAACGCGACATACATTCACACCACACATTAGTGGTAGAGTTATACTCACGGAACACTATAGTTATTCACAATCACGAAAGTCCATTATTTGCATGCGTTTTAAAGCCTTGCCGGCTCATTTGCGTGCGCGGTTTTAACATGCGCTTTTCGGAGTGCACTCACTAAACGCCTGTCAAACACGTGATTACAGGACTAAATAGTCGTTTTACTGCGCTAAAACTGTCAAATACACACAAGGTTAACATTAACACAGTCGGTTATGTCTAAAGTGAAAGTAAAATCGCGTGTGTCTGTATATTAGATGCAGTATATTAGACAACAGCGCAGAAGTGAACACGCGATCCTTAAAGGGACAGTTCACCTCTAAAATGATGTCATTAATTACTCACTCTAAAAAAATTTCAAACCTGTATTCATTTCTCGATGACAGAATTTTAATTTTTGAATGAACTATCCCTTTAATGTTAATACAACAACAAAAGACAAAGAGAAAATCCCTCACTATTCTTGACTGAAAAACTAATACAGTAGCTAAGAATCAATGTATATTTTATAGTGAAGTCTATGTAGTGTTTTATTTTTACATTCATTCATTAAATTTCATACTTTAATGCTGCTGTACTGCTCTGAGCTGCCAGTGTAAATCTTTATATTTAAATGGTTTGATGGTGTCCCAAAATGTCTGCATGTAGCCTGCAACATGTACTTTTTAGCCAGGTGCTTAAAAAAGGGTTGAATCCCAAACTTGCTGAAGACAGTGAGATAATGGCAAGTAAAATTCCACTACATCGCAGTTGTTTCTAGAAAATGCCCTTTAACTGCCCCAACGCAAATCACTTTGGATAACAGTGTGTGCTAAATGACTAAATCCACAATGCGCTCACTTATCAGCACAAATGGTATGTCTTCTTTTAGACAAGGGGCTTGACAGTGATCTCTACACCCTCCCCCAGGCAGTGGCACTGGAGCTGAGAGGTGCTTTCGGCTATCATTAAAAGAGCTAAATCATGAATATGTCAATTCTATGCTTGTTAAGAAGTTTAAGGAGAACTGAGACATTAAAAATAATCTATCTTCTTTATGAGCTTTTTATTGCAAGTTTCCCCTCCAAAAGGGCATCTCAAGGTTCAGAATACATTATGCATGGGATGATTAATGGTGCTTGCTAATATGAACATTACTATTATAACTGTTTATACTTAGGATTGGGTTTGGACAAATATTAAACTATTTTGTGTTCCTCAAATGGAGGGACCCAAGCCTTTGAAGGCCAGAATATCACTGGCTACGTTTACATGCAACCAAATAATCCATTAGTAATTGGATTGATCGGACTGAAAGGCCTTCATGGAAACACCTTAATTGATTCTGATTGAACTTAATCAGAATGAAATTTCAATTGGATTGAAAGGTGGGGTTTATTCCTTTTCTAATCCGATTGAGAGGACTTGACCGGATTGAAAACCGAAACTGAAAGGACTGCGCATGTGCAATGACGTACAGATAGCGTAATGACGTATGACGCACGGAACGAGCTGTTGAATAAAGTGCCATATCAATGATTGTCCTGTCATTCTAAAATGATCCTTTCACTCAGTGTCTGTGAAGTGGAGCAGGACAATTTCCCACCAGTCCTTGTTTCGGATTCTCATCCACAGACGACGGGTGCGGGGAGGGGCATTTCTACTGCGTGATAAATATAAGAAGCACGGCAGAACGGTTCATATGCTCATAAATATTAAGTATGGGTTTAAAACAAATAAAGAACCAATATGGGAGAATAGTTATTATGTGCAAAAAACTCGGATTCGATTCCGATTTGATCAATCGGAATGAATTAAGTCCTATTGAAACAAAAGTTGTGCATGTAAACATAGGCCCTGAGATGTTGATGGTAACCAAAGAACAACATCCTAGCTCACATTTTCTTCACAAAATGTAAAAATGTAAACTTGTCTTTCCTTTCAAGACTCAATTTGATGCCCCCATACTAGACCCTTTGTGATTTTGCCAACAGTGCCCTAAATTTGGGAGTTTTAGTTTACCAAAAGTGTTTATGTTTGGCCGTAGTTATACCCTGACGCAGCAGTAATATTTAATTTGCAAACTGTTTAAGACTTTGGCTGAGACGAAGTTGAAGTTTTCATTTGTGCCAAGTGATGGATGATAAGTTTATGTCAGAAAACATGCGAATTGAAAACCCTTTTGTAATGTAAATATAGAAATCTTCAGCTGCTGGAATAAATGTATTCATTTTATTAATCTCTATTTTTCCTGATACCCCCCACCCCCCATGCTAATGCAAATGTCACAACCAGCTGCCAAAAGCTTTCAAACCTGCGTTCCAGATTCTTTCATCTCGTCTTCCCATTTTCTGTTCGCTTCTCATCTCCTCTGGTTTTGGCTGCTGTTTAATAAACCTCTGATTCATTCTGCAAGCTCTCCATCGGCCCCCGAACACCTGCAGCACAGCCTTTCCACAGCAAAAGTGTGCGCATCTGAGAGAGAGAGACAGTAAGAGGCAGAGAAAAAGAGAGCGCAGATACAAATACCACTTAACATAATTACCACTGTCCATGGGAATTCAAAATTCGTGGCCGGAGCCAAATTCTGAATATCTAAAAGAGGTTTCGCATTTGAAGAGAATACGTTCAGTGTGTCCAAACTACCGTTTCCCTCAGGGCTCCTAGAGGAACAGAGTGAGACACATCTATACACACAAAATAAGATGTTTCAAATGAGTTTCACTCCCCTTTGTGGCATCTAGTGTTTTGTTGGCCAGGACCAGAGAGGCTCTTGAGAGCACATAAATGTAACCAGTCTGTTTCTGTGGTGGTCTGAGACTACGGATGCATGTTTGGCAGTTGAGCACTCTAATTTTGAGCCTAAAAGCAGCAGTGCTTTCAGGCAGCAGAAGAGCATATTATCCAGTATCTGAGAGCACTCCTCTACCTCCAGACACACACACACACACACGGCGCAGAGCGGACAGTGTGGCTAACTGATGATAGACTTCAGCTCCGCAGCCTCAAATCCATATGTAGGGCCACAGCCGGTCAGCCAAGGCTGAAATTGCAATTAAACAGTAAATTGCAACTAGAATTGCTGTGGTTTGTGTGAGGTTTTAACTTTACTGTAACTCTGAACGGAAACTTTGCAATAACCTTCAAAAGTGACCTGTGGGAGAACACTGGGGGAACTTTGTTCCACAATTTCTGTTTTAAGGCAAGGGGTACACACACTCAAGATAAACCATTTATCAATGAACAAGAAAGCACAAAGCCTATTTGGAAAATGAAACAGGAAAAAGAAAAACTGTTAAGCAAGAAATACTATTTGTCCTTGAGAAGAACTGAGGCTGAATTATTCAAAGGGTTGAGGTACAAGCAGTCACAAGTGTCAATGTCGATAAAATATATAACTATACATGCACACATTGCACAAAAAGTCAAAAAGTGCAAGAGTGTTACTCTGAATATTTCTCAGGTGGCGTGTGAGAGATTTAGGATTTGTGTTGATTACATCAATTGCCAGGCCTGCGGAAAAATAATGAGAACGTAAATAATAATAAATACATTTTAAATGTGGTCTTGATATTAAATCATAATTATTTTAGTCTAATGATTGCCATAGTTTTATATTTTTCTTCAGGTTTATACATTTATCAGTGTCATGATTCCAGCCATGTCTTGTGAGGACTTTTGTTTGTTTTATGTTGGTTCTGTTGGGTGTCGGGAGCCGCCCTTAGAGGGGGGGGGGGGATCTGTAATGTCTAGTGTGTTGGTTCTGTTTCATGTTCACTGTCATGTTTCCTTTGTATGGCTATCACCAGACCAAGCTCAATTTATGATTGAACATTGGTCTGGGAAGTCTGCTCTGTATTTTCTACTGCACACGCGAGGATAAACGCGCATAAATTAAATGACTCTGTACGCAATTGGATAGTCCTTCAACCAGTCAGACCACAAGAGGCATGATGAACAAGCATTATTCAAATGACTCTGTATGCAATTGGATAGTCCTTCAACCAATCAGACCACAAGAGGCGTGATCAACGGGCAACGATCCATCGCTGCTCTATCCGTCATGGTGATAATCCCTCCAATAGCGGGCCAGGTGGATAAGCCAGTCTGTGATTGGTTCCTGCAAAAGTGTAACAGAAGCAGTAGAAATTAATGTACGGGTTTCCACGAGTTGCCGGGCGAAATCAAATCGCTGGCAGATCAGGCTGGGTTTACCCAGTCTAATGTTTCCTGGTTTTGTCATGTGTTCCTGGTTTGTCATGTGATTCCACTGTGCCCTCATGTGATCATGTCATGTTATTCCCTTGTCCTCATGTGTTATGTTCTCATTGGTTGATTTAGTCATGTGTTCTTAGTTCAGTTCTGTCATTAGGCTTGTTCGACTTCACCCAGCGATGCGCAGACCGATCGGCGGCTGACTTGAAGCAGTGCATGCCGGTTAGAAATTTTGTCCGACTTGAGGCAGCGCAGACGCCACGTGACAGTGACGTATGTCAACAAAGTGCCGCGAGAGCGATTCGAGAGCAGCCGGCGATTACAGCTGGTGCAGTTTCTCCAGAGCAGCTGCTCGAGACTGCAGGGGCTCTGATGACGACACAGCCGTTCCACGATTGGCCAGATTCACCGCATGACAGCGATCACGTGTGTTTCGTGTTTATTCAAAAACCTTCAGCTCCACTAATGCGCACAAATCTGTTTTTTATAACAGTAAAACCTCCTTTCATGTAGTCGCGATGTTATATTGTCATGTTTATCAAAATATAACTAATTAAAAACAGACCCCACTTCATTGATAGGATATGTTGAACTTTATTCTTGTACAAATACACGCTGTATTAAGCAGTGCATAAAGTATTCCATGACAATAATGTCTCTGAAACATCTGTGTATTGCCAAATATTGCATTTATTTCACTTCAGCTGATAAAGTGTGCAAACACAGCGCGAGCGTCACTGCGGGAGCAGAAAGTGTCCGACTTCACGTCTCCGTTTGCAGCTCCTCCCCGCCTGCACGGGGCTACTCTCGCCGATCAGTTGCTTCCAGCCGCAGCCGATGTCGAACACACCTATTGGTTCATTGTCTTGACTGTTCACAGGTGTGTCTTGTTTAGTCATTAGTCTTTGTGTATTTAAGCCCTCATGTTTGCCTTGTTCCCTTGTCGAGTATTGTTTCCTGTAAACCACTGTTGGTGAGTTATTTGTCTAGTCAAGTCTGTGTTCATGTCAAGTCTGTTCCAATAAGTCAAGTCTGTTCATGGTTCTAGTCAAGAACCATGTTTGTGTTTATCTATTCACGCTGTAAATAAAATGCACTTGGGTTCATCACATCAACTTGCCTCCAGTGGATCATTGTTACAATCAGTATACTCTTAAAAGTGCACTATGTAACTTTTCCGTCGACCAAAGGTCGCCTGTTCAAAACAAAGGCGTAGTTTGATGATGCCACGTTTGAGCGCAGAATATTGGGACATTTGGGTCTTCACTTCACAGCCGGTGGAAAAGAATCGGGATAGGACTCAGGCAGAAATCATGTTGATAGATGTGATTATTAACGTTACTGTAGTATGAAACAGAGCAGGACCGGATGTTGTGGAGCTGAGCAAGGCCGCTGAAGCGATTGTTAATGATAAGAGCGACGGGACTTTTATTATGACACAGTCTCCAGCGGGACTTTTATTATGACACAGTCGTCGGTGACACTTCCGGTTTTCCAGTCATGAGTATGAGGTAACGCAGCTCTGTTTATCATATTAGACACATCTGAATGTGTTGAAAATGAAGTTATGACGTTAATCTGTGCGTTCGCTCGGCGGCTGCTATGACATTTGTTGCACACTGTAGTAACAGTAAAGCGTTTCTGCAAAATAAAACCGGAAACCGAGAGTAACGCAGATATGACTGCAATTGACAGGCGATTCCCTCACACATCCCAGTTCCTTGGTTAAAATAGCAATTTCTCATTATTTACAAATAGTTTGGGATATATTTGGGAAAACATTTGGGATATTGTAAGTACTCAACTGAACAAAATATATAACACTGGCCTAGAGGTTTTTGGATATTTTACTCAAATATTTTTACATATTGCACCTTTAATGGTGGTTAGAAAAAGATGTTAATTAAAATATTGAATTGCATTTAATGTAAATACGTTTGTTTACTACTAAACTACTACTAATAATAATATTATTATTAATAATAATCATTTTTTGTTGTTTTGTATAAAGTAAATATTCATTAATTTAATTGTATTTATTAAATATATAATTTATTTATTTAAAAAAAAAAATATATTTAAGATAACATTTTACACATATTTATAATTCTTCATTCTTGCACTATATAAATGGGTCATTATACTGTACATGAAAATATATAGCAAATTTTATATTTCAAGTAAGAGGTCTCTTGCGAGGGGATCATCGTGTTTGCGGGTCCATGGCATTAAAGAATTTCATTGTCAACAGTTCGATTTTCAGCTTCAGTTTAACCATTGAAACATCCCAACTTGTGCAGCTAAACAGTTTGTGACTCTCTGACCGGATGCCATGAATTCCGATGTGCAACAGATTATGAAAGAAGCCAGAAATAATTATGTACATTGTTTAACACTGTAGCCTCATCCTTTCCAATCATTTGTCCAAAAGAGAGGCTATTTTGTTCATTATTCATAAAGTAGTCAACACTCTCACTGTTGAGCTCCTTTACTGGGGACGCGAACAAGAACATCACACATCTGTATGGGTGAAAATGCAAAAACAAACTGATTGTTAATTAAGACTTATTCGTATCCGATGTTGCTGACAGTGAAAAGGCGGCTTAAAGACACAATCTCCTTCCTGTTTGAAGACGCATGAATGATAGCAAAAAAAAAGTTAGCAGTGTGTAATAGTGTATTTAAGACAAAATTAATACATAATAATCCCATAATCACGAGACTGCTTGCATTAGAGGTTTCCTCAAGAGACATGACATTAATGCATGAGAACTCTGCCCTTATGATACAAATATCCATATAATAACCCACAACTATGGATCGAATCTACACGGGGGAAGGCAAAATGTCACCATATTGGTCAGTGTCTGGCCTGACACAATTAGATATGCTCACAGATCCACGTCCACGCAGACACATGCATATTAAGATATCACGTACATATTTCATGAGGAACATACTGTATTTGTCCTTCCTCAATAAATGTTACATGAGATCTCAGTGCTCCCTAATCAGAGCCTGGGCTCCATACATATTCATACCGGGAGAGAAATTTACATGGCCTGGAATCACATGCAGAAAAACGTTATTGTGTTTACACAGAAGCTCTCTGTTGTAAACAATTCCCTCACTGTGGTTCTACAGAATCGCAGATAAGATCCACACGCATACTTTGGCAGTTAAAGCACTCTTGATGCTGTTGAGGGGATAATCTGATGCCGGAGACGAGGCTGATGAGAGGATCCATTAATCTGCTGCGATAGTTGTGAGATGCTAGAGGCACTATCCCTCTATCAGGTTTTCTGCATTTAACACACAACTGTGTGACAGAAGCCTATTATTACTCATCTTCCAGGAGACTTTACAGAACTCAGTAGCTGCTCAATGTGAAATCAAACAATGGAGAAATTAAGAAACACTGAAAGTGAACTGTATAAGATACATTTTGCTATACTATGCTAACTCTACTATATTTTATACAATAACACTATTCTAAGCTACACTGTATATTCTACTATATGCTAAGTTACATAATGCTACAGTAAGCTACACTTTATTATGTTATATAGTAAATATATCACATGCTATGCTAAGCTACACTGTACTATTCTAGTATAATATGAGTTACACTATATTATATACAATTCTTTATTATATTCTGCTAGGCTACACTATACTGTACAATGCTAAGCCACACTATACTTTATTATATACAATACTATACTGTTACGCTACTTAAGCTACAATATGATATTCCATTCCATTCCAAGCTACTATTATACTACATTACATACAATACACTATTTTAAGATGTATAGTATATGCTATACTAGGTCAGGGTTGCCAATGCTATGGAGCCCTGTTTCTGTATATTTCATTAAAAAAAGTCAGAATTGCAAATTATTTATTCATAATTGTGAGATATAAACTTGAATTCTGACTTTTGTCTCGCAATTGTGTGTTTATACACTGACCAGGCATAACATTTTGACCACTGACAGGTGAAGGGAATAACACCAATTATCTCTTCATCACGGCACCAGTTAGATGGTGGGATATATTAGGCAGCAAGTGAACATTTTGTCCTCAAAGTTGATGTGTTAGAAGCAGGAAAAATGGGCAAGTGTAAGGATTTGTGCGAGTTTGGCAAGAGCCAAATTGTGATGACTAGACGACGACTGAGATTAGCTAAACAGATGAGCTACTGTAGCTCAAATTGCTTAAGAAGTTAATGCTGGTTCTGATAGAAAGGTGTCAAATTAGTATACGGCTGCATAGCCACAGACCAGTCAGGGTGCCCATGCTGACCAGTGTCATCAGAACTGAACCACAGAGCAATGGAAGAAGGTGGCCTGGTCTGATGAATAATGTTTTCTTTTACATCATGTGGATGACCGGGTGCGTGTGCGTCGCTGACCAGGGGAACACATGACACCATGATGCACTTTGGAGAGAAGGCAAGCCGGCAGAGGCAGTGTGATGCTTTGGGCAATGTTCTGCTGGGAAACCTTGGGTCCTGCCATCCATGTGGATGTTACTTTGAGATATACCACCTACCTAAGCATTGTTGGTTGCAGACCATGTAGACCCTTTCATGGAAACGGTATTCCCTGGTGGCTGTGGCATCTTTCAGCAGGATAATGCGCCCTGCCACAAAGCAAAAATGGTTCAGGAATGGTGCTGAACAAACAAGTCCGATCCATGGAGGTCCCACCTCGCAACTTACAGGACTTAAAGGATCTGCTGCTAACATCTTGGTGCCAGATACCACAGCACACCTTCAGGGGTCTAGTGGAGTCCATGCCCCAACGATGCCCCAACGGGTCAGGGCTGTTTTGGCAGCAAAAGTGGGAGCAACACAATATTAGAAAGGTGGTCATAATGTTATGCCTGATCGGTGTATCTCAAAATATATATATTTTTTTTTATTTAAAAAAGATTACATTTATAACACACAATTCAGACTTTTTTTCCTCAATTCCAAGTTTATAACCTTTTCTCAGAATTATGAGATATAAACTCGTAATTGCAACAAAAAAGCAGCGAAATGGGGGCAATAATTTAGATGAAAATATGCATTTTCATGCATCATTAATGTACATTTTGCCTCTAACCCGTTAACAA
Source organism: Gobio gobio (assembly GCF_949357685.1). Taxonomy (NCBI): domain Eukaryota; kingdom Metazoa; phylum Chordata; class Actinopteri; order Cypriniformes; family Gobionidae; genus Gobio; species Gobio gobio. Next base: position 17,504,216 of record NC_137099.1, read on the forward strand.
TGTGCAAAAGTTTTTCCCTGTTATCTATAACAAAAAACGTATATATACTCCACTTTTTATAAACTTTCATTTGTATATACACTACACATTTTGGCCACAATGCATATACAAAAATAAATTTTATTTTGTCAATAAATTAGTCAGTAAGATCAGTCGCCAGCTCACCGTATGCTAGATAAATTTAAGGCAGCGGCTATTTGCACTACGTGCAAGCAATAGATGATATTTACACTAAGTGCAAATAGCTGTAGATGTGCAAATAGCACTTGCCAACAAGGCACGCTAATTGCACTTATGAATAGACACTCTGTAAAATTAATAAGGACAGTTTAAAAAAAATTGCATCTAGTACAATATTAGGACTAAGTATTTGGTAATTGGCATGATTTAGATGACACTAAGCTACACTATAGTGTACTATTCAACTATACTATAGTATAAGTTATACTAAGTTACATTGTGCTATACTATGCTAAGATACACTAAGCTTTACTGTGCTATACTTTAAAATACAAATTGTGTTCCTTATGTCTGTTTAATATCATCCAAAAATACTTATAAATGCATGGTCAGTAGCACTTGACATTCCAACACATGATCCAAAATGATGAATAATACAGAACTATTGCGATTATATATCAGAGTTTTGATTTATTTATTTTTTTAGATTAAAAAAATAAATAAAAATGGTTTAATCTGGTTTACACGATGCCTATATAATTGGAATATATTCTGATTACTATATTGAATATTCTCATTATGCTATACTATGCTAAGTTATAATATACTGTTCAACTATACTATGCAAAACTACACTATACTAAAATATATACAATACTATATGCTGAGTTATATTATGCTGCTCCCCCTTACATAAAAATGACTACAGCATAACTGTCGAAGTACAACAGCAATAAAACCTCAGTACAAAGAAGTAGAACTGCAGTAAAATTAAGTCCAACTGTAGGTATGCAATATAATGTGTACAGTATGTGTACAGTATAACTGCAGTTCAGTGATACTAAGCTACACTATATTAAATATACAAACCTATACTATACTACTACTAGACGATACTACTACTTCAATTGTTTGACTTTTCAAACTGATTGAATCTAATTTCACCCAGAATTGCTTTTGTTTGGACATGCATTATTAGAGCGATTAATTGAGGGGTGTTTCTTTCTCAGATTTCTAGAAATATTGTTCATCAAATCAAGTTTACATGATGCTTCCATAATTAGAATATAATTCGTATTACTACTTGGGAACATCACAAGAATTTCTGTGGCTAGAGCTCTTTTTATTCCAAGCACTGTGTTAGTGAGTTTTTGGATTTTTCTTTTTATTCTGCTCGCGTAATGTGAAAAAGACAACAAACATTGGCCTTGTGATCTGGTCACTCGTTTTAATGAACAAAATCTCATGAATTATTCCACCGGACTACACCCCCCTAATCCTCACTTACATCTCTGTCCCAAATGGTTTTCGCAAGGGCACTTTAAAACTTTATTTTTCTTCCTGTTCCTTCACTTCTCATCACTCGTAGCATCCTTTACTGTGGGAATGTTTCTAAAGTAGGGAAACACAATAGACCCGATACCTCAAAATAATACGAAAATGCCTGTGTCAGGCTAGTCAAGACGCACCACAGATCAATCAACCTACAAATGGCTTCCTTGTCGTTGTCTATACTGGAATAGAAGAAACTTGTATTTTAACTTTACCTTTAAAGTAGAAAATTGTAGAAGATTAGACAGATGCTTTATAGAGATGACGTTTTCTCTATCAACGACAGCAGTACTACAAGAAAGATGAAAGAAATCCACAAATGTGAAGAAAAACCAGAAGACCGATAGAAAAAGGGATAGAGAGGGACAAAGAGAGAAAAACATATTTCGTTAGCCGGGTCAGGTTGTAATGCTGCTCTCTCTGTCTCTGTCTTGTCCACACTGCCTGCCTCAGGCAGAGGCACACATTCATTTGATATCTGAGAGCTGCTTCCTCGAAATCACTTTCTTTTCAGCAAGCTCTCGCCTTGTTCTTCCCCAAGACAGCATCCCTCTATCCTGTTATCCTCCTGTGGCATCCATTACACATGCACACCAAACCGACGGGAGATTGCTTGCCACAGCAAAGAGCAGGATGCATATTCCCCAGAATGCACTGGGGTCTCTTTAACCACAGCCACAATTTAATGTTTCATTTCCTTCGACCCCCTTCCAATCTCTATACTTTCCATTCCCTCCGTCTCTCCCGCTTTTATTTTGCCCGTGTCTTGCTATCTCCCTCGCCAGTGTTTTGTTTTCAGTGACATGTTTTTGCTTTCTCTAATATACCTGGGCGTTATCATAGCATCATCCACAGATACAGAGAAAGGCACGAGAGAAGGATGGTTAGAGAGAGAATGGGAGGGAAGCAAAGACACTGACTTCAGCCTGTTAAACAATTTTAAGACATTCAAATTCACTCAACCTTGTATTGCGCCAAACCTGTATCAATTTTTTGCAGAACAAAATGTAGCCCTCCTGCCGGGTAGAATATAAACGTGGCTCACAAGATAGCTATCTGGCTAAGGGATCTTTACTTTATCCGCTACCCCAGTAAAGGCACACTTCTCTTACAGTTACAGTATCAATATAACCCAGATCTCAGATCTTAACCTAGGTTTTCTATTTGGAAATAATAAAAAAATGTGTTTACATTTAAATATGGAAATACAAATATTTCACAGGAAAAATTAAATAGCAAGTGTTTTTTTTTTTCACCAGAAATCACACAAAATTATACCAGATCAATAAACATATATTTATTTATTTTCCTCTGAACTATTTTGTCTTTGTGTGATTTTTTTTCTTCTTGAATGATCAAATTCACAAAGTCACAAAATCAACAGCAATACATTCAAATAATCACTGTTCCCCCAAAACAAAACAAAAATACAATGAATAAGATAACACTTTGAATTTTACCCAGCTGGGATTTTCAGTACACCGATGGCGCGCTAGTTGGAGCTCTTTTGATGCAAAACCCATGTACTCACGAATCCAGGAAACACAAAATTCCAATTTCAGAATAGAAACCTCTAATCCTCACTTCCTGACGAGATGATAAACAGCAACCCCGTCGTGACGATGTTGAGTGGATGTCGATTAACTCTTGAGATGCATCCGCTAAAGTCCATGCAGTGCTCCAAATCTTGACTCGACGGTCTCTGTTTCTTAACGAAAATATGCACGCACTTGCCTCCTAACTACGCACACCACGGTGATACTTATTTCCACTGAATTAATAAAATAAAACACGAGTATATTCTTCCGGATTTCAACCAAATTACCCAATTTATTATAACTGCACCACTGAATTTGAGAAATTAAACACGGGATTATTCTTCCGGATGAATTCTCACTCTAATAAAACAAATAAACGGAATAAAAAAACTTTGATTCTCTCACGTGCTATGCTCGTGCATAAATTTGACTCACACACGGAGTTGAAGTGTGCAGCCTCTTTCCAAACTCCCTCAAAATGTTCTCGCGTGCTGCCAGCTGCAAACCTGATGCGTGACCCAGTCACACAAGCAACTCACGCAACTTTAGTACTGGCCTGCCACTCAAAATGTGCGTGAGCGTTGACTCACTGCCAGCTTTTTTTCCGCTGCGAACACTCGTTCCCCTCCGACGAGCTTCCTCTCGTTCTCTTCGCGACCCCTCCCCTTTTGAACTTGAGAGGTCAAAGTCCACAGTTCTCAACGCAAATATGACGTTCTCAAGAAAACAGTCCTTGTATGACTTTTTTTCCACATATGCACATTTTAAACCTTTCAGAAACATTATATATAAAAATACATTATATATAAAAAAACACAAAGTCCATCAAACATTTGTTTGCATATGAATGCACACCAATACAAATGTGACATACAAATTATGACATTCTCTTGTCTCTTCTTTTTTTCTACTACAGTTTTACTTTTGAAACTCAAACATTTTCAGGGCTCTACATTCTCCCCCCACCAAGAATCGTTATGTCCTCATAACGAGGGGAAACAAAGGAATCACATACAGTCCCTTCAGTAACTTTTTTTTTCAATATCTCAACTCTTTTCACAGACAGTTTGAGACACTTATACACTTTTCAATTGAATGAGCAAGATAATGTCACAATAGATCCATGTCTATACTGAAGGAAATCACTCACATTAGCGTCTAGTAGGAAAATCAACTGAACAGGTACTCAACCTTCTCGCAGGTACTTTCATCCATAAAAAAACTGTAGAACAGTATCTAACAGGATTTACGACTTTAGTTTGAGAAACGGCAGGCTCAAATTTTGGCTCCCCAAGAGTATCATATGTAAACCTCTTAGGCACAATTCTCTCTCTATGAGACCTTCTGTAATCTTCTGTTACATCAGCAGAGATACCTTGCGTTACATTCTCATCTGAGTGGTCTTGACCCTCACTTGAAACATTATCACAGAGGTCTGATACTCGGCTCACATTTTGTAAGTTGCCCGAATCACTTTCTGGTAGCAGTCTTGAAACAGACTCTACAGATTCATTTGACTCAACTCCTTCATCAGAGTGCTCAGAAACATCCTCAGAAACAACCTGTTCAACATTCTCATGAACAGTGTTATCAGAAACCACAGCATCACTCTGAGAAGTGTCCCTTCTCTTAGGGGTCAAAGGATGATTTTCAGGTACATGATACCACACCCCATACATTCCATCCTCACTCTCTGAACTTTCATCAGCATATTGAGCATCTCTGGTTTCTGCTTCTTGCCTTACAGGAGCATCTTCCACAACATGCTCTGGACTCTGATTCTTTTCAGCATTCTTCCTTTTCCTCAGAACTCTCTTTCTGGGTTTCGGGTCACTGTCAGGAACTTGTTGCTGCCTCAACCCTTGACCAATAGGAAGAATGTGATTCCTATGCAGGATCTTGACAGGTCCAGTTCCACTCTCTGGCTTAAGCCGAAACACAGGTAAGTTTGGCATTTGACTCTGGACAATGTAAGGCTCAGCACTCCATCTGTCTGCCAACTTGTGCTTCCCTTGCAGTCCAAGATTCCTGATCAGGACTCTATCTCCCGAAACAAGGTGAGAGTAATGCAGTCTCTGATCGTACCTTCTCTTATTTCCTGCATTTTTCTTTCCAGCTTTTTCCTCCGCCAGCTCGTACGCAGACTTCAACTCTCTTTGCATGGTCTGCACAAAGCGCTGGTAAGACTTAGTGGAAGTTCCATCACTAGACACACCAAAACTCAGGTCTATGGGCAATCTGGCTTCCCTGCCGAACATAAGGAAGTAAGGTGAGTATCCTGTGGCTTCGTTCACACTGCTATTGTACACATGTACAAGATGTCCAATGTGACGGCTCCACTGCTGTTTCTGCCTCGGATCCAGGGTCCCCAACATATCCAAGAGTGTCCGGTTAAACCGCTCCGGTTGCGGATCACCCTGGGGGTGGTATGGTGTTGTCCGGGATTTCTCCACTCCTAACAAGTCAAACAACTCATGGATGAGCCTGCTCTCGAAATCCCGTCCCTGGTCCGAATGCATCCGTCTAGGCAGTCCATAGTGAACAAAGTATTTCTCCCACAGGACCTTTGCAACTGTGGACGCCTTCTGATCCTTAGTCGGAAACGCCTGTGCATACCTGGTGTAGTGGTCTGTGATGACAAGGACATTACAGATGTTCTTGGAGTCAGGCTCTATGGATAGAAAATCCATACACACAAGATCCATTGGTCCATTACTAGATAAGTGTGACAATGGTGCTACTCTCTTTGGCAGAGTCTTCCTCTGGACACATCTGGCACATGTTTGGCAGTACTTCTCCACCTCAATCTTCATTCGTGGCCAGTAAAATCTCTCTCTCACCAAGCCATAGGTCTTATCAAATCCCAGGTGTCCAGAATCATCATGCAGCGACCTGAGAACTACGTCATGAAACTTCCTGGGCAGGCACAACTGCTCACGACGAGGTTTGTCTGGGCTTTTTGTGCGCCGATACATCACTCCATTCTCCAGCACTAATCTGTCCCCCTCTCTCAATATTAAAGGAAGGTCCTTGTGAGCTTCTTTGTTGACCTTGGACAGATCTCCTCCTTTCAGTGCTCTCCATATCTCTCCCAGACAAAGATCCTCCTGCTGAGCATGTGACAGATCCACGGAACTCAGTTTTGGAATCGTGGAAGTATCCAGAGTGGCTAAATTACAGTAAGCTCTGGGGACTGCTTCAGGAGTTCCTCCCAATGATATGATAATCCCGCTAGCAGTTGCGAAGCAGCTGGACCTGTCTTGCCCTCTCAGGTTACACAGGGATCTCACTCCAGAGGATGATATACTAGTCCACTCCGGGTCCTTTATGCTCCTATGAGGACGACGAGACAAAGCATCGGCATCAACATTTTGTCTCCCAGGCCTGTACTTGAGACTGAAGTCATAAGCAGAGAGAGCCGCCAGCCACCTATGTCCTGCAGCATCCAATTTGGCTGTGGTTAAAACATAAGTTAGTGGGTTGTTGTCTGTCTGCACTTCAAACTTTACTCCGTACAGGTAATCATGTAGCTTGTCCACAACAGCCCACTTTAAAGCCAAGAACTCAAGTTTGTGGACTGGGTAGTTCCTTTCAGAAGGCGTCAAGCTTCTGCTGACAAAAGCTACAGGTTTCAATCCCTGTCCTTGGTCCTGATATAGAACCCCGCCCAAACCTTCACAGCAGGCATCAACATGTAGGACGTAGGGGAGCTGAGAGTTGGCAAAGGCCAACACAGGAGCCTTGGTAAGTCTCACCTTCAACTCATTGAAAGCAGCTTCACAAGCATCCGTCCATCTACTTCCAAATGGATCCGAGGATTTGTACATAATCCGGTCGGGATTGTCTCCAGCTTTCATTTTCTTCAAGGTCTTGGCCGGAAAACACCCTTTCAGCAACTGATTAAGTGGGTAAGACACTTTAGAATATTCTTTCACGAATCTTCTATAGTACCCACAGAAACCTAAGAAAGAACGTAGCTCTGTCACGTTCTGGGGTCTGGGCCAAGATTTGACAGCTTCAATTTTGGAGGGATCAGTCGAAACACCATCTTGAGACACAATGTGACCAACATAACTGACAGAAGTCTGACAAAAGGTGCACTTGTCCAGGGACAACTTCAACCCTTCGCTCTGTAAGCGGTCCAGCACCTTAAGCAGCCTCTCCTCATGCTCCTCCAAAGTCCGTCCGAAGATAATGAGGTCATCCAAGTAGACCAACACTTCCAACAGGTTCATGTCTCCCACCGTCTTTTCCATCACTCGCTGAAAGGTCGAGGGAGCTCCACAAATCCCCTGTGGCATCCGCTGGAATTGGTAAAATCCCACTGGGCAAATGAAAGCTGTCTTTTCTTGGTCCTCTTCACTCATGGGAATCTGATAATATCCACTTCTAAGGTCCAATACACTGAACCACTGGCTTCCATTTAAGCAGGCCAGAGCATCTTCAATGCGGGGAACGGTGTATTGGTCAGGGATTGTGCGACGATTCAGCGTCCTGTAGTCCACACACATCCTTATCTGTCCGTTCTTTTTCCGGACTACGACAATTTGTGAAGCGTAAGGACTTCTGGACTCAGCAATAATATCAGCCTCCTTCAGCTTCTCCAAGTGTTGCCTAACATCCTCAATGTCGCCTGGTGCAAGCCGTCGTGACCTCTCACGAAAAGGTTTATCCTCTGTCAGTCTGATGTGGTGTTGGGTACTCTTTGAACATCCAACATCGAATTCATCGCAAGAGAAAACATCCTTTCTCTCTAACATCTTTTTAGCCAGCCGCTGTTTCCATTCTGTAGACACAGGGGAATCGCCAAAGTTAAATGAATCCTTAGTCAGTTTGGTTTTCCCACTACTCTCTCTGGGCTTAGAGACTGTAGGCACAACATCAACAGGAAACACATATGCAATAGGCATTCCTCTCTTGATCATCACTGGCCGAGCAGAGACATTCCTGATAGTGACTCCAACTCTTTTTGACTGGACAGCAGTAGCAGACTGCACCTCAGCTCGCACTAGCAGTTCCTCTGGAAGGCAGGACTCCTCCGGCTGATCCACTAACAAAGTTTTAGTAGATAAGGTAACAGGGTATTTCAGGATTCCAGAAACCCTCACACTCTCTCCTGGAGTCAGCTTCAACGGCTTGAGGCGAGGAAACCAGACAGTACCTCTACTTTCGTCAACATCACACTTGCTGACAGTAATGACCCGTTCATAGGCAGATCTGATCTCAGGATGAACGGTCATGGTATGAAGAAAATCATTTCCCATCCTTTCCTGGCAAACTGCTACCAGCTTCTTTACCACAGACGTGTTTGTTCCCACCAGAATGTTGACATCTCCTTTCATGACAGGGTCAGGACAGACCAACACAAGTGCATCTATGGATTCTGCCACTCCTGCTACAGATCCTGGAAACTCTAGTCTTAAAGCCAAGCAGCCATCATAAGGGTATCGCTGTGAGCTCAATCCCCATATTTCCAAATTTTCTATTGGTGTCAATGGCAGATGCTTCAAGTGTTTCTCATAGAATGATCTGTACAGCAGCGTGACCTGCGATCCACTATCCAGTAAAGCCTTAGTGTAGATACCTTCAACCTGGATGGGAAGGACAGAGCTAGGTCCCACTAATCCGCTCGGAAGGTCTACCAATTCAACTCTGGCTCTTTTGCACTTTGTGGAACATGTCTTCCTCGGAGCTTCAGGCCGTTCCTCTACTGAGCCCCGGAGGCATTTCCCGACGGCTGTCTCATTTTAATGAGCCGCTGGTTTACTCTCCTGAGGTTTTCTTCCTTTGTACAGTCACGTTTCAGATGACCATCTTCTCCGCATCTGTAACAGAAGATGTTAGCCTTGTTCACTGGTCTGGTGGGTGTTTTACTCTCTGCAGTTGCAGCTAAACTGTGCGTAACTGGATGATCATGAGTGACTGGTTCTTTTGCCACAGCTGATAAGCGAGACACCTCATTCTTCAACCCCCTAATCTCCCTCTTCAGCATTTCAACTTCTGAATTGGCCAGACTGTTGCCAGACGACTCATTCCGTGCAGCCACAGCTACATTTGCCTGGACTGAGCTCCTTTGGTTCAACATACTTTCCTCTTCTCTCACCTCCTTCATTAGCTCATTGAAAGGAGGGGGGGCACACAACTTATGGGTCATCCTCAAACGCATAGCCACCAGGTCACTTGAGAGGGCACCTCTAACTATTTGCTGCATCCGAAGACGATTCATTGCAGAGAACTCAATGCCTCTCTTCCTCAACATACTGTGCAGCATCCTGTCCAACCTCATTATGTAGGCTGAGAGCTTCTCTCCCTCGCTCTGGTAAGTGCTCCGAAATTTTAACATCAAGTCTGCAGCATCCTCGGTAGTGCCAAACGCTGACTCTAGTGCACTAAGGTAATCATTGAAGGTAGCGGATGGGTTACCAGTCTTCTCAAACCTTACAATGTCTGCTGCAGGACCTCTGAGACACTCTACTAGTCTCTGCTTCTTAACATTATCAGAACACTGCCACTCTTCCAGAATGTGGGTGGTCTGCTCCACCCAGACCTCATACTCATCCTCTCCATGGGGAGTGGGAATGAACCCTGAGAAGGGACGCAGCTTCCTATATCCAGCTCTCTCTTCAGACGATGCCACATGACACGTTTGAACAAGGGAATTTATGGCATCAACAAGCTTAGTGTTAAGCACAGGTGCAGGGGAAGCTAAACTTGGAATGTCAGATAGCGACTTTCCTTCCGCTTGAAGAAAAGACATCAGCTTAGTCTGAAATTCATCTTCACTGTTCTGTTTAGGTGCCTCAGCTGCGACATGAATAACCTGTGTGTACCAGGTACCTACTCCAGGTCCTCCGAGCTCTGCAGGGATAGCCATCTCAGAAACCTTGCTAGCTGTCTCAATCAGAAGAAACTGTTGTCGCTGAGTCTTATCAGAATGGCGATCAAGCACTTTGCATTTCCTCATTCCCAGGACAGCATCCAGCACATCATAGACTATGTTGTCTTCACATTCTGCAGGTACGTTGCTCAGAATGATAACCCTGTCCAGCTCAACACCCTTCTCTCTGCACCAAGCAATAATCTCACTAACCTCCATTTTGTTCACTTGCATCATCAACAGTATGTACTCAGAAAAAAAAACTGACTGTTTAGCATTAAAACTCTCTTCATATAATTCTCAAAGAAACAATGTATACACATAAATTACTTCCAAATTTTCACTGAACATGCACGTTCACAGCTTCTGAAAACACGAACTGAAATGATCTGAAAGATCCCGGACGAGCCCCCACAAAAATGTAGCCCTCCTGCCGGGTAGAATATAAACGTGGCTCACAAGATAGCTATCTGGCTAAGGGATCTTTACTTTATCCGCTACCCCAGTAAAGGCACACTTCTCTTACAGTTACAGTATCAATATAACCCAGATCTCAGATCTTAACCTAGGTTTTCTATTTGGAAATAATAAAAAAATGTGTTTACATTTAAATATGGAAATACAAATATTTCACAGGAAAAATTAAATAGCAAGTGTTTTTTTTTTTCACCAGAAATCACACAAAATTATACCAGATCAATAAACATATATTTATTTATTTTCCTCTGAACTATTTTGTCTTTGTGTGATTTTTTTTCTTCTTGAATGATCAAATTCACAAAGTCACAAAATCAACAGCAATACATTCAAATAATCACTGTTCCCCCAAAACAAAACAAAAATACAATGAATAAGATAACACTTTGAATTTTACCCAGCTGGGATTTTCAGTACACCGATGGCGCGCTAGTTGGAGCTCTTTTGATGCAAAACCCATGTACTCACGAATCCAGGAAACACAAAATTCCAATTTCAGAATAGAAACCTCTAATCCTCACTTCCTGACGAGATGATAAACAGCAACCCCGTCGTGACGATGTTGAGTGGATGTCGATTAACTCTTGAGATGCATCCGCTAAAGTCCATGCAGTGCTCCAAATCTTGACTCGACGGTCTCTGTTTCTTAACGAAAATATGCACGCACTTGCCTCCTAACTACGCACACCACGGTGATACTTATTTCCACTGAATTAATAAAATAAAACACGAGTATATTCTTCCGGATTTCAACCAAATTACCCAATTTATTATAACTGCACCACTGAATTTGAGAAATTAAACACGGGATTATTCTTCCGGATGAATTCTCACTCTAATAAAACAAATAAACGGAATAAAAAAACTTTGATTCTCTCACGTGCTATGCTCGTGCATAAATTTGACTCACACACGGAGTTGAAGTGTGCAGCCTCTTTCCAAACTCCCTCAAAATGTTCTCGCGTGCTGCCAGCTGCAAACCTGATGCGTGACCCAGTCACACAAGCAACTCACGCAACTTTAGTACTGGCCTGCCACTCAAAATGTGCGTGAGCGTTGACTCACTGCCAGCTTTTTTTCCGCTGCGAACACTCGTTCCCCTCCGACGAGCTTCCTCTCGTTCTCTTCGCGACCCCTCCCCTTTTGAACTTGAGAGGTCAAAGTCCACAGTTCTCAACGCAAATATGACGTTCTCAAGAAAACAGTCCTTGTATGACTTTTTTTCCACATATGCACATTTTAAACCTTTCAGAAACATTATATATAAAAATACATTATATATAAAAAAACACAAAGTCCATCAAACATTTGTTTGCATATGAATGCACACCAATACAAATGTGACATACAAATTATGACATTCTCTTGTCTCTTCTTTTTTTCTACTACAGTTTTACTTTTGAAACTCAAACATTTTCAGGGCTCTACATTAAAAGTAGATGTTTAGAAAAATGAATGCATATCTTTTCTATATAAAATGAAAGTAGACAAAGTCAAGGATCCGTCAAAAAGGACAATTAATAAAAGTAATCACATAAAAGTATTCTATTCTTTCACTATATTCCAAGCCTTCAGATGACACAGATGATCGTCGTTTAAATGAACCGATTATCCTATAGCCCCATTCATATCGCCAGCGACTTTCTCATTGTATGTCGCTTGTCTCTGTACTGTTAAGACGCTTGTGGGCGTTCCCAGTGCTGTCGCTCTAATGTTATTGGTAGGCTGCACGTCTGGCCATATCTTAAAGTCCTCTTGAAATTAAAATTGACCCTATTTACTTTGTTAGCACACATCTCAGGGTGAACAATTAATCCACAGTTAATACACAGAAAGAAAGAAAAAATTGTTGCAGTAATCTTTAATCAAAATCTGAAAAGTTACTTCCGGTATGGAATGGCGTTCCTTCTCAGATGACGTCAGTTTGACGGCTTGGGTTTGAATATCCTTAACCACTCCCCTCCAACCGTTAGTCTGCTATGAGCAAGGGGGTAATCCTACACCCGGAAAGCGTACCTTCCATAGGCGCGGCCATTGCTAACCAAGCCATCACCTGCTGTTAGCATCCCATTGACTCCCATTCATTTTGGCGTCACTTTGACAGCGAATAACTTTACATCTGAGGCGTTTAAAGACTCCATTTTACCATTGTTTATTTCTTAAACACGACAACGTATAAAAGGCTACATTACCTTGTATCTTACACTATCGCCCCGTAGAAGCCGTTTTTGTAAAAATAGGCTAACGATTGCATCATAACCACGCGACAACCGACGCATAGTAGATAAATTACCGTATAGACAGGAGGAGAAGCTCGCAGGCAATCTTTTACTGTCTATGAGGCTATCGGGGGGACGTGGACGCATAAAGTCCAATAAAGTCAAGGGAGAGGCATGGGGAGAAGCCCATAGAGAGCCAAAAGCAAAGGGACAAAATATTTCTAAAACGTGATTCAGATTTCACTTTGCACAACTACTAGAAGACTTGCCACTGCCAGACAGGTCACGTCACATCTACGTCGTCAAGCTCAGTCTGAGGCTGCGCAGTACGCTCAGCCATCAAGAAGTGAGTGCTTCTACGTGACTTCATTTTTTCTCCGTGAAGTCTATGGGGTCGCTGTGTCCATTTCTTTTACTGTCTATGGCTATGAGCGAGAGATGGAGAGGAGGAGCGCTGAAGTAAAACCCTGCCCTCTATTCAATATTCCGTTTCACTTGGAAATATGTCACAGCACTGAAGAAAACTCAGGTGCTACTTCCGGTTCACTGGGACTTTAAGGAAATGCAATCCAAATTATATATAAAACCAAAATATAATTCAAATTTGTCTAGTAATTAGACTTAGAATTAAAAGTAGCATTCTCCTGTTGAAGAGTGTTGTGATATAAACTACAGCAGTGCTCAGTGAATTAAATCATTAACCAGATCAATCAATCAACAAATTAAACTCACTCATACTGTTCAAAATGACTAAAACATCATTCGAATTTGACAAATAATCCATTTTCTTGTCCCAGATAATCAACATAATGCAGGATAAACTGTAATATGAACTGCAGCACTGCTAAACTGTTCACTGCATCAAATAATTAACAACACAAATGATCAATGAATGAATCAAACTCACTAAGACTGCTGACAGTTTCTTTTCCACGCATCATCTTATTATTTTCCATGTATGTATAAATCATATAAAACAGTGAAATCATTCTGGAACTCTGTCCTGTCTTGCCTGCACTCGAGATGGTGACGCGAGCTCCACAGTCTTCACTCCAATTGGTTGTTGCTCGTGAAATTCGCTGCTCATTTGCATAAAGTTTCAATTTCTGAACTTATGTCACGTGACTCTCGTTGCTTGACATGCCAACATTCTGTCGCCAACAGTCACTGTCGCTCGTGTTGCCGGAAGTCGCCAGCTCTCCATTAAAAATGAATGGGATCATTTTGCCATGTTAATTCTTAATCAAATGCATCCTATGAGATAAATCATATATTTAGTTGTAGTTATATATGGCATATATACACTCACCTAAAGGATTATTAGGAACACCATAATAATACTGTGTTTGACCCCCTTTCGCCTTCAGAACTGCCTTAATTCTACGTGGCATTGATTCAACAAGGTGCTGAAAGCATTCTTTAGAAATGTTGGCCCATATTGATAGGATAGCATCTTGCAGTTGATGGAGATTTGTGGGATGCACATCCAGGGCACGAAGCTCCCGTTCCACCACATCCCAAAGATGCTCAATTGGGTTGAGATCTGGTGACTGTGGGGGCCATTTTAGTACAGTGAACTCAAGAAACCAATTTTAAATGATTCAAGCTTTGTGACATGGTGCATTATCCTGCTGTAGCCATCAGAGGATGGGTACATGGTGGTCATAAAAGGATGGACATGGTCAGAAACAAAGCTCAGGTAGGCCGTGGCATTTAAACGATGCCCAATTGGCACTAAGGGGCCTAAAGTGTGCCAAGAAAACATCCCCCACACCATTACACCACCACCACCAGCCTTCACAGTGGTAACAAGGCATGATGGATCCATGTTCTCATTTTGTTTACGCCAAATTCTGACTCCACCATCTGAATGTCTCAACAGAAATCGAGACTCATCAGACCAGGCAACATTTTTCTAGTCTTCAACTGTCCAATTTTGGTGAGCTCGTGCAAATAGTAGCCTCTTTTTCCTATTTATAGTGGAGATGAGTGGTACTCGGTGGGGTCTTCTGCTGTTGTAGCCATCCGCCTCAAGGTTGTGCGTGTTGTGGCTTCACAAATGCTTTGCTGCATACCTCGGTTGTAACGAGTGATTATTTCAGTCAAAGTTGCTCTTCTATCAGCTTGAATCAGTCGGCCCATTCTCCTCTGACCTCTAGCATCAACAAGGCATTTTCACCCACAGGACTGCCGCATACTGGATGTTTTTCTCTTTTCACACCACTCTTTATAACCCTAGAAATGGTTGTGCGTGAAAATCCCAGTAACTGAGCAAATTGTGAAATACTCAGACCGGCCCGTCTGGCACCAACAACAATGCCACGCGTTTAAAATTGCTTAAATAACCTTTCTTTCCCATTCTGACATTCAGTTTGGAGTACAGGAGATTGTCTTGATATATATATATATATATATATATATATATATATATATATATATATATATATATATATATATATATATATATATATATATATATATATATATATATATATATATATATATATATGTGTATATATATATATATATAGTGGAGATGTATACACATATATATATATATATATATATATATATATATATATATATATATATATACGTATATATATATATATATATATATATATATATATATATATATATATATATATATATATATATATATATATATATATATACACATATATATATATATATATATATATATATATATATATATATATATATATATATATATATATATATATATTTTTTTTTTTTTTTTTTTTTTTTTTTACACACACACAAAATAAATACAATATTACAACTTACATTTGCACAAAACAGAAGGCTGCAAATGCACGCAAACTTATAGTCATGAAGGTGTAACTTTAGCTGCAAAATGTGTGCTTACTTCATTTTTCCTTGTGTCTGCTTTACGTATTTCGCGGTTGAGCAGCATGCATGTGCATGACCTTGCTTTAATTGACGATCGATAAGTTTGATCTATTAAATTATTATTGACAATTAATCAATCAGCAATTAATTGCTAGCATCCCTAGATGAAAAACGTCTCCGGTTACGTATGTAATCTAGGTTCCCTGAGAACAGGGAACGAGACGCTGCGTCAGCTTGACGCTACGGGGAACGCCTCCAGCGTGACAGGTGTCTGAGCTACAATCGAATCACATCAGTCCTACTGACCGGCGACAGCCGATGATGTCATCAGGGTGCGACCAGGAAGTATATAAGGGCGCCTCTGCCAACATGACACCGCCCTTCGTCTTCAGGGACTGTCCGGCAGGCAAACCCTGAGGCATGGCAAAGCGACGCAGCGTCTCGTTCCCACTCGCGCTGCGTCAGCTTGACGCTACGGGGAACGAAATACCAACACCGCCATGCCGAGGGGAGTGCATGCCTACTGGCAGTGACCACTGTCAGAACAAACAAATTCAACTGAAATGCCTTAACCACTCCCCCTCTGGTCACATAAGGCTCTCAGTGACAGCATTCCCTACGGTCATAGCCCAAGCTATAAGCCCGAGTAGGAAGCTTCGAACACTAAGAGAAGTTCTACCCAGGCCGCTCAAAGGCCCGGATCCAACCCATTCGAAAGAAGGGGGCTCCTTTAAGGGAATGTGGCTAGGGGGCCCTAGGGGGCCCTAAGCGTGAGCAGGACCGTCCCCAGACGCTGGCCCCTCTTCCCTCGAGAAGAGGGCCAGGCGAGAGCGGAGCGTTCGGATGGGAAAACGCTCGCAATTCGCGCAAGAGGCTCCCTCGAGAACCTCCCGCGCGTGCTCTTCCCCCAGACAGTACACACAGAGATTATGCGTGTCTTCAGGCGTCAGATACCTCGGACACGGATCCGCGCACTTTCTAAAGTGCTGCGTCTTCTGTGCGCACTTCATCCTTCAAGTAGTACACCAGACAAGACAGTCACTGAAGACGAAGAAGCGGTGTCATGTTGGCAGAGGCCGCCTTATATACTTCCTGGTCGCACCCTGATGACATCATCGGCTGTCGCCGGTCAGTAGGACTGATGTGATTCGATTGTAGCTCAGACACCTGTCACGCTGGAGGCGTTCCCCGTAGCGTCAAGCTGACGCAGCGCGAGTTCCCTTTCGAAAGGGAACAGTAGAGTTTTGATTAACACAACCAAATGTATGTTGCTAAGCACTAGTATGCACAGAAAATCTTTGAAAAAGCCTTTAAAATGTTTTTTTGACAGCTATGGCTTCCTAAGTGTCAGTAAGTAAATGGTGACAGAATTGTAATATTTTTTTTTATTATTTTTGGAAGAAATCCATACTGTTATTCAGGAAGGAGGTATTAAATTGACCAAAAGTGATTGTACATAATTTTACATTGTTACAAAAAAAATTCATTTTCAAATAAAAGCTGTTATTTTGAACTTTCCATTCATCACAGAATCCTGAAATATTTGGATCATGTGGACACTGAAGACTGGAATAATGGCTTTGCCATTACAGGAATAAATTACATTTGTAATTATGTCAGGATCACTGTCATCAAAGATGATTGACAATTAGCATACAGTTTGGATTGGCAGTATGGTTCTGTTCTGGGCAAGAACTCCCTGCACATCCATGCAGCCTAGCATATATAAGAGCAGGGAGAGCAGAATCAGAATAGCAGATCCTGCCAGGACGAGGCGAGAGGAGGAGTTGGAGTTAAAGGAGAAACGCGATAGCTGCTTATAGTACTGAAGGCGCTTATATATGTATGCTGTGATATACATCGTATTCCTATAGGTAGACATGATCAGCTGACAATCAGCTGATGCGAGCTTGACTAACGTGACCTGTCAGAACTGACGCTACGCTTTATTTTTTTTTACAATTTTGATGTAGCTTATGTTTCATATGCTTCACTATAGCTGTGAACAAGCATCCAAAACTATAATCTATAATCTGCTGGTCTTCTCAGCAGAGACACTTAACATTATGAAGCTTTGTGCAGGTAGGTCAGAATGACAAAGTGAGAAAAAGAGAAAATAAAAGGGAGAAAGCATTACGAAGACTGCTGTGATGATTTTGAGAAAGGTTGCCTGGAGATCACAGTCCCGCAGACCCAAGCGCAAACTCACACAAAGGCATGTTAATTAAGGCATGTTTAGGGGACGGCTGCTCTCTCTGCGTGTGGGCTGCAGTGTTTGCGTCTTCCCTTTCCTCTATGTGGGATTGATGAAGCTCCCCTAAGCGACTAGTGATGTCTGTTTTTTGTGGCACAGTGGGAAACATTATGTGGGCTTGGAGCAGTGTGTATGTGTGTGCATGTCTATGCCAGTGAAGGGAACAGTGGGGAGCAGAATGCCACTGTAATTATAATTTCATACGATGCTCTGTTGATCAGAGTTTGATAAGGAGGAAGAAAAAGAAGATCCCCAAGCGTGTTTGTGTGCACACGCATACACACACACACACATATCCACAAGGGACAAACAGATGTTTTATGCATGTGTATATGCATAGAGGGTGTGTTAACTATAAGGAAGATCCGCTAAGTGGGTCGACATGTCTTGCCCTGCTGTGCCAGTGCTGTGCCAGTGCTGTGCTTTATGTGTGCCTTCAAATACAATATCTCGACAGAATGCTTGCATTGAAGCCTTGAAGTCTACTCCAGGCAAACACGTGGAAATAAGCAAAAAAATGCTCATATATTCATTGGGGAGGTCTGAGGCGTTTGTTCCCTCTCACTGGCAAAGTAAGAAGATGGAACTATGGCATAGTAGGAAAAAATAACTAAATTACTCTCTCTCACACATTCGCTCACACTAAAAAGTGCTACACAAAAGAACAAAGACACTGTATTTGATTCAAAGACAATAAAATGAGATTTCACAACTTGGCAGTTTGTGAACGTCTGGGCCAAAAATAATGCCTCCGTCCAAGAATAAAACTGGAAAACTAAGGCAACAGAAGTGCTTCAAAGTCAAATGAAAACACCCATTAAGATGAAAGAACTCGCTCAATAGACTAATCAACGCTTTATTCTGTTATCAAACCCTTCACACAATAATGGGGAACGAGTTAAAAGAAGGCCACATATTCAACTAAGTCAGCACTTCAGTCTTTTTGAAACATCTCTGAAGATGACTGAAAGTAGGCTGAAATCTATTCAGTCTGGTCTATACTATATTATACTGTACTATACAATAGTAACATGAGTCCACTGTAGGCAAGCTTGCAGAACCCAAGTGCAGTTTATTTAGCAGACTATAGACTAGCCTCTTAAACTCTGCAGGTACAGGGTCCGGAATGACATCATCAAGTATATACTTCCAATTTTAAATGTCTGTGGAGGAGCTCTGACCTCATATGTGGTACCATTTGAAAGCTTAGACATGCATCACTTTGGCATTTGTTTTACACACAGTAACTTATGTAATAAGTTACCAAATTACTCTGGGACCATTTCCGCCTGGATTTGGCCTACCCAAATTGAAAAGCTTCCCATACCCACACACAGTGGTCTAAATACAACCCTTTGAAGTTACATAAACCACTGTTAAAAGTGACAAACATGCAAGTATATGTAGTTTGAGCTGTAATAATTTTTAGATTTTTTGGTTATACATTCATTTTTGAAAGCGTGTATCTCAGGCCCTGCGTGCTCCACCACCCTGCAGACAGTTTTGATTGTTTCCACTAGATTCCAGAAAAAATTATTTTGGATCATGTATTCAAGATTTATTCAAATGGATCTGAATGGAGGAATATGACCTTTTTTATGTAAATTCCGCTTCTCTTTTTCGTTACGCGTCCGTTGTGAAAGGGCCTTATGTCAGCAAACACTGGAAAAAAGAATTTAATGACACTGGGATATTGCATTTATACCACTGTATATGGGTAAATATGGGCATTAAAAATTCAATATTCCTCCCTTCAGATCTATTTGAATAAATCTTGCATACAACATGATAAGGGGGACGGACGGACGGACTGGTACTTACATGTTTAACCCTTTTAGCAGTGGCACATGACACCAAAATTATGTATTTAAACCACTGTATGTGGGTATGGGAAGCTTTTCAATTTGGGTAGGCCAAATCCAGGTGGAAATCCCCAAAATGGTCCCAGAGCATAAGTGGCTAGACTAGACTAGACTAGAAGCATACACATAGAAACAACTCACAAAAAACTTTTCAGCCGGCTGCTCTCGAATCATTCCCGTGGTGCTTTGATGGTATACGTCACAGTCACGTGGCGTCGGTGCTGTCGCAAGTCGGACACAATTTCTAACCAGCATGCACTACTTAAAGTTAGCCTCTGGTCAGTCTGCGCAGTTCTATAGGAAGTCGAACAAGTGTCAACTCCATGAAGCAATGCATGAAAGTATGCAAATGCAGCGTGAGCGTCACTACGGGAAGCAGAAAGTGTCCAACTTCACGTCTTCATGTGCAGCTCCTCCCCGCCTGCACACGGCGATCTGTTACATTCACCCGCAGCCGATGTCAAACACACCTAACATAACACATGAGACTTGGGAAGCACCAGTGTTAATTTCGTTGACGAACAATTTTCGTCATAATTTTTGTCAACGACCTTTTTTCACTGACGAAAACGAGAC
Source organism: Gobio gobio (assembly GCF_949357685.1). Lineage (NCBI taxonomy): Eukaryota > Metazoa > Chordata > Actinopteri > Cypriniformes > Gobionidae > Gobio > Gobio gobio. The sequence continues at coordinate 17,524,405 of NC_137099.1, forward strand.
GATAACTAAATAAAAACTAGTGTTGGATGACAAAAATTATGACGAAAATCAACAAATAAAAACGAGACGAAAATGTTAGGGAGGGACGATTAGGGAAGAGATCCAGTCAGAACTGATGTCCCATTTGATTTGAATGTGCTAATCTAACCGCTGGAGAACTACAGGCGCTGTTGCGCTTCTACAGGCTCATCCCCAATACAGCGCTCCAGAGCGGCTCACAATCAATGAATAGCGCACATTTATGCCAGGCAAGTGTTTATGAACTAATGCTGATGAATAATGACAATGTTTACTTTACAATGTTTATATAGTAATATGTTTAAGACGGTTTTAAGTTGTAACAATGCATATTTTATCTCCTCATCTGAACTTGAATGAGCTCCTGCAACTGCAACAGAGGCGTAGACATTTCAAAATAAGAGTCCCGGTGTATTTCGAGCTTGTTTATAAAAAGTCATGCATTATATATTTGTTTTTGGTTACACAATAAACTGTATTTAATTTCATTCCCATTTAATTCATATTCAGGAGGAAATACCAGTATTTGACACATATTCAATAAAGTATCAGGGTTATAATAGTTAACTAAAACCATTTAAAAAATCTTCATTACTTGAAATTAAATAAATTAAATAAAAAATAAACAAACTTATTTGAACCTTTAGCTTAACCTGATATGGCCTACTGACTAAAACAGAAATACAAAGTTATAAAAACTATGTAGCTGTTTTTAAAAAAATAAACAAAAAAGTTAATTGAGCTCCTTAGTGTATTTTTAATGTCAAAAACAAAATGATGTCAAAATGTCAGTTCAAGTGACAGTCAGTTATGTAAGGCTTAAATGCTTAATTTATTACAATTTAACTAAACTCATTACATTTTAGGAGACTAAATCTACTGTAGATTTAGTCGACTAAAATCTTATGATATTTAGTCGACTAAAATTAGACTAAAACTAAAAACAATTCAGGTGACTAAAACTTAATGGCATTTTAGTCAAAAGACTATGACTAAAACTAAATGGCATTTTAGTCAAAAGACTGACTAAATCAAAATTTGTTGTCAAAATTAACACTGGGACGTCAAATGGCAAGGGGAAAATAACATGACAAGAACCAGGAACAGAACTTCAAAAAAAGACATGAAACACGAACATGAAACAAAAGCAAAACAAACCATGACAATAATAAAATTATATTCAATATTTTTCATTTAACACCCTGGTGATAATCAGATGTTAAATCTTTCTGAGAAATCTTCCAGGCGAATGATTCAAGCTGCATAAAGGCCAATACCCAATGAGAGATAACCTTACTGTAAAAAAAATAATGCTTCCACACCAAGGATGAAATTTGCCCAGTTACAAAGATTGTTTTTTATTTATAAACTGCAAGATATCCTTGTTCTCTGGGAGCAATAAATATATAAATAGTAATGCTCTGGTAACAAACAAGTGTGTTTAATGACTGTTTATATTAACATAGTACTATTTTATCACAGCTTGTTTTACTCAAATGAATTTATATTATTCTCATTATTGATATATTTGTATACACTATTATCATGTAATTGCAAAAAATCCTGTGAAATTTGTATTATCAGATGGATTGCATTTTGTTGAAAGGAATAAAATCATTAGTGTCATTTTTCGGTTTCATTTTAGTTTATAGTTTTTTGCTTATTTTTTTTAGCTAGTTAGTAATCTTTTCCTGTGTTTTCTTGTGGTTATTCATTGTTTCCTTGGATATCACACACCTGTTCCTCATTTGTTAATTCGTTGTCTGTGTATTAATGCATTCAGTTCAGTCACTCATTGTCTGGTGTTGTCTATGCTATATACTATGCACATCATTACATTGCTCTTAATGTTGGCCTTTTGTTTCATTTAATAAAGCTATGCTGCATTTAGATCCGCTTTGCTTTGCCTCAGCCTCATCCTCAGCCAATCTGTGACAGAACACCAGAGCGTGCCTGTGAGAGTTCTAGTGGAGCTGGATGATGAAATGAGTGGTCACCCCATTCCTCCAGCACCAGAATTCAGTTTACCTCAATTTGGAGGGATCGATTTGCTGATGACTTCCTGTGCCCAAGCTCTTCCTCCTTTGCTGGTTCCGCCCAATCTCTTCTCTCCCCCCCAGGGGCGTCATGCACTTTGTATTTTTGAGGGGGCAACACTTGGAGGGGGGTGACAACAGAACAGTTTGTTTCATGTAGAAAGAAACTAACCCCCAAAGAAAAATTACTATTATTAGAATAAAACTTTACTCTAGCTTTCACTGTAATTACTGCAATGTCATCATATCCGATTATTCTTTTGAATTATAGACGCGAGAACACAGCCTACATTATTAACGCATTTACTTTCGCTATTCCAAAATGTTAGGAATATTAGGACTATAAGTCCTGCATCGATTCAGTCTTCCTCGTATTTTGTAGCTTATAGAAGCAAACTACTTTAAAGCATATAAGCACTGACAAAGCAAGGCAAACTGCACCTTATCTCGGCGTTGTACAGCACATTTTGTGAATCAGAGGCTGTTTTTTGAAGTCCTGCAAACCTAATGTCCTCCATTAGTGTACACAGAGTTCGGTCGAATGACAGTAAAAGTCATTTTAACAGAATACTAAAAATGTATTTGGGCGGATTCCCCCACCTACACGTGAAAAATTGATGGTCGCCTAGTGCCAGGCATGACATATACAGTTGTGCTAAAAATTATTCATACCCTTGGTAAATATGACCAAAGAAGGCTGTGAAAAAAAATCTGTGTTGTTAATCCTTTTGATCTTTTTTTATTTTTTTATTACAAAAATTTAATCTTTCATTGGAGAATACAAATCACATTATGAAATAAATGTTTTTCTCTAATACACATTGCTCACAATTAGCTTTTATTCAATACTATTTGCAACCTCCTTTTGCCAAGATAACAACTCTGAGTCTTATTCTATAATGTCTGATATGTTTGGAGAACACCTGACAAAAGATCAGGCACCATTCCTCTATACAGAATCTCTCCAGATCCTTCAGATTCCCAGATCCATGTTGGTGCTTCTTCTCTTCAGTTCACAAAAAGCTCTTTTTTTTTTTTTCATCTGACTATAAAACGTTTGAAAAGTAACTGACACTACTGCAACTTCAGACGGGACCTGGTTCTATGTTCAGATGAAAAAAAAGAGCTTTTTGTTAGCAAACACTCAAGATGGGTTTGGTGCACACAGGGATAAAAAAAAGTACTCCATGCCCACTGTTAAATATACAGCTGGATCTTTAATGTTGTGGGCCTATTTTTCTTACAGAGATCCTGGACATCTTGTTCAGACACATGGCATCATGGATTCTATTAAACCAACAGATAAAAAATGAAAACCTGACTGTCCCAGCTTAAAGCCATTGGATCCAAACTGTTGGATCTTCCAAAAGGACAGTGATCCAAAAATAACATCAAAATCTAAACAAAAATTAGTCACTGAGTAAAAAACCAAGCTTCTGCCATGACCATCCCAGTTCCCTGCCTGAACACTATAAAATGAGTGGAGTGAACTGAAGAGAAGAAGCACCAACATGGATATGGGAATCTGAAGGATCTGGAGAGATTCTGTATAGAGGAATGGTCTCTGATCTCTTGTCAGGTGTTCTCTAAACTTATCAGACATTATAGAACAAGAGCTGTTATCTTGGCAAAAGGAGGTTGCAAAAAGTATTGGATAAAAGGGTATGACTAATTGTGAGCAATGTGTATTAGAGAAAAACATTTATTTCATAATGAGATTTTTCCCCCATTTAAAATTCGTATTCTCCAATGAAAGGTAAAACAAAAGATCAAAAGGATTAGCAACACAGATTTATTTTCACAGCCTTCTTTGGTCATATTTACCAAGGGTATGAATAATTTTGAGCACAACTGTAGCTTCAAAACTAAGACATTCATCAACTTTGGAGCACTATTCATTTTGAACCTACAAAGATTAAAGTAAACTTTATAGTTACCTACGCAATGTGTAGAATATTATCTCAATAAAACAAGTTGTCAAATTAAAGGCTATTTGAAAGGATTATTGCCACTTCCATAGACATCGGTGTATACTTTATAAACAATTCATGTTTTTTCTGTATTTAAATGTCAGACAGAAACATATTTAAAAACAGAACAGATGTGATATATGACGAGTGCTGCTGCTGAGCGCGCCTGTCTCTACCTCAGCGCGAACGCAGATTTGAATTTAGCAGTTGTTGACGTGACGCACTGAATGTTCTAATCACACCGGTGTGATCATTTGCTTCAAAGGCTTAACTATCAAATGTAAAAATAGCCTATTATTTTTTGTCTTCTGGAGGCTGCATTCAAATCTATTTAGCTCAAAAATCTGAGGGGGCACATGTGGGCGGTTTGATTGGACATGAAGCCTCTGCTTCCGCCCAATCTCAAGTCTTCTTCATTGACCTTATTCACATCAGCGCCATCTTTTTAACGGGAATGAAAGTGAGGCTGTGTGTGATCTCTTCAGTGTTATTTAACATGTTTTTGGATTGTTCTGTTGACGTAACTGGAAAAATATCTGTCCAAGAAATTTGAGTAGACAACATGAGCTGTGGAAAATTATAAGTGATCTAGGAGCTTTATGCAGCTGTTTACAGCGGATGCCATTGAAAACACGATAAGTCTATCCTTCACAGCCTTGCCTGTCATGGCGCTGCTCTGAATAAGGTCTATTGTCGCTGGTTTTCCGGCCAGCTCCAAGTTTTTATCGCTGATGGTACCACCCAGCCTCCCATTCCCTCATCCTCAAAGTAAGGTGTCGGCTACGTTGGTTCCTTTTGTGTTGGTGTTCCATCTGGCTCTTCGGCTCCACCTCCTCCTCCACTGACTCAGCCCAACAAAGCTGTTATGCCTCAGGCCTCCCAGCCCCCAGCTGAGCCTTGGTGTATGGATCCCCTGGCTCCGTCTCAGGCTTCAGAGCCCACTACTCCATCTCAGTCTGTGAGCAATCCTCTTCACCATGGCTTCTCGCTCCCTTGGCTCCACCTGGGACCATCGTCCTTCCGGCTTTACCGGGCTCCCTGATCCCTCCGGCTACACCTTGGTCTGTTGTCGTTCTACCTCTGCTATGGACTTCCGGGCCTTCGGCCCTTGTTCCTCGACCGCTTTGGCTCAGTCGAGCACAATCTGTGGTGTTTTCAGTTTTATTTTCAAGGACTTTCAGTTTGTTACATTACGTTACTCTTAATGTTGAAATATCGTGCTTTTGCTTTATTTAATATAGTTACACTGCATTTAGATCCGCTGTGCTTCGCCTCGTCTTCATCCTCAGCCAATTCATGACAGAGTGATACTTTTATAATAAAAAAAATTGTTGATTTTTTTTGTTTGTTTTTTTTGCTCTGAATAGGCCTTGGCCACCTAGTTCAACTCATTCAGGCCAAACACTTTCATAAAAGAAATATGTTGAAATAGTTCATACACATGCAATGCTTCTACTTGCTTACACTGACTGCCTTTACACAGGAAATTTGGCCTTGATAAGATATGATATATAAAAGTGCTTAAAAGAGTCTTGATGACCTGAATTCAGAAGCTTTTCTATAAAGCATTTGCACCCCCCCCTCCAATAAATAAATATATAAAGAGAGAAACAAAAGACAAGCAAGGAAAGAAGAAGAAAGAGAAAAAATTAAATACCAGAAAGACTTGTCCTTAAGTGATAAAAGATAACACAAACCAGGAGACCAAATAAAAACTCTTTTCATAATGTGAAGAAAACAGGAAGCAAGAGGTAAGAGGAACAGGCAGCGACTCAAGAGTCCTTGAAGAAACAACAGCGCTTTAGTTTACTCGAATACGTGCACACTGAAAAACTTTGTCACTCTGAACCCAAGTGCATCTTACTGAAAAACTCTCCATTAAAGGAACTCCTCGTGGACGCTGGAAGATACATTTGTCTTATTTGAGGATACATGAGCATTAGAAGAACCCTATTAATCCAACACAGGCACAAGGGCTAATATCAGTGCGTATATCTCTGGTCAGAGTATTACATTAAGCTGGGAGGACTTCAGTGCAAGCCAAGGGTCATATGGGATTCCAGAGCATTTTAGAGTTTTCATCAGATAGCATCTGCAGGATTTCTATGGAAACAAATGACCTTTACAAAGTAATATTCCTATAATTACCAGCTGTAACATCTGTTGTGGCATCCAGGGATTGCATGCTACAATAGGTGGTGATTCAAAAATGTCCTAAATTATTTACAAACAGAAAGCAAAAATGAAGTAACAGGATGTCATCCAGCAGTTTGAACAAGGTATTCGAGAAAGTCCCATAATGGATTTACGTCATATGTAATATTGCTTTTTTTAATTAAAAAAAGGTACCGCCACATTTATTTTTCCTCTATCTGGACTCTCTTTTGGTTATTTGTTGTTTGCTCGTGTGTCAGAAAGCCAGAGGGAGAATTTCCTTTTAAAAAAATGATTCGATCTTGCCTGTTGCTTGCAGCCGAAAATAACGCTCATTTCCCCCATCCTTCTATATCTCTCCGCCGTGGGGGGAAGAAAGGGAGAGGAAGGGTTATGTAAATAATGGAAAAGGGTAATGGGCCTTTAAATACATTATTGAACTTCAGGTGTCTGTGAGAACACATAGACACGCAGATAAGAACGCACACACATTTTCAGAGGCTTTCTGAGTCTCTAGCCCAAAGCTTCACAGATCTTCAATATCTCTTTATTGTGCTGTTTTCATTTTCTTAGTGGCTCTATCTCCAAACAGCCCATTTCCCACAAACATTGTGAGTAAAGGACAACAATAATTGTAATAGCCTCAGTTATTCTCTCAGATGGTGTAGCGTACTATAGGTGATGCTATGAATATCATTTTAAAAAATAAGATATAATACATTTAATTAAATGCAATTATTTTAGCACTCAATGAATGAATGAATGAATGAATGAATGAATGAATGAATGAATGAATGAATGAACGAATGAACGAATGAACGAATGAATGAATGAATGAATGAATGAATGAACGAATGAACGAATGAATAAATAAATATAAGTTTACTTAAAGAAACAGTACATCCACACACAAAAAATGGTCATGACTTTGTAATGCTATTATAGTATTTATTCATATTTTTAATTAGTTATTTTTTATATGTTCAGTTTTCATTTTAACTTTAGTTTAAGTTTTAGAAATTGTCGTATGTGCTTTGGTAAAACTTTACAATAAGATTCCATTTGTTAATTAGTTGTTAGATGAACATGAACAAACAAAAATAAAGTCTTCTTAATGTTAATTTCAACATTTAATAATAAATATGTTAATATTATTTAATGAAGATGAACTTATACCTAAACTTATTTATTTCAGTTAGTTTTTAAAATGTGTTTTCATGTAATATTTACATTTTATTTTATTTAAGCTTTATTTCAATTTTTATTTATAAGCTTTATTTTCGTAATAATTCTGTAAGTACAGCCATCAGAAGTTATGTATTTCTGTCATAATTTCTTGAAGTTAAACCGAACTTTTATTTTGACAGTTTGTTGCAAAGACCTTTCAGTTTTAGTTTCAGTGTGTATTTGACGGTATAGTGTTTCTCAAATTAAACAAAAGCTTGTGAAGTGACTCTCAGACGCAGCTCTGGGGATGAAGTTCATGTGTTCATGTCCTCATATATTTAGACGGCAGATGCTGAAAACAAAGTGAGCGTCACATGTGAGTTTGAGTGAGTTTGTGTAATAGATGAAAACGGCGCTGTTCATTCACACAGAGACACGCCGAAATAAATGATTGACTGGCGGTTGACGCGTTTATTTCTGACTTGTTAGATTAGTCCATATCAAGTAAAAATCTCGAGAGCATTTTATTGTGATCTCAATATGACATTGTTTATCGCCCAGCCCTAAGTGGAGGGCAACATAAGGAGTGAATAACAACTTAAATCATGGTTGGTTCCAAGACTTGGACCACTTTTATGACACTTAATGGTGCTTTTGTGTCTATTTTGGTGGTAGAAAGCCACCTGGTCACATCTGCTTGGGGGGGGGGGGGCTATCCCTAACTAATTTGGGGTGAACTGTCACTTTAAATTGTGTAGTTTCACTATGCTTTCTGCAAACAGACCTGTTTCTGTGTTTCACAAGCCAGTGAATATGGGCTGATGTTGATGAATTGTGAACTGTGTATGACATTGACTCTTCATTCAGGTGGATGCAGCCCTGTTCAACACACCCTCAGACAAGTTCTTTACCTCACTTCATCCCTAGGGAATGCAAGAGATTGTTTTTCCATGTTTCTCCTGTTTTTCCCGTCTTTCCACTTCTCGCTGCCTCTTGCTTTCCTCCTTCAATTAATCCCACTGAGACTACCGAAGAGAAGAAGGAGAGTGAAAGAGAATGAAAAGGAGAGAAATAACGAATGACGATCTTCCACGGCATGGTACCACTCAAGTGGCCATTAGTGCAACTCGCTCAATCTCTTTAATGAACTGATCAGACCTAATGACTCCCAAACACACCCTCCCTTCATGCAGACAGATGTAGTGGGTGGCATATAGAGATTAAAGGCATGTGATTGGTGGAGAGGAACGGACAGGTTTGAGCGATATAAAATAGCGTTTTTGTTTTTGAACGTGCCCACTATCCAAGTCCACTTGGATAGTTTGTTTTCATATTTAAGCCAGAACTGCTCTAATGGAGGTTAATTAGTTTCAAATAATCAATTATCTCATAATTACCCATGAATCATGGCTAAATATGAGAATGGATACAATAAAAAGTGAGCAAACGGCCCAAAGCTGGCCATTTGTCCTACTCTAGAACATCATTACAGCACATAGGGCAGAACAAACCATTTTTCCCACTGTCTATCTGTCTCACTCACTATCAAATCATAGTTATTGGATGAAGTTTGACAGTAAACAGTCTTGGTATTAGGATGGATGCTGTCGAAAGTCAATTTTCAGCCACTCTCCGCCATACCTCCACAATTTCCACCTTCTATTTGGCCTGCGTATCCAGCTCAGGTTGGTACTTCAGGTGTAATGGCCGTCATCTTTCTTTGGCAGAGGGGATGATGTCACCTTTGTGGGATGGGCGATTTTTCCGACCATACTTTTTTTAGGCACCGTTTTAGCAGAACACAACCAAACACTGATTACTCAGCTGCATAGATTATGACAGGCCAATCTCTGTGAGATATAACAACAAGACATCACAGTCAGGATTAAGAGAGGGAGAGAGAGAGAGAGAGAGAGAGAGAGAGAGAGAGAGAGAGAGAGAGAGAGAGAGAGAGAGAGAGAGAGAGAGAGAGAGAGAGAGAGAGAGAGAGAGAGAGAGAGAGAGAGAGACTTTGACTTTTAACACACTTTATTAAAACAGTCTAAAAACTAACACTTCATTATACTTCACACATAATCATTGCAAGATGTTCAAAAAAAGATAAAACCAAAAAAATAAATAAAAATAAAATATAAATGAAAATAAAAATCATTCAAAATGCCCACTATAACTGCACCGTCATCACCAATTAAACATCACTTCTCCATCCTCACAAAGTGACAGTAAGGCTCTATTTGCACACCATTTAAACTCAAATTCAAGCATGTTTTTTGTCATTTGAAAGAATCTGTGTTCCACTCTTATTCTGGATTCCACCAGAGCAGTAAATAACAGAAACACATTTACATTCTCCCTTCAGCAGCCAGTCTACAAGACTTCCAAATGGCTAATTTGGCTTGTCCAATGACAAAGTTTGCTACAGTACACTGCTGTCTGCGTGCTCTAGAGTACTTGCAACCAAAAATAAACAGTGCTTTGTTAAAAACAAAACCCAAATTCCAAGTAATCTTTCTAGACACGTATATAAAGGAACCAATCGAGAACACTCAGTAAAAACATGAAAAACAGATTCTGGTAAAGAACAGAAAAAACAAGATGATAAAACATTAAAATTGAATTTTGACACATGAGAATTAGTAGGCAATGCGCAGTGTAATAGCCTCCACTGTAGGTCTCCAGACCGTTTAGGTAGAGGACTCTTATAAAAAAGCCTCCACGAAGGAGAAAGATCAACAGGCACGCTTAAAAATTCTCTCCATTTTGTATCCCTTCTGTCCTTAATTTGCTCAAAATGATCTACTTTGACACACAAATGATACAAAACTTTTTTTCCGACCACCTGAAAATCAAGTTCTTGTAATTTATCAACTTTCAGCAGCTTTACTTGATCGTCTTCAAACTCAACCTTGGGAGACACAAATAATTTAGGAAATTCAACTCTAGAAGGACCTCCAGACAGAAAAGAGTTAACGAACATGAGGAGTGTGGAGGGAAAAGCTGCTTTCAGCCCACCGATAAGCCGCTCTACTGTCCTTACTGATCGAACACCAGCCTGATCACTAATGTCTGTCACTGACCTCCATTTTCTAGACGAGGTATCAATTAAATCTGAAACTTTTACCACTCCTTTTTTCAAAAATTATTTAACCGATGTATTAGAATTAACACTATTTCCACTTAAAAAGGAGTTGAAAAACAATGGTTCTTCAAGGCCAAAATGATCAACATCATGTCTAATGAATTTAAAACCTGTCCAGGAGCTTAACACAGAAGTATAAAACTTTACCTCAGATGAAAATTTTACATCATTAGACGATATTAAAAATAAATGCCGATCAAGAGAGAACCCCCCAAAAGTTCTGAGCAACGCCAGACCAAACGACACCCACGGCTTAAAAACCTCAGGGTAGAGTAGGTTCTGAACCGTCTTTAGCCTCATAGCCTTAACCTTCGCTACCAAACTAATCAAACCTTGGCCCCCTTCATTAACTGGCAAATAGAGAAATGCAGGGGGAAGCCAATGATAACCACCCCAGAAAAAATCAATGAAAGTCTTCTGCACACGTTGCAACAGATCTTTAGGGGGATCAAGCACACTCAGACGATGCCACATCATGGAAGCTGCCAGGTTGTTAATAATTAGCACTCTTCCCCTATAGGACAGTTGAGGCAGTATCCATTGCCATTTTTGTAAGCGTCCAGAAACTTTTTCAAAAATGCCATCCCAGTTTTTCTGAATATACTGGTCAGTCCCAAGAAAAACCCCCAGTACTTTGAACCCCTCTCGACTCCAGGAGCAGTTCTGCGGAAGTGCTGGAGGGCCCACATTCTCCCATTCACCCAGAAGAAAAGAAGCACACTTTTGCCAATTAATTCGAGACGAGGATGCTTTCTGATAAATGTCCAAAGTTTCTCTCAAATTCATGACATCCTGAGCAGATCTAATAAAAACAGTAACATCATCAGCATAGGCACTAAGCCTAGCAGTTATCAGTTCTGAGGTGGATGGACACACTGTTGATATGCCACCCAGCTTGTTCCTCAGTGCGGCCAAAAGTGGTTCAATTGCAATGGCATACAGGATTCCTGAGAGCCCACACCCCTGCCTGATACCTCTGCTTACACTGAAAGGTCTTGTTAGGGTACCATTAATTTTCAGCATGCTAAATATGTCATTATACAGCAGTTTAATATAAGCAATAATAGATGGACCAAAACCAAAAGCCTCCAGACACTTAACCAGGAAAACATGATCAACCCGATCAAAAGCTTTCTCCTGATCCAAAGAAACAAACCCAACATTCAAATTATGCATCTTAGAAAAAGAAATTAAGTCCCGAATCAGAGAAAGGTTATCAAAAATAGTCCTTCCTGGAATGCAGTATGACTGATCTGGATGAATCACCGATGAGATGTAGAGTTTAACTCTGTTGGTTAAAGATTTTGAAAGTATCTTATAGTCAACTCCGAGTAAAGAGACAGGACGCCAGCATCTAATGTCTTCAAGATTACCCTTTTTAGGTAAAAGGGTGACCACAGCTCTTCTTAAACTCAGAGGAAGTGTACCTCTTTTAAAACTCTCCATGAAAACCGCAAACAAATCCTTTCCAATGACAGGCCATAATTGTTTATAAAACTCTGCATTAAGTCCATCCAGACCCGGAGCTTTGCCAGAAGACAGTTCTTTAACAGCAACAGATAGTTCATCAAAAGTCAATGGTTCATCAAGCTTAGATTTCTCCCCATCCGAAAGCTGAGGTAAATCCTGGAAGAGAAGTTCAGCCATCTCCTCATTGCATGTTTCAGCTCTGTAAAGATCCTCGTAAAAAGACAGAGCGTAAGAAATAATCCCATGACCATCGGTAACTTTCCTCCCCTCTGGAAGCCTCAAACAGCCTAAAATCTTCTTATCCACAGTCTTCTTCTCCAGGTTAAAAAAGAAAGTTGTAGGAGCATCCATGCTATTGAAAGAGGAAAATCTTGCACGAATCAGCGTCTCCTGGGCTCTTTCCTCCAGTAGATTACGCAAAATAAATTTATTGCGTTTCAAAGACTCAGTGGTATCGACAACATCCCCTTCAATGTCAAGCAGAAGTATTTCCTGTTCAAGCTGTGCCATCTTTTTGTCCAAACAGCTTTTATTGTAAGCAGAGTAACTCTGGCAAAACAATTTAATTTGAGTTTTTCCGATGTCCCACCACTGGCTCAGGGACTTGTACTGAGTTTTCCTCTCTCTCCAGATCTCCCAGAAATAAGTGAAAGAGTGTACAAAATTTTGATCAAGTAATAATCTATTATTAAATTTCCAAAAAGATTTATTGAACGTGCTCTCTGCAGTAGTGACATCAATAGATAGAAAATGGTGATCAGAAAGAGCAGTAGGAAAAATACAGCTATTATAGAAATGACTTCTTTTGCTCTTTTGTACATAAATCCTGTCCAGCCTAGCCCCAGATATCATATTGGAGTTTATTTTCACCCAGGTATATTTTCGGACCTGTGGGAATGATTTCTCTCCAAACATCTACAAGATTGTGGTAAACAATTAAAGACCTGAGCACATCTGCAGATTGAGCATGTGGCTCTTCATGATTCCTGTCTAACGTATGACATAAAGTACAGTTAAAATCCCCAGCCAAAACAATGGTCCTCTCAGGAGAAACATCATTTAGAGCAATTTTGAGTTTCTCAAAAAAAACAACACGATCCAACCCAATATTGGGTGCATACACATTAAAAAAAGAAAAATAATTGCCCTGAATTGTTACATCAACTCTCAGCAAACGACCAGAAATCACTTCAAGGACACTGACAGGCTGCTCTTTATATTCAAATGTCAGAAGTATAGCCACACCTGCACTGACATTAGAGCCATGACTCAATATAGCCTGGCCCTTCCATTCACTCAACCACTGTATCTGATTATTCTCATCTGTGTGTGTCTCCTGTAGAAACACCACACCAGCTCTCTTCATCATGATATAATCAAAAACACTAGCCCTCTTCACAGCATCACGACACCCGTTAACGTTCAGTGAACTAAGCCTCAAAGGTGCCATGAGAAGAAGAAAAAAATATATAAGATGAACGCACAATAAAACTAATCCAGAAGATGTTAACTCAGCCATGTTCATTTTTTAACTTGTAAATTCAACGAACTTCTAACATTGCTAAGAAGTTTCTTCAGACGGTAGCGTTTGGGTTTGTCAAGCTCTTCCAAGGAAGCCTTTCTCATTGCCATCGAACCAGACAGCAGAAACAATCTTACATCCGGAAAATATGACTCAATTTTAGGTTTACGATGTCCCTTCGTTGTATCAAGGAAATCATTAATCTGCTGAACAGAGTAAAGTTTGGTCTTACCTCCAGAGACAAGCTCTGAATCCCCCGCGTCATTCCCCATTATCTCCGTATCCTCATGTTCAATGTCAGAGTCATCCATTAGATCCACAGGTTCTTGAGATAGCATAGCATCTTGACTACGATTAAACGAGTCATCAGTAATTGATTCATTTTCAACGTTATCAGGCTGCAAAATCAAATCCGTTTCAGCCCCGGACCGCAAGCACACCTGCCCCGCGCTCGTCTCTGCCTGCGGTGCAGCGGGGACATGACTCGGGCCGGCCGCTTCCTCAGCAGCCTCCACCAGGCCACCCCCAGAGGCCTCCAGCACCGGTCTCTCTCCGGGCATGTCACCTGACGCCGAGAGCGCTCCGCTCGGCTGGGGTTCTGACGCCACAGCAGGCGCAGCGATCTCCGCGCCGGCCGCCCTCTCGCTGTCCTCCGCACCTGCAGCTGGAGCCGCGATAAGACCCGCCGGCCTGTCTCGCCTCGGGCAAGTGTGCCTGACGTGTCCAAAATCACCACAAATAAAGCATCGCATTGACTCTGAACTAATAAAAACTGTGTAATCTTTGCCATCAATGCTTAGTTTCGCTGACAGATTTAATGGATCACTCTGAGAGTTTAAAATCATAAAAACCTGACGACGAAAGGACATCACATGTTTAATCTCTGGATTTTTGCATCCCAGAGGAATCATTTTGATCGTACTCACTATTTTACCGTACCTCTGGAGAATTTGCTCAAGTTTTTCATTTGTAACGAACGGCGGTATGTTGGATAAAATAACTTTCTTGGCTGGGCTTGACAAAGGCAATACCGGCACAAAAATGTTTTTGATTACCAACCCAGTTTCAATCAGTTGGTCTACCATCTGCCGTTCACTGAGGAAGAACACAATGGCTTTGTTCATACGGGAGGCAGATCTAATGTTAGCACCACCGATCGCCTCGCTCACGGCTATCAGACAATCCTCCACCGACACCGCGGCCTCAGGCATACACTTACACCCATGCTTGAGTGTTAACTGAGAGAAATCCCCTGCTTCAGACCCCATTATCCCCACTCACTGACCGAAGTCAGGAAAACCTTCACTAAACCAGATAACCTACTCTATAACTAAAGAAAATATATAAATATGGAAAAGAAAAGTAAAGAAATCTCACTAAGAAACTTTCACTCCCACAACCTGCTCCTTCCACACTCACTCCCAGCATGCACTCGATAGAGAGAGAGAGAGAGAAGAGAGAGAGAGAGATGAGGAGAGAGAGAGAGAGAGAGGAGAGAGAGAGAGAGAGAGAGAGAGAGGGAATTGAATTTTTACAAACAATTTTAATACACTTTTCAAAAATTAAATTACAATCATAAACATTTATCAATCAGATCATAACAAAGTTCACAAAAAGAAAAATACTACTTCATTTTCAAACAGACAACACAGGGCACTATTGCAACACCAATATTAAAAAGTTATCGAGATCATCAACAAATTATATAATAATTAAAATCAATCAAGATTCTTGCCTGTACCATATTAAAAAAAAGCTCAACTACATTTTTGTACTACATTTATCTTCAATTTTTTTCTTTCTACTCAGATAAATTGCTAGTTTAGCCTTGCCTATGATAAAATTCAACAACTGACAATGAAATCTTTTCTCTCTAGCATATTTAAAACCAAAAATAAACAATTCCACAGAAAAGGTTTCACCACATCTTTCAAAAATATTGCTTAATGACAAAAAATAGAGGTTTTAACCTGTAACACTTTGCAAAAGCATGGAAGACAGTTTCTCTTTCAATTACAAAAAAAGACATTTGTCACTTCTTTCAGGGTTTATAACAGATACAAAGGAATTAACCGCAATGGCTCCATAAAGGATTTTCCATTGCAAATCTCCAGTTTTCATTATCAATGGTGGTTTATAGAGTGACCTCCACTGAGGTTTTATATCTGCACTCAAATTGAAAACAGTACGCCACGGGTATCAACTTTCCCATCCAACATCTTTTGTTAAAGCTAAACACACAATATTTATATAATTTTTTTCCAACACAGGATAAAAAATCAATATACACAGTACTGCAAGACTCCAGAAAAACTCCAGAAAAATTTTCCACATTCACAGCAAAAACTAAATTTGGAAAACTGATCCACTGGATTAGGTTCGATAAGCCCATCTCGGAACCTAGACACAGAGTTAATTCAGTTGGTTCAAGTGTAGATTTCCATTTTGATAAAAGCTTTGTAATGATGCGAACAGACTTGAAGCCCAACTTTTGAGCAATTGTACCATTGTTCTTTAGGTCACAGTCTGGTTTCCTTCAATAACAGGCCCAAGGTTAGGATTCTGTTATCAATAAGGGCTTTGTTAAGTCCTGGAAATAAACCATTTTTAGACAAATCCATTCGTGTACCATATATTAAGGGCTCCTCCAATAACCAATGAAATGATTGTAGATCCTCTGTTCGCTTGAAGTGAAAAAGATTCCAGACTTTAAAAATGTTTCTATAGAAAATTGGTAGTCCAGAAACGTCTATGTCCGAAGAATTCACGAGGAAAAGATTTTTGTCCAATCCTAGACCTTTGAACTTGCGTAGAATGACATGGGCAACAGCACACCACTTCACATCAGAAGAACTAACCAACAGTTTCTGAATACACTGAAGCCGAAAAGTTGCCACTCTGCTCTGCAGATGTACCAAACCTTGACCCCCTTCTTCTTTAGATAGAAAGAGCAAACTTTGAGGAATCCAATGTATATTGTCCCAAAAAAAATCAACTAAGATGGCTTGAATTTTCTTCAATAAAAGAGAGGGGGGATCAATACATGCAAATTTATGCCATAACGAGGACGCAACCAAGTTATTAATTATTAGGATACGACCCCTATAAGACATTGCTGGAGTCAGAAATTTCCATCTTTCTAAGCGACCTTTAATTTTTTCAAAAACATTTTCCCAATTCATTTGTAAAGTAGAATCGTCTCCCAAAAAATCACCTAAGTATTTAAGACCTGTTCTTCCCAAAAAAAGACCTTCTGGTAACTTTGGCTTTCCTCTCAACCATTTACCTAATAAAAGAGTTTCACTTTTTCCCCAGTTTACATTTGCAGATGATAACTTCTTAAAATCGGATAATATCTTCAACAATTTTTCAATGTCATCTTGATCATTAATCATTATGAGGACATCATCAGCATAGGCTGATAAAATAAAATTATCTTTGCAATTTGGCAAACATACACCTTTTAACTGAGCTCTAAATTGCTGTAAAAGGGGCTCAATTGCTAAGGAATAAAACATTCCAGATAATGAGCATCCCTGTCGAACACCTCTATTCACTTTAACAGGAGCACATAAACCACCATTGATTTTAATAAGACTCTCAATATCACAATAAAGAACCTTTATGAGATCGATAAACTTTGGGCAAAAGCCGAATGATTTTAAAACTTTCCAAAGGTAACAATGTTCCACACGATCAAAAGCTTTTTCTTGGTCTAAAGAGATTAAGCCACAATCCAAATTAAGCATCTTGGAGACCTCTAACATACCACGAACCAACGAAATATGATCAATTATCGTTCTGCCAGGGACACAATAAGTTTGATCAGAATGGATGACAATATCCATTACTTCTGCTAATCGATTTGCCAGAATTTTAGAGAGCAATTTATACTCACTACAAAGCAGAGATATGGGACGCCAGCATCTTATATCAGTGAGGTCGCCTTTCTTGGGCAAGAGGGTTAATACTGCTCTCCGGCAGCTTTGAGGAAGCCGGCCCTCAGCCAGGCTTTCATTTAACACCTCTAACACATCCTCTTCCAGGACAGCCCAGAAGGTCTTATACCACTCAATTGGTAGACCATCAACTCCTGGAGCTTTTCCTGACTCCATTCCTTGAAGTGCTTTACACAACTCAGCTCTTCCAAGAGCACCTGAGATCTTTGCATTGTCTTCTTCTGACAATTGAGGTAGATCATCAAAAAAAAGCATCCTCCCTCTCATATTCTGCTCCGAGTTCGTTCGTGTACAGTTTTTCATAAAAACTGATTGCTCTCTTTCTAATTTCTTTAGGATTAGACAAAAGCTTACCAGACTCTGAACGTAGAGCATGGATAACTCTGCTCTGTCCATTTTTCCTTTCCAAACCGAAAAAGAAACAGGAGGGAGCATCCATATGATTTAATTTTTGGAATCGCGATCTGACCAAAGCTCCTTGTGTTTTAACCTGCAGTAAATCATTCAGCTGTGTCTTCTTTTTTGCTAGAATATCAAAATAGTTTTGGGTTCTAGTTGATTCAGCCAATTCTTGTAGTTTTAGGATATCAGCCTCCAAGATACTTACATTTAAAAAGGTCTCAGCAGTGATATTAAGAGTATATTGTGTACAGAATTGCTTTATTTGGACTTTTCCATAGTCCCACCATTGCCTTACAGAGTTAAACGTTTCCTTCTTTGTCTTAAAATCATCCCAAAAAATTGTAAACATTTTTTTAAAATATTTATCATTTAATAAATTAGCATTTAACTGCCAATAGGCACTCTTTGGTTTAATTGAATTAACAAACACATGGCACTGTACCATACAATGGTCAGAGAAACCTAAAGGAGTGATTAAACATTTTTTAATGATGTTGCAATGATGATTAAAAATATAAAACCTATCTAGCCTAGCTAAAAAAAGTGTATTGTCTCGAACATGTGTCCAAGTATACTGTCTTTAGGTTCCTTCTAAATGCCTCCACACATCACATAACTCATAGGTTTTAACAAGTTGAATAAGGCGTTTACGAGAAGGTGCGTGCGGTTCGATGTGATTTCTATCCAAGTTCGATACAGTACAATTGAAATCACCACCTAAAAAAAGATATTCTTCTCCGTGACAGTTTTGTATAACAGAACTAAGTATGTCTAGAAAAACCATTCTTTCAACAGCAGAGGTAGGGACGTATACACAAATCAGAACAAAAGTACACTTTTCAAAAGTAACCCTTACTTTCAAGAGTCTTCCTTTAATGACTTCGTCAATCTGATATGTATGGGGAGACATTTTTTTGGTAAAAAGGATAGCAACTCCTTCACTGAGTGAGGTATTATGACTCAAGATTGAGAGCCCACTCCACTCTACTGCCCATTCAGGGGCATTTCTAAAATCACTATGCGTCTCTTGTAGCATAGCAATATCTATTTTCTTTTGTTTAATTTCTTCAAACAAACCAGCTCTTTTTTTCATATCTCTCAATCCATTAACATTGATTGTTGCTATGTTTACCTCACAAATAATTAAAGAAAAAAAGAGAAAAAATAAACAAAAAAACAGAGGTGAAAACACATACTCTTTCAAGGTTTTAAAGTTAAGTCTTTCCACTGTCAACATTATCCCCTAATGAAAGCTTTCTCACAATTTTTTTCAACCGGTAAACCTCCTTGTTTGTGAACAAACTCTCAGACATAGAAAACCTGACCTTGTCAGCAAATTTTCTTGTGTCTGGGAAAAAAATCAGCTACACACACACCTCTTCTATTTTTTGTTGCTCTTAAAAAGAGTTTAATATCCTCAACTTCATAGCCGCTGCTAGTAAAGTTACTTTGAGACAAACAAATGCTGGAATCAGAGGATTCACTGTCACTTTCTATGTCTTCATCAATATGCGTACTTCCAATGCCTATCTTTATGGCCTTTGCAATTTGAGGAGAATCAGTATTTTTCCTTTTATTCGGGACTTTAAAATGAATTTGCTCTGTTTCTGTCTCGTTTTTATCCAGATGTTGATGAGACTGTGGCATATTAGACTCATCATCACCTTCTTGCATTTCCGTCTGTACACTAGGATCATTTGTTTCAGTGTTAACAAGATCATTTTTACCAGCCATAGTAACAGAGCCAGTTCCCTGAGATTCTAAACTCACTCTCTCAGATACAGCGTCTTCGATCCTCTTATCGGTATTCACGGTTTCACTCGCAGCAATGCCCGATGGTCTCGCTTTAACAGTCTCATTCACATTTTTCTCGCTATCATCATTGACTTTGTTAGGACAAGAACGAATTAAATGTGTTGTTTCTCCACACCTAAAACACTTCATTTTCTCTGTTGTGACATAAATAATATAATCACAATCCTCTACTTTGAGACGAAGTGACAAATCAATCTCTTCATCATCTTTTAAGATCATGAACAGATAGCATCTAAAAGACACCACATATTTCAACAACGGAGACTTGCATCCAACTGGAATCATCTTAATCGGTGATACAACTTTACCGTGACATAATATTAACAAGAGTTTCATCACTGACAAACGGAGAAACGTTCGATAGTAACACTTTCTTAGACGGCATAGAAAGCGGGAGTACCGGAATAAAATTTTCACCCACAACAATGCCGGTTTCAACTAGCTCGTTAGCTTTTTCAACAATACAGACAATACATGCTCATGTCCCACCATTTCACCTGCAGCCAAACAACATTCCTCTACAGTCACCGTGGACGCCACTTTCACTCCGTGACGCCGTGTGAGGGAGCTTAACATTTGCGATCGCGGGGCCGCCATGCTGCCTATAGCAACAGCAGCACACACGGCCCAACTCAATAATAACAACACGAAAAGAAAAAAAAAACTCCACTTACTAAAACTAATCCTACAAGGCAGAGAGAGAAAAAAAAGAAAGAAAAGTACTCACATTCACTTCTCACACTCAAGCCACTCAGCCTCACACACCTGTCCACTCGCACCGGAAACGGAAACGAGAGAGAGAGAGAGAGAGAGAGAGAGAGAGAGAGAGAGAGAGAGAGAGAGAGAGAGAGAGAGAGAGAGAGAGAGAGAGAGAGAGAGAGAGAGAGAGAGAGAAGAAGAAGAGGAAAAAATGCAAAAGGATGGAGTTGAGAAGAGTGAGGGGGAGCAGGTGAGAAATTAGAAGACGGAAAGGAAATAAACACTAAAGAAAAACAAGTATAATTGAATATCCAAGGACGAGTGGAGACTGGTTAAGAAAGAGCCATGAAGTGGAGGGAGAATAAAGGAAAAGGAAGAACAAAGAACAGAAAGAGGTCACACAGATATGAGAGAGAGTCAGAAAAGAGTGGAAGAGATGGTGATTCAAGAAATAGAGGGGGGACAGAAATGACATTGCATATGACAAGAGATATAGTGATATTACAATGCAGAAATAAAATAAAATAAAAATTATAAGAAAAATTATAAATAATACGAATAAAATAATAAATAATCAAATATAAAAATAATCAGACCCTGAAAAAATAAGCAATACAAAATAAAAAGAGGGTTACGAAGCAAGTAGTATTTGACTGAAATAAAATAAAATAATAAATAAATAAAATAAGATAAGATAAAATAAAAAAAATTCTGAATTTACTTAAAAATAAAGTGCCTCTCCTTCACACACACACACACACACACACACACACACACACACACACACACGTAATCAGCAATCCTGAATTATCTGTCTGGACCAACAACTTCATCATCACCTTCATTTACACAGTAGGGAGCTCACAGCAGGACACCGGTGTGTACACTGATGTGGATTTTAAGGAATGAAAATACCTTTTCCCCCACATCTCTTACATCTCCTCTTTTCCTTCCTATCCCTCATCAGTCTATAATTCTCCCTTTATACACTCACATCCTCGTCTTCTCTCCTCAACCCCCTTCCATCACCTGTAACTGCCCTTAACTATTGTCTCCCCGCACATGTTCATCACCTCCTCTCTTTTCCCGCCACAGCTATGCTTATCTCAGTCCAACCGGTCTGCGTTTCTCCCTCCGCTGCTGTCTCCTCCGGTCCCCAGCTCCATTCATACACCCGGGCTGTGGCAGGCTTTTTGGCCCCCAGCAAAGCGGTTTCAGAGCACTCTCATTTTCCTCCTGTCCTATCAATGCTGATCTGCTGTCAGTTAACCGGGCCCGGGCAGAGCTCTCGGGCTGTTCCCACTGATCTCCTGTCAGTCATCTGGACCTTCCGTTAGCGTCCTGACCAATCCCAGCTGCTTGTTATTCCGCACAGGGAGCAATCTGTAGAATGCTCAAAATAGCAGAGTAATGGATTCCTGGCGTCACTGAGGCACTTTAATGCCCATAAGCCTGCGGGTGAAGAGAACTCTGCTCATGTACACTGCTGGGGGACACAGTGGATCTCATTTAGCAAGACTGCATAGTTTAAAATCTCAAGGTGGCCTAAACTGGGATTTTAGAACCAACTTAAACCTGGAACGAAGATTTCTGCATGCTAAACATCAACAGCACAGCGGCGCATACCCGCGTGTAATTGTTGCGCACATTTATCGGTTGACTGGTCTAGCTAGTTAAAAATGAATGTAAAAGGCATGAAATGAGAAGAAGTGATGAATTTTAGATAGGTAGGACCTTGCCATGGGCTCAGAGGGCTAATTTAAAACTCTATTAGTCTTTATGGACTAAAGGAAAACTTGGTTGTCAGTCATCGCCATGACAACAGGTCACCCCAACCACTCTTAAAACCTCAATGAGTGAGTGAACGAGACAGCCAGTGAGTAAACAGATGGCAAAGATCACAAGTTTAGAGTTAAGATTAAAAGTTTACATTTCGCACAGAGCTAAAAAAAATAACACAATTAACTCAGAATAAAATAAAACAAAACAAAATACATATTTTTTCATCTTGAAAATAAAATGAAATTAAATAAATGAAATGAAATGAAATGAAAAACAGATTAGAAAAAACGAATGAATCTGCTAAATCAATAAAAGCCGTTATCAAAATGATCCCTGTTCACACAGATCCGTGAAAACGACTGAAAATGCTGTATTATGCCTGCCAGGCCAGCAGTTAGCAATGTCCCTTAAAGGGTAACTAAACCCTAAACCAACTTTTTTTAGTTAATGATCTGTAATACTGGGGCTTTATTAATGCTGTTCATTGATTCGAGTAAATGTTTTGACATTTGAGCATAAAGTGTTTTAATTCTATAAAATATGGTGTAAAACCGCCAAAGTGCTGCCCTCTTAAGGTTGAACGGTGGCTACTGCAGTTGAATTTTCCTATTGGACGTTGTGGTACATCGTGACGTAGGATGGTACCTCCAACGGCTCACTATCCGCGCCCCTGGCACGAGCTCACCACGCCCTCAGAAATGTTTCCCCCAATCACAAGATGAGAACGGCTTCACTCCAGTAAAACTGTCATGTTACATGAAGTAAACATTATGAATGAAACTCACTTGACACTTGCTTTAACATTGTATTGAAGAAAATACTGTTAAATAATGCAGTTGTCAGTACACGTCAGGCTTTTCTTGCGATATTATTGCCGCCCGTCATGTGTACAGATCATTTTCATACATGAGACGCGCTTTCAAACCCTGACACGCAAGTGGTTGCCGCGGACGCAGATAGATTAGGTCAGTTCTCTTGCGCGGCTGCTTCACTAGCATCGTCTGCATCGGGAGTTAACGCAGTTTGAGCAGCGGCTCGCAGTGATAAGGCTCCGGGTTTGTGTCTGTTACAGACAATCCACCCTCCTCCACTTCAGGTGAAGGTAGGAGAAATGACCGCTCTGTTGCAAAGCTGGCGTCACTCCAGTCATTCTCCATCTTTGCGACTCGCGAGTCTGACAGCTGTCAATCAATCCGTCACTGCGGGTCTCAGGTGCACGCCCTCCGCTCAGCCCCGCCCTCGGTTTGTCCCCTC
Source organism: Gobio gobio (assembly GCF_949357685.1). Classification (NCBI taxonomy): domain Eukaryota; kingdom Metazoa; phylum Chordata; class Actinopteri; order Cypriniformes; family Gobionidae; genus Gobio; species Gobio gobio. The sequence continues at coordinate 17,547,792 of NC_137099.1, forward strand.
TGTGTCCGCCGGGCTCTGCCCACTTTTCCAGCATTTTTTGAAAATTGCCAGTGGGTGGAGTTAAGCTCTGAGCAGGGGTTTAGTTACCCTTTAAAGGGATAGTTCACCCAAAAATGAAAATTAGCCCATAATTTACTCACCCTCAAGTCATCCTAGGTGTACATGACATTCTTCTTTCAGACGAATAAAGATAATAAATAAAATGTAATAATAAATAAATAAATAAAAATAATTTCACTTTTATTTTGCCTCAGACCAACTTCTTTTGAGTGTGTAGTAGCCAAATCAAAATTAATTTGGCCAGTGAAAACATTGGAAATCTTTTCTTTTCTTTTCTTTGATTCATGATTTTATAACATTTTACAAAATGTCCCAACTTTTCTGGTTTTGAGGTTGTATGTAAATTAATTGTTACTTCAGACGTTGTCTGTAATGTTTATAGTCTTTACGAGCAGGATAAGCAATATATGGAAATCATTAAGATGGCGGTGTCTATGGCACACTGACGACACAGATAACCAACCTAACACAAAATAGATTGCTTTGTGTACGTAATTAAGCAGGAAATAATACGCATGAACATATATTTGGGATTATTAGCCTAGATTGATTCAAATATACAATACATATTACAATACATACAAGCCCCTATTATTGTCAGCATTATGTTGTGTTTTGTATTCATTTCCTTCCTGTGTGTTGGTTTCACGTGCATCCGTTTTAATTACCTCCCAGTTAGTCTCCTCGGTTACTGATTACGTTCAGCTGTCTTTCATTAAGTTTCCCTGTGTATTTATACTCCCTGTCTTAATCAGTTCATTTCCAGTTCTCATCTGTAGTGTGAGTAGCTTATATTATCATTCTCTGTGCCTTAATATATTTATTATCTTTGTGTATTAAAGAAAGTTAGCATTTGATCTTCCTCGTCTTAATTCTGTGAACTACTACATAAACTCTGACAGAAGAACTGACCTACAAAATGGACATATGTTTCACAAAACGGCCGGTCGCTGGAGGATTATGTGGAGGATTACCTGAAACTATCATGAGGCGTACTAGGACGATGAAACTCTGAAACCGCATTTCTGGAGCGGGATGGACTCGGCCAGATGCTGCTGTTGGGGGAGGATCACCTTCCTTTCATCGAGTTCACCGGCTACGCCTTGTAGGGCTGTCAAAATTCTTTTCGAATATTCGTTGAATTTCCCCAAAAAAACTGTGCATTCGAATTTGTGCATTTCGTCTGTTTGTTTATCCAGTACAGCGCGGTGCAGCTGTAAAAAGGCGTAAAAAATGGGCAACCTGTTCAACGGCGTATTCAGTCAGACACAGAGCAGTGCAGAAGAAGGCAATCAGGGCTTTGGAGCATGAGATGGATATAAATGAAAGAGAAGATATGCTTCCTGCTGACGAAAATCCTCTCAGTTGGTGGCAAAAATCATGCGGAATATATGTATCCACATATTGCGCAGCTGGCAAAGACATACTTGATCATACCTCAGCAAAAAACGCTCCGCACTCGCTGCAGGTCAAGTTTACTGTTTGGTGTTTTTTTTACCAACAATATGTAGATGTTTAGTGAATGGAAATGGATTGTTTCTGAATGTCCGTTTGCTATTTTGTGTCCACATTACGTTGCCTGTTGAAGCGTTTTCTCAGGTTACTGATGCACTTTTGTTACCTAATTTTCCTTACATGCTCATTAATGAAATTATATTTTATTTAATAACAATTGTGGGAGTCGTTGAGGACAACGACACTATTATCTCCTACTCCCCAGGGCTATCAACACCTCCAGCAGCCATTTCTCTGCCCACTCCAGAGATTACCCTTCGGCCCAGCCCGGAGTGTCCCGGAAAGACACAGAGACCTGCAACGATTCCAGTGATAATGCCCATGTCCACGGAGTCTGAACCAGAGCCAGCACCTGCCGCGGACCACGAGCTTGAGTCCCCGCCATGCACGGAGTTAAAGCCAGCCACAGAGTCCACCCCGGAGCCTGAGCAGGTCGCCGCAGCCATCCTGAGGCTGGAGCCGATTGCTAGATCCAGTGAGAAGTCAGGTCCTGTGAGATAGTTCTCAGATGAGCCAGTTGAGAAGTGCTGGCTCATCAATTTCACCACGGAGCTTGTCCCTCTCCAGCCAACTACACTCTCTATTATGATGCAATCCCACCCAGTATCCTACCCACCCCATTGCCACCATCTCCGCTTAATCCATCATATATCCTGGACTTATCTGCCCCACTGGTGTCTCATAGCTCTTCAACTCGGCCCTCTGCGCTCATTTCTTCCAGCTCGTTGGCTCCACCTCAAGCTCATTCAACACCAGCATGGCTCTGAGATGCAGATCCCCTGGCTACCCCTCAGGCCTCCAAGCCCAGCATCCGCTGTGGCTCTGTGCTCCCTCAGCTCCACCGTGGTCCGCCATCACCAGGCTGCACCGGGCTCCCTCGTCCCTCCAGCTACACCTTGGTCTCTCGCCACCCTGGTTTTGCTGCGGACTACCGGGCCTCCGGCTGTGCCTCAACCCTCCACCGCTTCAGCTTCTCCTACTTCCCTCTGGTTCCAACGTGGTCCTCGCTCCCTCCGATGTCGCCCCATTCTGCCAGGCCCCCGCCTCCACATCGGTCACTCGAGTCGATGATGTCACCTCGGCCCTAATGCCTGCGATTTGTTGTCCTCGCGGCTTCACTATGGTCTCCACCTCGTCCAGCTCCACTGCCATCGGTCAACACCTAGGCTCTGCCCAGTTAGACTTTTAAGACTCTGCCTTTGCTCCTCCCTCCTCCAGTTCTGCTACGGTGTTTCTCTCTCTGCTGTCTCCACCTGTCCAGCTTCTCCTCACCCTCCTCCTAAACCACCTACCTCCACAGCTGGACTTTTTCCTTCAGAGCCAGGATGCGCCTAGCGGAAGGGAGTTCTGTCAGGATTATGTTGTGTTTTGTGTTCATTTCATTCCTGTGTGTTGGTTTCATGTGCATCAGTTCAGTTTAGTCTTAATTACCTCCCAGTTAGTATCCTTGGTAACTGATTAAGTTCAGCTGTCTGTCATTACGTTTCCCTGTGTATTTATACTCCCTGTCTTATTCAGTTAATTGTCAGTTCTCATCTATAGTGTTAGTAGTTTGTTATTGTTTTCTGTGCCTTAATATATGTACTATCTTTGTGTATTTAAGAAAGTTAGCATTTTATCTTCCTCGTCTTCATTCTGTGAACTACTTCATCAACCATGACAATTATTATATTGTATCAAAATCCAAGGTTTACTATGCATCATCTTGTTCAGAGCGACTGGATAAATGCTTGGAAATGCAGTTTTATGTTTTAAATCCATACGCAGTCAACGTCTTTTCTCTGAATACTTTGTGAAGCATGTATATTATTTCCTGATGTCTTTTTGTTGACCAATAACGACTTCAGACGCTTGGAGATCTTTCACTTTTTATGACGTCAGCAATCCAGTCATTTATATAGATCAGTGGGTAAGACCTAGTCATGGGCTTAGAGGGCTTATTTAAAACTCTGGTCTTTATGGACTAAAGGAGCACTTGGCTGTCAGTCATCGACATGAGATCGGGTTGCCCTGCCCACTCTTTAAACCGCAATGAGTTAACAAACGAGACCACGAGTGAGTAAATAGACGGCAAAGTTCACAAGTTTACAGTCCGTGGGGAGCTGTCAAGGCACCTGAGCCTCCTACAGACATTTCGCACACGCCTACCACATCTATCATCTCTCTCTCTCTCTCCATTTCTCCATCCATCTCGCTCACAATCCGCTCACCATGCAGCCTTTAAATCTCCTCAATCACTCATCCGGCTGAGCAGAGCCCCCTTTCCTGCTGTCCCATGGGGCTATTTTACATATAGAGCTACGGATTGAAACGGCAACTGTTACGGCAACCCATCAGACAAGCTGGACCAAGACGAGCCTTCCTAATATTTAACATTCCACACTTTTCCCTTTAAAACCACCTATTTCCATTTCTACCGACGTAATCCATCAGGACCCAAGCTATGAGTGCAAAACCAAAAAGCATTCAACAATGTAACTACACTGCAAGAAAATGACATTCTCCTGCTGGGCTCAATACGCACAGTGACAAAATAATTAAGAGATTAAAGAATTAAAATGATATTAGATTATTTCAACCAAAAATTTGATAATTTAGGCCTCATCATTCTGATCCTAATCCCTCATTACTTTCAAAAAACCTGTATGAGTTTCTTTCTTCTGTGAAACAAAAAGAAAAGAAAAAAGAAACTTCTTTTTAAAAAAAAGGTCCCAGGCCCAGTTTCACAGACAGAGCTTAGATTAAGACAGGATCAGGCCTTAGTTCAATTAGGACATTTATGTAGCTTTTTTTAAACATGCCTTAGAAAAAAAAAAACATTACTGTGTGCATCTTGAGCCAAAACAATGGCACTGACATATTTTGAGATATGTCAGTGCAAGTTGCTTTCAGTTAAAACAGCTCAAACATGCATTTTAGTCTGGGACTAGGCTTAAGCCTTGTCTGTGAAACCGGGGGTATGTGTTTGTCCATAGTGGCAAGCAGATTCAGCCGCTCTATCTGAAGGCAGATCACGTGAGTGTTATGGTCTTCACTCTCACTGGTTGTCATGTTTGTACAATTCTGCTGGTAATTTGCATAAATATAGTTAAAATTGTGTGAAACATTGTTGTGTCATCTTAGTTATTTTAGTATTTTTATACTATAATAGTACTCGTTTAAATATTTTGAATTTGCTTTTATTTTTATTAGTTTTTTAATATTTCTATTTAGCTTTCTTTTTTCAGTTTTAGTTTTTTTTTTTTAGTTCAGGACCGACAACATGGCAGTGGTGTCTCACGTAAATTGCCAAGGAGGATCATGGTCACGCACCCTGGACAGGCATGCGTGCCGCCTCCTTCTGTGGTCTCAGGACAAGTTTTTGTCCCTGAGAGCAGTCAATGTACCCGGAGTCTTAAACCTCGCTGCAGATTACCTGTCGAGACAGAAGCTCCGATCGGGGGAATGGATGCTGAACCCTCAAACTGTGTCACAGATTTGGGAGATGTTCGGGAAAGCGGAAGTGGACCTCTTTGCCTCAAAGGAGTCGTCCCAGTGTCGGCTCTGGTTTTCTCTGAGCTCTCCGGCCCCGTTGGGGATAGATGCGTTCGCGCATCCATGGCCCAATCTGAAACTCTATGCGTTCCCGCCCATCAAGCTGATTCCGGCGGTTCTGTACAGAGTAAGAGAGAGTGGGGCCAGCCTCCTGCTGGTGGCTCCACTCTGGCCATCCCAGACTTGGTTCTCGGAGATGGTTCTCCTCCTGGACTCCTCCCCACGGGAGATACCGGTCAGGGAGGACCTTTTGACACAACTTCAGGGCAGGATTTGGCATCCTCACCCGGAGAATTGGAAGTTGGGGGTATGGCCCATCAAGGGCCAACGACACTAAACACTGGTCTTTCTGCGGACGTTCAGGAGATCATTGCTAATAAGAGAGCCCCCTCCACTAGAAAGCTCTATTCCTCCAAGTGGAGGGTCTTTGAGTCGTGGTGCTCGACCCATGCAGTAGATCCAGTTAACTGCCCGGTTGGTTCGGTTCTGGAGTTTCTGCAGGAGAAGTTTGCTGCTGGAGCAGCGGCCACCACCCTTCGGGTCTATGTCGCAGCTGTCGCTGCCGGTAGGGAGTCGGACGAATCCCTCTAGGCAAGCATAGATTGGTTTCATCTTTCATGCGAGGGGTTAGGCGCCTGAGACCAGCACGCTCCCCTGGTATTCCCTCTTGGGACCTCGCCGTGGTCCTTGAAGGGCTAACTTTGGCTCCATTTGAGCCTTTGGAGTCAACTCCTGAGCGAATTCTGACTCTCAAAGTTGCTCTTTTGTTAGCTCTGTCTTCTTTGAAACGAGTGGCCGATCTACAGGCTCTCTCTGTTAACGGGACCTGTATGGATTTTGTTCCTGGCCTAGTCAAGGTTACCTTAAGACCTAGGCCGGGTTATGTGCCCAAAGTTTTTTCCACGTCATTTCGCTCTCAGGTTATTACTCTTCACTCCTTTCACCCCCCTCCGTTTGACTCGGAGGAAGATGAGAAACTTCATTTGCTCTGCCCAGTTCGAGCGTTGAAGTGTTATGTGGACCGTTCCGACGGTTGGAGGAAATCTAACCAGCTGTTGGTGTGCTTCGGTGCTGGCCGCCGCGTGCTTGCCGCTTCGAAGCAAAGGGTTTCCCATTGGGTGACAGAGGCTATTTCCTTAGCTTATGAGGTGCGTGGTTTACCTTCACCTCTTGATATTAGAGCGCATTCTACTAGAGGTGTGGCTTCCTCTCAAGCACTTTTTAGAGGGGCTCTTTTGGAAGATATTTGTGTGGCGGCAGGTTGGTCCTCTCCGCACACTTTTGTGAGATTCTATAGTTTGGATCTCGACATGGCTCCGGGTTCGCATGTCCTGTCTGCTTAACCTAGTCATGCAGGTTATCTGGTGTTATCTTGGCGTGTTTGGTATATCGTTCCCATTACGTCATAAAGTGACGCAGCGTCGAGTGAACCTATGAAAGAGAACGTCTCAGGTTACTTGCGTAACCTATGTTCTCTGAGTAGGGAACGAGACGCTGCGTACGCTGCCAAGCTCCTCGCGCTGCCGACAGGCCTTCCTTTTCGGCAGAGAAATCTGAGGAGCAGATGGCGCGCGCGCTGATATAAGGTGACAACGTCAAGTGGGGCGTCGTGCGCGCCATCAGCCAATCAATTGGCGTGATTCTATAAGGGCTTCAGACAATCGGCACACCCAGAGGGCGTCCCATTACGTCATAAAGTGATGCAGCATCTCGTTCCCTACTCAGAGAACATAGGTTACGCAAGTAACCTGAGACGTTTCCATGGTTTCTACAAAATAAAATGGAAATTGAGGGTAACGCGGGTATCGTGTGTATGACGTCACTGATAGACGACGCTGTGGCACAGTCCGTGTCCTGGTTAATATTGCTTATTTCTCTGGGTTTAAACATTCTTGGAAACATTTGGGATAATGTAAGTATACAAGACAAAAAAATATATATGATTGTTCTAGTGGATTTTGGATATTTTAATATATTGTGCCTTTAAACGGACTCATTTCAGTTACCTGCCATTTTAACATTTCTATTTGTTTTTAGTTTATGTTTTTCATCTAACATTTAGCTTTATTTAAATAATTTAATTTTAGTTTTAGTTAACTGTAACAATATTGGTATAAGCCTCTGTTGGCTATCAATTATTTCAGCTTAAAAGGATAGTTCACCAAAAATGAAAATGATGTTGTCATTTACTCACCCTCATGTTGTTCCAAACCTGCATGTGTTTCTTTCTTCTGTTGAACACAAAATAAGATATTTTGAAGAATGTTGGTAACTAGACCAACTAGACCTTTTTTTCCCCTACTATGGAAGTCAATGACTACCATCATATCTTATTTTTTGAGTTCAACTGAAAGAAACGAATACAGGTTTGGAACAACTTGAGGGTGAGTAAGTGATGACAAAATTTTCATTTTTGGGTGAACTATCCCTTTAATAATAATAATCATCAGGTCTTTTGTACTATGATGTACATCTGAGTGTAACAGATTATAGAAAAAGAAAAAAAAATCAGGTTGACATTTTTGGAAGATCAAATTGACATTTTGATTAAACATTAAAAAAAGAAACATATATGCATGAAATGTTCACAATAAGATCAATAACATGCATTTACAAATTAGATAGAGCAATTTTTCAATTCATGCCGACTTTAATCAATTTTTGCATTGAAAATGCGAATGGGAAAAATACTTCTGGAACTAAGAGAGTTTTAAAAGAGGTCAGTCACTGTTATGCTTTGCTACTGTTAGGCTTTCCTATTCACCTGCAGTATACAGCGGTTTGAGGAAGTGAATCACATAAGCACCACTGTCTGCACTTCCATAGCTGTCACCACAAAACTCACTCACTTGCAGTTTAAACTGCTTCATTGACTATAACAGCAACGTTGTAGTTTTGTCGCATCACTTTGCTCGCTTCCAGCGTGAACAAGGTGTAAGAGAGGGTTTTTGTATTAAAACGAGTTGTGCACTCCAGTCGCGAGAGGTGCTTGTGTAATACTGTAATCCAATTCAGTGAATTAAAAGCACTGGGAAGTTTTCTCTCAGCGCGGCGATAAGAGCTGTGGATTAATCTGCCGAGTGTTTCTGACAGGCAATTTGATAAACAGCCACTTATCTCTGGGGCAGCTGCACAGGAAGAGAACAAATAAATCATCAGAGAGGGAAAGAAAGAGAGCGACTGTATGAAATAGGCTTTGTGTCCATGCTTCAGATGAATGACCATGAACATGTATATTCAATTAAACATGTAGCACAGAAGCTACCTACAGTTTTTACATTACTACTACTATAGGATTTGTGTGTGAGGTGGGACTCGGTGTTTGTGATGTATGGGCCACATTCACACCGAAGAGTATAATTTTTCAATATTAAAATGTTCTCCTAACCCAGTTGAGACAGCTATAAGTAAGCCATTCATAGGTCGATTTAACACTGCGACTCTGAGGAGCTTTCAAGATTTTTGTTGCAACCTTTTCCAATGCAACAACCCTTTGTTGCATTGGAAAAACGTGCCTCTGCCTGCATTTTTGCACCGGAAACTCCATAAAAACCTACAGATACATACAATTAACTGCAATTTCCAGCTAAAATGAACACCAGTGGCAGTAAAACACTAACAACTTTTATTCCTTTTCACACAAATTATGATTACATGGGTAGATTATCGATTAATGAAGTCTTAGTTTTGTGCAGTTCCTTGCAAGGTACTGTTATGACTTAATAAACACTTTTACCACAGTGCATGATTTGTAAACAAATACATTTTGACGTTTGCAACACATAACTCAATATGTATTGCATTTATGTAGTAAACTTGCTTGATAGCTCGCCTGGTACCGCATTGCACACATGATGCAGAGCACTTGGGTACGAATCCCATAAAATACAAGTTACAATAAAAGAGCTCGAAAAAACCCATAGAAGCAAGCTACAATGGCATGATTGATTCAGCAGATGTATTTTTATCTCAAATTACAGGTAACACTTATAGGTAACCTTTTTCATAGAGCATTTCACCCATAGACTGTAAAAAAATATGGACGTAGTGTCCGTGACGTCACCCATGGGATTCTGATGAGCCGTTCTGAAGCGCAAAGTATGGACGAGATGGCCGTTGCCATCTTGGCAGCACGTCACTCCCGGATAACAGAAAATGGGCAAAAAGGCGGGACGTGGGCGGAGCTTAAGTGACGCGATGACTAACAGACAGCAGATAAATGGCTATCCACCTGTCACTCGAAGTGGCCACGCCCTTAATTATGCAGAACTTTAATGCTTTATATAATGCAAACGAATGAGTTATAAAAAAATTCACCCCCCTCACAGTTGTAATGAAGGGCAAAATTAGCCATATATACAATTTGTACCAGGCTGTAAACATGTTTTAATCTGCTGTAAAGTTGGCCATTTTAACATGGGGCTCAATGAGATTCTGCTCCCTTCTGGAGCCAGTCGATAAATTGCAGTTTAAGGCACTTCCGTATTGGCTTCAAGAGAAACTGCGGGAGGTTGCCGCTTGATTTCACCACATTTCATTTCCGAACTGCCATGATACGTACAAGCAACATAATATGTCGCCAGATTCACTTTCATCTGTCATCTGAATACACTTTTAGTGCTACTCACTGGACATTCACGTTGAAAGTGTACAGTGTCATGAAACATAAAAATTCAAATTGCAGAAATGTCGCCAGAGGCACATTTGTCCAATGAGCCTGGGTTGCTTTAATATGAAGAGGAAGCTTACCATGGGCGATTCAAGGATTTTCATTTTAGGGGGGCTTAGCCCCCAGCGAGAGTATGAAAAAAATGGTAATACTTTAGTTTAGGGTCCAATTCTCACTATTAACTAATGGCTAATTAGCATGCATATTAGGTTATTGGCTGTTTATTATTACGTATAAAGCAAATATTAATGCCTTATTCTGCATGACCATATTGTACATCACTTAATCATACAATGTAGGCAGGTTTATAATCACTGAAGTCCCAAATGTGTTAGGGGGTTCGGAGGCATGCTCCCCCGAGAAAATGTGGATTTCTATGATCTACATATGTGCATTTTAAGATATTCTGAACACCAAAAAAATTAGATAACAATAGCTTGAAAACCATGTCAGTGCATGGGCTGATATGACTCGTCAGTAAAGACAGTAAACATATGTTTAACTGATATGTATATGTATTATGAAACATTTTCGTAGATATGTTAAGGCTACCAGGAAAGCTAGGTAACTACATTTATTAAATAAATGTTTAATATGCACACATTCATTACTATTAATCTTTTGCCTAATCTGATGAAAACTGCTTTGTTAATATTTATTGTTTGTTAATTACATTATGAATCACATTATATGCCTATTTACAATTCAAAATGGCGAAATTAGACAAAAGTTTATTAATTTGCATATTTTTGTCATTTGTTTAACATTTCTGACTTAAAGAAGCAGCTGTCAAATATGAAATGTTTAGTTTAGCTACTTACATATCTTGCACTTGCGCACTAGATAACACCTATCTGGGTCCCATCATCAACCCATATGGGCAGACCCATGTAGGCCCCAAATGAGTACTACCTGGGTTACCCATATGGGCCCAGTATGAGCCCATCAAGAGACCCTTCATCAACCCATCTGGGCTAACCCATGTGGGGCCTCCATGGAAACGAAGGACAAAATTAGCTGGGTCCCAGTTGGGTATAGCCCAGGTGGACCCCAGATATCAGCCCTTTGTGCAACCCCTTTGGGCCCCACAGGGGTGTGTTGGCTGGGACATAGGGAGCCCGGCTGGGTTTGCCCATGTGGGACCTTCTTAGTTGACCCCAGTGTTAGAGGAGTGGGCCCCAGATAAGATGCCCATTTTGAGCCCATGCCCACTCTGTACCCCTGTAACCCATGTTTAACCCATGTGGGCCCCACATACACATGTTGGCTGGGTGACGTCAAGTCATGCTGCTAAAATTCGCCCTCAGCAGCTTCTCTGCATACATAAAGCCTGCCTACTCTGACTTGATTGGTTTTCTCAGATATTTTGACATTGACGAGCGGTGACAGACCAATGAGGCTCAGATCAACGCACACCTCTGCTCCTGATGTGCGCTCTGCTCAGCGCCACTGCGGATTGAAGAACACGCTGATTAAAAGACGGGACAAAGCCGAAGCCTCCCGCCAGTTTTATACGTTATAAAGGTTAGGACACTTTTTTTAAACATTTAAAAATGGCCCAGTGACGCCCATGAAGCTTACTATTAGCTTTCATATTCATCATCATGGTGGTTGTTCAGTTGACACAGGTTCCAAAGAAAACAAGCCCCCAAAACAAAAGGAAAACAAGGTCCCACGCCCTTTCCTAGCAACTATCTTGAGTAACTGCAGTTAATTTCACACTCTTAAAAGCCCTCAATAAACAAATGGGTAAATAATGATATGAGAAATATGAAAGGCACACACAAAACTATTTTGTCAGAATATATAGCTACTTTTGAATTTTTTTTGAGTAAATGGATCATGTAAACTATGCAAATATGGTTTAACTAATGGCATGATTATGGGGTGGAACTGTGGGCCTTATTTTAACGATATGAGTGCATGGTCTAAAGCGCACTTAGGGAGTGTTTGAATCAACTTTTGCTAGTTTAACGGCGGGGAAAATGGTCGGCGCACAAGAGCGCATGGTCTAAAAGGGTTGTCCCTATTCTCTTAATGAGTAATGGGTGTGTTTTGGGCGTAACGTGCAATAAATCCCTTTATAAGCCAGTTGCGCTTGCGCAATGGCGGATTCGCTATTTACATGGCGGAATTTGTGAGCGGAAAGACTGAACACTTCTCCAGAGACGAAAATGTATGTATTTAAAAATGTTTGTGTGCTGCTGCGTGTCCCCCCCCTGTGTGTGTGACAAGCAGAGTGTACGCGCGTTGTGCACCCGCCTATATAGACGCACATTACTAACGTAATAACACAAAAAAATACTGCGCAGTCGTTTCCAGTTGTCTCACATTAGCAACACTCAAACAATGCGCCTGAACACACCTCGTTTTCAGACCAGCACGCACATGGCCGAACAGATTTAAACAACGTGGCGCAGGACGTGAAAATGATAACTGCGTCAAACTAGCAAAAAATAAATAAAAACTTTGTGCCAGGTTTATGATAGGGCCCTATGTGTTTTTGTCCATGTGGCGAGGTGGACGAGCGAGAGACATGGGAGGAGCGAGCGAGATCGGTGTGCGTGATTGAGAATGAACGTCACCTGCGAGGCACACCGGTCTCGAGTCCTCTCATGAGGGAGCACGGAGACATAAAAGGACGAGCGACTCCAGTGAAGGACGAGAGAGGACCAGGCCTGGACTTTAAGTTGTATTTTTATTTATGTTTTGTTTATGTATGTGTGCGGCAGTCGTCCGTGAGGGGCTGCCGCTTTTACTTTCATTTTGTGTTCATTTATTTTATTAAAAGTATGTTGAACGTTCGCCGGTTCCCGCCTCCTTCTTCCCATACGAACAAACATTACTACATTGGTGCCGAAGCCCGGGAGGAAGGAGAGACATGCTGTCGAAGAGCCCTCGCTGCTGAGGGGGATCGCGGTGCTGAGGAGGTCGGGCAGCGCGGATGGGTGAAGACCGCGAGGAGCTGCCCGAGGCGGTGGTGCTGGAGCGAATGAAGATCCGGTGGGATGGAGAGCTCGCTGCCGTGCCACTGGGTCGAGGTGGGGTGGCTGCCGTCCTAGAGGGAGTGGAGGAGTTGCCGGCGCTCGCCGTGGGCTGGAGCCTGCGTCCATCCGCCATGTTGGGGAGGAGCAGGGAGCGCGCGGGACTCGCTGCCGGCTGCCCTCGACAGGAGGAGCCACCGCCGGCCGCCAGGGGGCGGAGGAGGATCGAGCCGTCCAACGAGCGTCCAGTGCCATCGCATGGCACCGCAAGGAAGAGCCTCTCGGCGGGCTGAGAACCGAGCGGCAGTGTGTCAGGGAACCGGACTCATTCTTTTTTTTTTTTTTCTCCTCTCTTCACTCTCTCGTCCGGTCGCTCTGGGGGTCTCCGTCTCCCGTTCTCCACACAAGCGCAGATGAGGGCATTTTGGCGATTTTTGCAATTCAATTAGGAGCCACTGTGTAATTTCTTCACAACTAATGGCACTGAAGAGTATCTGCAAAAATAATATAAAAATTCAGCAAGGTAGTCCCACACCTAACTCATCTCATTAATTAAGCCCATGTTGCGTCAGGTCGCTCAAACAAACAGATTGCAATTTCTTGTGGTGCCACTAGTGGCCCAGAAATCACACACTGCACTTTAAATATCTCACAACATTACTATGAAATGCTGATGCTTAAAGCTGTTACTGTAACTAAGTTGTAAATGACTTCATGGCTCATTTGAGGACAGGATAGGCGTTTGCAAGGGAGGGTCAATATAACAGCATACATCTCTGCAGTTTCACATTTTTCCTCAGAGACATGTTCTTCTCAGATTAGTCATCTCTCCCAGAATGGTTTGAACTTCTCTATAAACAAGTCAGGTAGACAGAACAAGAGAGCTAGATGGATAGATAGTGAGAAAAGGAAAAGAAAGAGAGAGAGAGAGCGAGAGAGAGCTAAGTGACTGAATCCACCAAGCTCAGTCCATCTGACAGAAACCAGCCGCCTTAAATTCTCCCTTCACCTTGCTCCAGCCACTAAACTCACCAATTAAATCTCACAAATTGGAAAGGAACAGAAAGAGAGAGGGAGGGAGGGACAGAGAGAGAGAGAGAAAGAGAGAGAGAGACAGAGAGAGGGAGGAGAACAGAAGATGATGAGGTGGGAAAAAACGACAGAGAGAAGGAGGGGGGGGGGGTTGCGGTCATTTTGAAATATGACTGTGTTTGTTCTGACAGCGTACAGTTAACAGAACCTCAGTGTGTGTGTGTGTGTGTGTGTGTGTGTGTGTGTGTGTGTGTGTGTGTGTGTGTGTGTGTGTGTTAACCTGTCACAGGGCCTAACCCAAGGCTAAAGCAGCAATTTCTTTTCACACTTCAACTCTGGACAGCACAGAGAGCAGCGAAACAGAGCAAGAGCGAGAAAACCTATCATCAGGAAACTACAGCACAGTGGCCAGATGACTGTCATAACCCATGGGGAGATTTGTGGTATGGTTATTGTAAGGCAGGGGAGGGTTGGCCGCATGTTTTTCAATCTCTAAGCCTTAACTCTCTTTTCAATTATACCTGACAAGAGACTTTTTTCTGAGGTTCAGAGCTGCCATGGCGATGTGATGTGAAGAGGACAGTTACACTGTAAAAAAAAAAAAATCTGTTTCAGTCTTTAAAATTTCTTTCTGGTTTTATACATAAAACATTCAAATTGGTCATAAAGCAGCCATTATCCTCCACTTATTTGCCATAATAAAATGACTGAACAATGAATGATTGACATCAGCACAGCTCCCGTACTACACTCCATTGGAAATGAATGACTTCTGGTGAGATAGTGAAAGCTTGAAGCTAATTTTCTGGCGTACATTTTAAGAATCAGTATGCCAGGTCAATGGTAAATGGGAACAGAAACTGTTTGATTGCCAACATTTTAAAATCTCAAAAAATGTTGTGTCCTGTTAATTTTAGAGTGGACTATACCTTTAAAGATTGTAGTGTACACTTGGACTAACCTGGTAACTACTAGCATAAATAGAGCCTTACACTGTCGCACACACACACACAAAGACACACACGTTGTGTTTTATGGGGGCATTCCATAGACATAGTGATTTTTAATTTGTACAAACTGTATATTCTATACCCTGACCTTAACCCTCACACTAAACTTACCGATCACAGAAAACGTTCTGCATTTTTGCATTTTCAAAAAACATCACTTAGTATGATTTACAAGCTGTTTTCCTCATGGGGACCAAATATGCCCCACATTTTGTCCCCATAGCATAGGGTTTACCAGGACCACACGCACATGCACATACACACACACGTACACCAGAACAACCTGATGAGAGAGAATGTCACATATTCTCTCAACATGAGAGAGAATATGTGACAACTGTGATGTAGACCAATAATTCAAACTCTGTGGCTTTTAAAGGAGTGTATTTGCTCTCTCTCACACACACACACACACACACACACACACAGATATACACTAACACAAAGCAAAAATCTCACCTGGTCATCTCTTGTTCCTTCACAGCATGAGAAAAGAAAAGAAAGCAGAGGAGAAAGACCAGGAAAGAGACTTTCCTCCCCCTGGTCAGAGTAAAGAAAGCAATCAAAGGGGTTTGGTGCCACGCAATCACAGACACTCGTGTAAGCCACAAGCTGTGCTGCCGTTTATAGCAAAAAACAGCAGAATGAAAGAACAAATGACAGACAGTATAAAGAACAACAACAACTGGGCTGCGGTTTCCCTACTGCTGTGCAAACCTCAAAAAGAATAAGCAGGAATAAGCAGGCACCTCAAACACACCAGACGTGGTTTCACCCCTTGGTACAAATCAAATAAGTTGTTTGTCCACGGAGGAGGTTCACAGAAGAATGGATGTGTGTGTGTGTGTACATGTTTTTCTATCCCGGTAGGGACTTCATCCTGAGGCTGAATGCACACATACTCATGGGTACTTGTGTCACCGTGGGGACCTAAATTGAGGTCCCCATGAGGAAACAAGCTCATAAATCATACAGAATGAGTTTTTTTGAAAATGTAACAATGCAGAAATATTTCTCTGATGGGTAGGTTTAGGGGTAGGGTTAGTGTCAGATAGAATATACAGCTTGTATAGTATACAAACCAATGGAGTCTCCACAAAGAGAGTAAACCAGTGCGTGCGTGCGCGCGCGCGTGTGTGTGTGTGTGTGTGTGTGTGAGAGAGAGAGAGAGAGAGAGAGAGAGAGAGAGAGAGAGAGAGAGAGAGAGAGAGAGAGAGACATAGGGTACTGGGGACTATTTCTCTCTAAACTATTCATAGTTAGCTATTCACGCTTATAGCAACGCCCACCAGGAAGGCAAAAACAAGGCTTTCCTCCGTTACCCACCAGTCATTTTGTAGTCAGTATTAATGCAGTAAGACAGTGATATTAAAAGACCAATTCAATATACACCTTATTGATGATGCATACTTTATACAGGAAAGCAGATGAACACAGAATATTAACACAAGGTTTCTAGTTAAGCATTTTTTTTTTTTTTCATCGAAACCCATTATAAATAAAACGTGTTACGTTCATATTCTGGGCTCATCAACTCACCTGTATATAGTATAGGCTACATCATAAAAAAACGTGTAAACTGAATTTGATCTTTTAATATCACTGTTTTAGTACATTAAGGCCCGTTTTCACAGACAGGGCTTAGACTAAGCCAGGATTAGGCCTTAGTTCAATTAGGACATTTAAGTAATTTTTATAAACGTGCCCAAGAAAAAAACATTACTGGTGTGCATCTTTAGACAAAACAATGCCACTGACATATTTTAAGATTTGTCAGTGCAAGATTCTTTCAGTTAAAACAGCTCAAACATGCATTTTAGTCTAGGATTAGCTTAAGCATTGTCTGTGAAACCGGGGGTAAGGCACTTTAAGGGTGGGTTGCACAAGGATTCTTTAGCCTGGCGTCGGTTCACTCTCTGCCTGTGCTGCTTGATCAGCTTTATAATTCTAACGGTTTTACTGCGTAATTAATCTGTTTAAAATTAAGTGGTGCAACAACTCAATTTAAAATAAAACCCATATCAACAAATCTTAGATTAGTGTTAAACTTTACTTAATTGAAACCTTATTGGTGCAACCCACTCTAAAGTGTTTTTCACGTTAAATGTTTTAGAACGTCCTGTTGTTTTTAGTGATTGAAATACCACAGCAGGTGCAGTGTGTGGATCATAAGGGCCCAAAACGTGCATCTTGTTCACATATTTTTGTTTTAAGATGGAAATTTGACAGGCTTGTGCTACAGTTCAATGAAGTTCTATGGCGGTTCTAAGGCTCCGCGACACTCACGTAAATGAAAACTATGAATAGCAAAATCTGACAAAATCATCTGTGGACATCTTCTCCTGAAAAAAAAAAAATTAAGTGAAATCTAATTATATATAGCAAAAACATTTCACAATTGTAGAATAATAAAATAGGAAATATTATTACAGTTTAAAATATTTTGTTTCTGTAATTTATTCCTGTTATGGCAAAGCTGAATTTTCAGCATTATTACTCCAGACTTCAGAGTCACATGATCCTTCAGAAATCATTTTCATATGCTGATTTTCTGCTCAAGAAACATTTCTTATTATCATCAGTGGTGAAGACAGTTGTGTTACTTAATAATTTTGTGGATATAAAATATACTACAAAATATGTACTATCCACGCACACATATAAAAAAAAAGTGTAATTTAAAAAAAAAGTATAAGTAAGTAAAGGTTAGCCCGCCCACTGCGGGATCTCATTGGTCTAAAATCCCCCTCCTCATAGCTCTAGGTTAAGCATCAAATGTTCTGATTGGCTGTGAATTGAGCCACTAAACAACAGTCTGTAGTGTCTTCATTTAGATAGAAGTAAACGCGTGTGTATGTGCGTATCATGAAGCCCTTTAGTTGGAGTGTTTTGTTGGAGTGTTTGCAGCAATCATGTCTTCTGTTTCTTATCAGTGGAGCTGCAGTCTCTTGGTGTTGAAATGCTGCTTTTAGGTAACACTTGAAATCAAATGCACACTCTTATCTTCAATGGTTGCTGGAGAATATCTTTACAGTGGCTCCTGGCTTTCGTCCAAACTCTACACCGTCCATCATCTCCTTCAGGCAACAAGTGTGCAAATGACTGGGCTACTCAAATCCCTTGTCTGTGGATACAAGTTAGAACATTTACTTTTATGCATTTGACAGATTCTTTTATCCGAGATTCTTGGTACATGCCATAGGAACGCAACTGTTTCTCTAAAATCTTGTAAGCTTAAAGACAAAAAAGAAACACCATTTGCAGTGCATTCAGATGGGTTAGGAACAACATCATAGCCTGGATGCCAGCCGAACTTAGCCCCGCCCACAAGGTCGGGAAGTTCGGTCTGGACTTAATCTGTTGTGGAGCAACTATGCTCGAACCAGAGCTGTTCGGACCAATCAAATTGTCAGTGCGGGCTTTATACGATGATGGACAGATGATCAACAGTAACGTCACCAAAGAGCGCTTGGGTTGAATTCGTTCTAATCCTAAAAGGAGAACTTGTTCGTATTTGCATTCACCTTTACTATTTCTCTCAAAAATGATGATCGTGTTGATACGTAGGCTACTCTGTGTATCCTTAACAGTGATGGTAATAACGGCGTTATAGATAAATGGCGTTATAGATAAATATTATTTTTTTCAGTAACGAGTAATCAAACGAATTACTGTTTCTCTCGTTACAACGCCGTTACCATTACTGAGAAAAAAACGCGGCGTTACTATAATTGAGCTCACTGAAGCGGTTTTCATCTGAACAAGCTCTCTGTCAGTCGGACCTGCAACGTTTTTCTTTCTCTGTTTGGTTGGTGTGTGTGTGTGTGTGTGTGTGTGTGTGTGTGTGTGTGTGTGTGTGTGTGTGTGTGTGTGTGTGTGTGTGTGTGTGTGTGTGTGTGTGTGTGTGTGTGTGTGTGTGTGTGTGTGTGTGTGTGTGTGTGTGTGTGTGTGTGTGTGTGTGTGTGTGTGTGTGTGTGTGTGGGCATGTTTTTGTGAAATATCAGGACACAAATGTGTATAATGACATGGGTATGACATAGGTATTACAAAAAGAGGGTGAAATATGAGGACGTTCCCCATGTCCTCACTTTTCAAAATGCTTATAAATCACACAGAACAAGTTTTTTTCCACAGAAAGTGAACTGCACAGTCTCCTGTGAGGGTTAGGTTTAGGGGCAGGGGCAGTGTAAGGGGATAGAAAATACGGTTTGTACGGTATAAAAACCATTACGCCTATGGAATGTCCTCACATTTCACAAAAACAAACATGTGTGTGTGTGTGTGTGTGTGCGGCCGTGCATGCCATGCGTGTTGGGGTGTGGGAGACAAAGTTGAGGTTGAAAGGTTGAGTTCACACACACACACACACCTATGACACACATGCACACGCATATGCACAGTCACACACACCAAGTCCAACGACTTCAAAGGTAGCTTTGGCAAACTGGAAGTATAAGCACTACTTTTCCCTCGTTGAGGTGAAAGGTAAGAATGTTTATGTAATGTGCAACTTAATCGCCTAATCGACTAGTCGACTTTAATGCTCTGCCATGACGCTTTAAGCTTGACGTCGACTAGTCGCTGGCCTATAGAGGGTGCGACAGGATAAGCCATTTCCTGACATGCAGGCTGCCAGGCTGTTTCCAACAGTTAAAAATGACAAATAAATACATACTCAGAGAGCTCTCCACAAGACATGTTTGATTATACCATCTGGAAGCTCAGAGTTGATCGGGAGAATGCATGCTTATTGTACAGGTCAGTTAATCACCGTTCTAAATGTGTGCTGCATTGTAACACACACACACACACACACATAGCTGGCACATCACGTGGAGATTGCGCGCGCGCGCGCCCCCAACACAAAACCATTCAGTAGCGCAGAAATGTATCAACACTGTTCTGTGATTTATCACTAAAATAGCTTAGAAACTGAAAATTTATAACATATTTCTTAGTAACTAAAACTCACAGCTTATTAGTAGAGAGGCGCTGGTAAGTAGAATTAATTCACACGCAATCGCTTTCTCCACTAATGCATTCATATAGCCTACATAATCTTTATTGTGCTACTTTATCTGTATCTGATTCAGAACGAGCAGAAATCTGTGAGAAATATAACGACCCAAAGACAAAAGAACTGATACAAAAGCTGTTGTAGTAGGAGCAATAACCTTATGGGCAGCGCTGTGGCATATGCCATAGCTGTCCTGTGCACAAGAAAACTCGTGTTCGCATCTCAGCTCAAGGTTCAGGGTTATTTTTTTTTAATTACGTCATCAGCGACTAGTCGACTTTGACTCGACTTTCATCCATAAATGTCGACTTGAAAAAATTGGAAGTCGTTCAACCCCTAGTGTACATTAATGTACAATGTTTTATAATAATAATTTATTCTATTTAGTGTCCAATTCATTAATTTAACATATTTAATATTGGGGCATCCAAGTTTTGAAAAAAAAAGTAACTCAGTAGTTACTTTCCCTGGTAATTAGTTACTTTTATAATGATGTAACTCAGTTACTAACTCAGTTACTATTTGTAAGAAGTAACTAGTAACTTTAACGAATTACTTTTTTAAAGTAACGTGCCCAACACTGATCCTTAAATTCTTTTTTAAGAATTGAACAAGCCGCCAGTAATCAAAAATAGTTGAGATTGCGAATATGAGCCAGATGCTGAATGTACAGGGGAAATGAGCTCTGACGATGACAGTGATGATGGTAAAAAGCATTTGCTCTAACGGAATCCTTCTTAGTTCGCAAAGGTAACAAAATGTTGTAACAAAATATGCTTTATTTTTATTATTTTGTAATTGTTAATAAAATTTAAAGAGTTTTATAGTCAAGAGATTTCTCTCTGTATTTTTAAATGCTAAATGCTAGATATCATTGAAATATATTTAACACAAAAAAAAATTACAGTTACTATTGATACTATTTAACTTTTTCATGTTGCTTTAAGATTATAAATTTATGCACCAGACAACCATAGTTTGAGGCAGTAAGAAATTAAACAAATTTGCATATATTTTTGTGGGAAAAAATTTTTTCTTGGTAACTGTACTCTAATAATGCATACATAGATACACACAATTATCTATAATTACTTCTTATTTGATATTTGAAATATTTTTTGTTTGTAGTACAATAAAAGCCATTTATTTATCTTGGGAAATAGCATGTTGTTACGAATTGAGATGAAAAGAAAGACAATGAGGAAGATAGCTTGCAAATAAGTGGGTTTACTTTAATAAAACAACATAAAAGATAGTATTCCAATGAGATCGGCAACGCAACAGTGTGCACGTTAACACAAACAACACCAGATAAAGAACTGAATGAACTGAGGGCATATACACTATATTGCCAAAAGTATTGGGACACCCCTCCAAATCATTGAATTCAGGTGTTCCAATCACTTGCGCAGAAGTCGCCAACTTTCTGCTGAGTCAATAGCTACAGACCTCCAAACTTTGTGTGATCAGTGCCTCAATAACAGTGCGTAGAGAGCTTCATGGAATGGGTTTCCATGGCTGAGTGCAAGTGCAATGCAAAGCATCGGATGCAGTGGTGTAAAGCACGCTGCCACTGGACTCTAAAGCAGTGGAGACGTGTTCTCTGGAGTGACGAATGCTTCTCTGTCTGGCAATCCAATGGACGAATCTGGGTTTGGCAGTTACCAGGAGAATGGTACTTGTCTGACTGCATTGTGCCAAGTGCAAAGTTTGGTGGAGACGGGATTCAATTCACATTTATTTGTATAGCGCTTTTCACAATACAAATAGTTTCAAAGTAGCTTTACAGAAAATACATGTGTCTACATTACAATTTAGAGTTATTTTTTTAGACTCCGTCCAAGTTATAGATTTCAGAATCATACATATACAAATCACACAGTTAGCTAACAATATATTACAGTTTTTTACAATCGCTATGACAATTTTTTCAATACTTTTAACAAATGTCCTAAACTCTTAACACACCAACACACCTACATCACACAATTGGCAAACCAGTTAATTTCATGTTCAAAATCACACATTGTAAACTAAACTCCAACACTAATTTTCAAAATACAATAATTCACTAACACAATACACTAAGTCTACTAAAACCCTAACACATGTTCTCTTCCAACAAGAACATTTAGTCAATCATAGCACAATGTCATAAAAACACTAACACTAGATGGAATTACAGAAACTGCATCATTTTATGTGTCAGGTCTGCCTTTATACAATATACAGTGTATTTTATTGATCATAGATTATGTGTCTTTTGAAGACTCCACATTTTTGTTTTGTGGGGTTTAGTAAATGCATGCATTTTGTTTCTTTTGCTGCAGAAATTCAATACAAAAAATGAATGACCCATCTCAGAGTAGCTTTATAATGCCCTTCAGTTTTATTTCATTATCAGCAATCACCATGTTGACAATAGCAAGTTCCTATTCTTCTTTTAGCAGCTTTCCTCTGCCCATGAGGGAGGTAGATGTTGAATCCTTAGATAGACAAAATATTACATATTAGAGACCAGAGGCATACAGTCACTGTAATACATGGTAAAAGTATTTACACTTTGCAGGAGAAGCCCTTATACAATATTCTACCTGTTGGTTTCTCAAAATTCTGGACAATGGATGCCACTGTGTCCCGGCTGAGATTTGGCTGAACTAGTTCACAAGCCTCTCTGTAAGATAGCCTGTGGTTTATGACATGGTCTATGATAGTAGCTCTTTTTTCATCAATAACCCTAATTCTGGCCCTTCTTTGAGCACCACCATGCATTCTAACTCCTCAATATCTACCTTGTCCTTGTCCAGGCATTCCTCTCCCTTGCCCTTGTCCCAATCCTCTCCCTTGTCGTGGTACTCATCTTCCTCTCCCTCGTGCAGGCATTTTTCTTACTTTCTTTGTGTTGCTCTATATTTAAAGTAAATATTCCTTTTTCAAACAAGATAAGCCCAAAGATGCCCTCTTTTACTGTATACCATATGGCCATCTGATTGAAAGAACAACAACACCTGAACAATTCCTAGAGGTGAATCAGCTGTGATTTATTTTATTTGCACAAATTCAATGGAATAAAATACAGGGGATATATTTGTGTTTCAATTCACAATATAAGCAGCTGTATACCTTGACTTTAGCCTATAAGGTTAGGTTTAGAACAAGGTGTTATCTGTTCTGATATACAGTGTTAAAGCATTGGTAAATTTGGCAGTAAAAATACATTGTTTTGGTCTTGGTTGAACTTGTGTGTAAAAGAAGTTCAAGCATTTTAAATTTGTGTTAAATGTATGCATTTTGTGTAAAAGCAACAATAAATGTGTTAATTGTATAGCCTACACAGACAGATGTTGTGCTAACTGCGTTAAGAGTTTAGGACATTTGTTAGTATTGAAAAAATTGTCATAGCGATTGTAAAAAAACTGTAATAAACAATGTAATAATTGAAGGCAGAAACAATGGGCTCATTGAAGAAAAGAATACGTGTTGTTAACTATGATAAAGATATAGAAAATAAATTTAGCATTGGTGCATGTTGATTCAGAGTTGCGTCATCTGAAGTCGAGAGTCGTCGAGATTATGGTGTGGGGTTGTCTTTCAGGGGTTGGGCTTGGCCCCTTTAGTTCCAGTGAAAGGAACTCTTAATGCTTCAGAATACCAAGACATTTTGGACAATTTAATGCTCCCAACTTTGTGGGAACAGTTTGGGGATGGCCCCTTCCTGTTCCAATATGACTGTGCACCAGTGCACAACGCAAGGTCTATAAAGACACGAATGAGTGAGTATAGTGGGGAGGAACTTGACTGGCCTGCACAGAGTCCTGACTTCAACCTGATAGAAGACCTTTGGGATGAATTAGAGCGGAGACTGTGAGCCAGTCCTTCTCGTCCAACATCAGTGCTAGATCTCACAAATGCGCTTCTGGAAGAATGGTAAAAAATTCCCATAAAAAAAAAGCCTTCACAGAAGAGTTGAAGCTGTTATAGCTGCAAAGGGTGGGCCAAATCCATATTAAACCCTACGGATTAAGAATGGGATGTCATTAAAGTTCTTGTGCATGTTAAGGCAGGCGTCCCAAAACATTTGGCAATATAGTATACACACACAAAATGACAAACTAAAATACATGTGTGTGCTAATTAATCCTAAAAAAAACATGGAAACTGATCATAAACGGGAACATGGGAATGAGGAACATACTAAAAGTCCTTGAAGATGAAACCAAAATTTGAGACATATCAATGTTGTTATTGTTAACTAAAACTATCAAAAATAATTTATGTTAATTGAAATAAGATTTAAGTTGACATGCTAAAATTAAATAAATTGCAAACATACTTTTGTCCAATCTGTAGTCACATTTTCAAAACTCTAAACACAATTACCACAACATTTGTCTGTTGTGACAAACTTACATTTTATTTTCATACAAGCTAGCTTAACCAATACCAAAATCACAGATCTTTCTGGTCTTATTTACAAATGCTTAAACACAGCATGTCAGAAATGAAGACCTAATATTCCAAACCTTAAATATAGTATAAAGCCTCTACTTCTGACACAACAGCAGCTCAAAAGTACTGAAAAATCTTTAAAATGTTGAAACAATTGATAAGCATTTTTAGGTAACAGATCACTGAACTATTGAGAAATAGCTGGATCCAATCTCATTCAGGTGCTCTTTTCATTACTTGGACATCCACAGTAAAAATTGACTTTTTGGTTTTGTTCAGTGTGGATGCTGAACAACTCAGAGAAGCAGAGAGAGAGAGAAAAAATATGTCTGGCGAGGGAGAGGAATAGTTGAAGGAGAAGAGGAGTAGTTGGATCAGGCCAAAGGAGAGAGGAGGAATAATGTGTGCTGGACTGTGCATCTCTATATTTTCCCCCCTTACACATGTGGAACCTATGAAAGCTTATTTCTACCATGGAATAGAAAATGAAAAAGGTAGCTAATTGTGACTTTTTATTTCACAATTCTTAATTTTTTTCTCCCCATTCCTATTTTAAATCTCACAATTCAGAGGAAAAAAGTCTGAAGTTTTACACAGGGGACCCATTTGACCAGTGGCTGCCCTGAGTAATTCTGCTACTTTTTTCTTTTCTTTTTTCTACTGTACATTCTATAATATAATGATCACTTGTAGATGTTGCTATGTTGCCAAGAATGCACACATTCAACACTCAACCAAAAATGTAGAATGGCTTACATTTAAGCAATCTACTTTTACTGCAGTAAAATGAAATTTAATTATAAAAATAAAATGGATTCCATATTGTCTGCAGGTAGAACTGAAACATGACAAGTAATGCAGTTTTTGTAATGCCATCAACTGTTAGTATTTTGACAGTCATTGTGCTATATTGACTATATGTTCATGGTGGATAGAAAACTAGTTCTAGTGTTTTGACAGAATTCTCGATTTTTAATCAGGTTTTCTGTGTTTTGATTGAGTGACTATATGTAGAAAAAGGTTTTTAGCATTTTGAAAATGTAGAGTTTGTATTTTTTTTTTTTTTTACAAAATATGGTTTTGGACAGAAAATTTACTCTTTGGCTATTTGTGTGATGTTGCTGTGTTGCTGTGTTGCTGTGTTGCTGTGTGAAAGGGTTAGTTCACCCAAAAATGACATTTCTTCCATTAATGACTCACCCCAATGTTGTTCCACACCTGTAAGACCTCCGTTCATCCTCGGAACACAGTTTAAGATATTTTAGATTTAGTCCGAGGGCTTTCAGTCCTTTGAATGTAAGTGTATGCACACTTTGCTGTCCACGTCCAGAAAGGTAATGAAAACATCATCAAAGTAGTCCATATGTGACATCATTTGGTTATTTAGACTCTTTTGAAGCGTCGACAATACATTTTGGTCCAAAAATAACAAAAACTAAGACTTTATTAAGCATTGTCTTCTCTTCCGGTTTTGTTTGAATCCGCGTTCACGACGCCACAGTGACGCTGCTGACGTAAGACGCTGTGACGTGTTATCTGGTGCGATAGCTTAGTTTTTGTTATTTTTGGACCAAAATGTATTGTCGATGCTTCAAAAGAGTCTAACTAACCAAATGATGTCACATATGGACTACTTTGATGATGTTTTCATTACCTTTCTGGAAGTGGACAGCAAAGTGTGCATACACTTACATTCAAAGGACTGAAAGCCCTCGGACTAAATCTAAAATATCTTAAACTTTGTTCCGAGGATGAACGGAGGTCTTACGGGTGTGGAACAACATTGGGGTGAGTCATTAATGGAAGAAATGTCATTTTTGGGTGAACTAACCCTTTAAGGCCGTGTGTCCACCAAAGCGTTTTTAGCCAGCTGAAAACGCTAGGCACTGCTAAAAACGCCTCGCTTTGGGCGCTTGAGAGTGTTTTGGATATCTGCGGAAGTGTTACTAATATCTAATTTCACAGATAGTTTGTTTCTGTATTGATTCTATATAAAAATGCTCATACAATGTAACATATTTTCCCTGGCTCTTGTTTTAAATTATGTTTTTCCGTTATTATGCTGCTTGTTTTCATCTGTTGACGTTGTAGAATGTGGCGGTTGATCGGTGTTGTATATGTCCCGCCCCTCCTCCACTGTGATTGGTCGGCTGGGTAAAAAGTGAGAGTGATGAGCACTGCGTATTACTCAAAGATGAACATACTTCAACTCTCGGCGACCAGTAAAAAACGTTCAGCACCTGAGCGTGAAATACTCGCTCAGCGCCTCATGGCGTTCTAAAAACGTGGAGCTCCCATTGAAAACAATTGAATATGCCAGAGAGGCGCGTGAAAAAAAAACGCTTTGGTGGACACACGGCCTTAGAGTTTCGAAAATAAGGTTAATAAAGGCCTTCTGAAGAGAAGTGGCGCATTTGTGTAAGAAAATTATCCATAATTAAAACTTTATAGACTAAAATAAATAGCTTCCAGCGGTCAGCAGTACGCAAGTCAACTTGCATTAAAAGAGTAACCAAAAAAGTGCTAAATGCTTGTTAGCAATTGTAAAAAACTTTAATACTAAAATAAAGCTAAATATTTTATAAATATTTTTTCTATTTTCGAAATTAAAAACGAAATAACTAAAATTTTAATTTAAATGAAAATTGAAAATATAATAACAAAAGCTAAAATTAGGAACACCATACTAATACTGTGTTTGACCCCCCTTTCGCCTTCAGAACTGCCTTAATTCTACGTGGCATTGATTCAACAAGGTGCTGAAAGCATTCTTTAGAAATGTTGGCCCATATTGATAGGATAGCATCTTGCAGTTGATGGAGATTTGTGGGATGCACATCCAGGGCACGAAGCTCCCGTTCCACCATATCCAAAAGATGCTCTATTGGGTTGAGATCTGGGGACTGTGGGGGCCATTTTAGTTCAGTGAACTCATTGTCATGTTCAAGAAACCAATTTGAAATGATTCAAGCTTTGTGACATGGTGCATTATCCTGCTGGAAGTAGCCATCAGAGAATGGGTACATGGTGGTCATAAAGGGATGGACATGGTCAGAAACAATGCTCAGGTAGGCCGTGGCATTTAAACGATGCCCAATTGGCACTAAGGGGCCCAAAGTGTGCCAAGAAAGCATCCCCCACACCATTACACCACCACGACCAGCCTGTACAGTGGTAACAAGGCATGATGGATCCATGTTCTCATTCTGTTTACGCCAAATTCTGACTCTACCATCTGAATGTCTCAACAGAAATCGAGACTCATCAGACCAGGCAATATTTTTCCAGTCTTCAACTGTCCAATTTTGGTGAGCTTGTGCAAATTGTAGCCTCTTTTTCTTATTTGTAGTGGAGATGAGTGGTACCCGGTGAGGTCTTCTGCTGTTGTAGCCCATTCGCCTCAAGGTTGTGCGTGTTGTGGCTTCACAAATGCTTTGCTGCATACCTCGGTTGTAACGAGTGGTCATTTCAGTCAAAGTTGCTCTTCTATCAGCTTGAATCAGTCGGCCCATTCTCCTCTGACCTCTAGCATCAACAAGGCATTTTCGCCCACAGGACTGCCGCATACTGGATGTTTTTCCCTTTTCACACCATTCTTTGTAAACCCTAGAAATGGTTGTGCGTGAAAATCCCAGTAATTGAGCAGATTGTGAAATACTCAGACCGGCCCGTCTGGCACCAACAACCATGCCACGCTCAAAATTGCTTAAATCACCTTTCTTTCCCATTCTGACATTCAGTTTGGAGTTCAGGAGATTGTCTTGACCAGGGCCACACCCCTAAATGCATTGAAGCAACTGCCATGTGTTTGGTTGATTAGATAATTGCATTAATAAGAAATTGAACTGGTGTTCCTAATAATCCTTTAGGTGAGTGTACATTGTACATTAAAATATATTGTTGCCCTGAAGAAGGGGTCCTTGGCACCAAAAAAGTTTTTTTTTTTGTTGTCTTTAATTGTCTGTGCATGCTTAGATATTGTTCTGTTAAGCACTTATCAAATTGATGAGCTTTATTTAAGCGTTTGGCCTATCTGCAGCAGTTAATTAGCTGCTGATTAGCCAATAATTTCTAAATGAATTGTTTCGACTAAAGGCATCCGTTTCTGACATGTCAGTCTTTCAGCAGGTCAGTGCAGTTACTGACAGTGCCTATACCTCATGGACATGATTAAAAGCTCTTTGGTGGCATGAACATCGTTCATCAACAAAATAGCAGTCCTCCAGCCCAGGTGAGCAGTAAACAAAGGCTATAAAAACTGATTTCAGGTCAGTTTGAAGAAGCTTTGTGGAGTGCATAAAAAGCCATTGAGTTTGATTTGAGGTCATGTGCGGCAGGATATTAGAACTTGAGAGAAATAAAGATGGGTAAACTGGTTTGAGGTCAGTTGGGGAAACCTCTTACTTTGAGAGGAGGCAATCAAGCTGATTTGAAGCCTGCTGGATAAAGGATGAAAAAAAAGCTGCACACACTCGCATAACAATCGTCTTTTTCTTTCTCATTGTGAGTTTGATAGGAGCTGAATGAAACTGGAAGACTAGCTTAAAATAATGCTTGTCTTTCTCAAAGGAAAGACAAGCTCAAGTCGATGAAAGATATTGTGCTACACAAGTGCTCTTAAATAGCTAATTAGCTGCCTCTTCAACTTAACATCATATGGTGCTGCTACTAGGTAAAAAACGAAGGATTTTAAATATAACTGCAAAAGTCACTATTTTATTCTCTGGTAGGATGTTCTAAATAGTGTGTGTTGCTTCCAGAGAGCGACCATCTCTTTTATTTTCTTTGTTTAATTATTTAATCATAATAATTTATCATTTAATTATTCCATTTAATCAAGCATTTATTATTTTTTATCATATTACTTATTATTTTATTAATTTTCCTTACTCTTGCAATGCTTGCTATTGTTGTTTAATCTTGATGGCGTGGTTTCAAGGGATATTTGTCTGCACAAATGAAAAAATAGAATTAATCTTAATTGGTTCTTGGATATGACTTTTTAGCCACTTTCATTAACAAATAGTTCAGAAAAAATCAGGAAACAACGGGGAGCAAAAAAAAAGAACAAGATCAAGAAAAGTTGCAATCCAGACTTGAATGTGTACTGTGAAGTGATAAGTGATAAATAATATGTGTCACTGTTCTATTTATTTTATGCATTTACTGACAAATTCATTTGCATACTTCTCCCTTCCTTATAAAGTAGTCAAACAGATTTAGACAAACACTTCAAATTTATCACTTTGAATTTACAAAACACCTGCAAACGAAGCACAGTGCTGACAATTTGGATGAGAAAGAACCACCGTCTGCTGTTGGTGAGAAAAAAACTCCCCGCCAAATGTTAGTTTCCATAAAAATTAGAATGCAATTATTTCGTTTTAATAGGAGTAATGCAATAATGCAATAAGCGTAACATTCCCCAACACTGCCTATCTTGTCACAGTGATACCAGACAGAGCTACCACCAGAATTTTAAACGATATTTTTAGAAACTGTTGTGTTTTCATGGGAATGTCTTTGGTGTTTAGGGTTTGGGGAAGGACAATTTCAAATCTGCAGCCCAAGTAACCCCAGGCAGTTCACAGTCTCCGCTGTGGCCCCATTAGTGATGATTAGGGTGGAGAATCTGTCTGGGTGCACTGGAGTCGAAAATGAGTTTTTCTTATTGACATTCAGGGCCATGTTATTGTTGTGACACCACTCGGTCACATCTGCCTCCGCATTCTTGTCTGTGCATTCATCTTCGCTGTTGATCGGTCAAATTAATGTGATGTGTTGCTGAATACTGTGAGCGAGTTATTCAACTCTATTAAAATTCCTCTCAGAATTATTATGAAGTTTTAAAAGTTGAGTGCATATGTGTGTGCATGTGTGTTTTTCTTTCTCAGTATTGTTTCTCTTTTGTGGATGCTCCCACTAAACAGTGCTACACACTAACTGGCAAAATGTTCAAAAGCATCTTTTGCAACTGTTAAACCAAGCGCCCACGCAAAATAATTGTATAATAGTGCGTGTGTGTGTATGAATGTGTGTATATAACAAACTCCTACATGTGTGATATTTGGTCTGAACGCAGGCTATTCCTCAAGAGATGAAGATGCCATTTGAAACAGCTAGGCCATTAGTGTTGTACATGAACAAACACCTTCTAGCAATAGCACATAGCCGTATGAATGAATTCACTCGTATATTAAAACAAAGCTTTAATTTTGTCTTCGGAGATAATCCCTGTTGTACAAGAACACTTCTAGCAATAAAACAGTAATTATAAAGTATAAAGAATTTCTGGACCCACCTGGTAGCACTTCCTTAAGCAAAATTGCCTTGAACGAAATGCTTTATGCATGTTAATCAGTTCCACATAGCAGTCGCAATTTATTTTTTAGTCATATTCGTTTTTAATTTCTTTTATTACAAAATTACAATTCAAGGCCAATTTTAATTTAAAGGGGGTCATATGATAGTTCTAAAAAGAACATTATTTTGTGCATTTGGTTTAATGCAGTGTTTACGCGGTTTTAGGATTCAAAATGTAATTATTTTACACATACTGTACATTATTGTTGCTCCTCTATGCCCCTCCTTTCTGAAACGTGTTGATTTTTACAAAGCTTATCGTTATGAAAAGCGTGGTGTGCTCTAATTGGCCAGCGATCCAGTGCATTGTGATTTGCCCGTCTGACGGAAATGTTACGCTTCTTACCATATTTGGAACATCAGCTCCCAAAGCAAAGCAATATTGACAGATGATAATGTCGGTTCTACCTTGGAGTGTACTGATACACCTATGCCACGGTTCGGTTCATGTCACGGTTTTGGAGCCACGGTTCGGTTCGGTTCTGTTTGCTGTGGAGTCATGGTTCATGGCGGGCACCAGCAATAATAACACTAGATCCGCTTTTAACAACAGCAATAATTTTACTTTATACAATGGCTTCATGTTTTCTTTAGAGCAGTTAGCATATCTGAGTAAACTCAAATGAAATAAATGTCAGCACTGTAGACTAGTCAGAAATAATCTACTCATTTTACCATTTACCATAAAGTATTTTAAAAAAAGCACATTTATTTCATAAAAATTGATGACACACACAAGTAATGTCCCACTGTATAGCCTACTTAGCAAACACATTAATTTTATGAATATGACTAATACTGATGAATAAATAGGCCTTTAAGTTAAAGATATTAAATAGCAGTTTTTGTTAAAACTATAAAGTAGCCACCACACTAATTTAAAAATAAACAAAATAACATAAAGTGAAAATAAAGTGGCATTTTGTGGTTATGGAAACAACAGTTACCACGGCGGATACACAATACTTCAGGAACTGTAAATGAAACATGAAAACTGCTCCTTATAAACAGAATGAACATCATACCTGCATGCCTTCCCAGCTCACACACGTCAAACCAGTTACGTGATTTATTGGTACTTTACTTTTATTTCCTGACATAGAAATTGACATCGTAACGTTGCATGCTCGTAGTTTGTTTCTCTTGCGCTTATAAAATACGGCGTGATAGGGCGCGCTTGAGAAGAGAGAGTTTTTTTTATTTTGTAACAAGCTACGAAAATGACGATGTTGCTGGGACTCCAACTATTTTGCCTACCTGACTAAATGGGGAAAATCTGCAGCTTGAGCGATCACCCAAATGATGTGACATGCACTTGGAAGACAAAAGTTAGTGTATACTTAGTAAATAATAGTATTATAATAATATTAATAATAAAAAAAAAAGCTATTAGTTGTTAAAAGTGTACTAATTACTATTTAATCTAATGTCAAGGAAGAAAAAAATTATGTTGTTGTGGCATAAGGTGAATGAGAGCTGGGCTGGGGCAGCAGGGG
The DNA here is from genome assembly GCF_949357685.1 of Gobio gobio. Lineage (NCBI taxonomy): Eukaryota > Metazoa > Chordata > Actinopteri > Cypriniformes > Gobionidae > Gobio > Gobio gobio. The sequence continues at coordinate 17,579,921 of NC_137099.1, forward strand.
GCGGGGCACGCTCGGTTCGCGGTTCGAACCGTGGGTGGTGTATCGCATTTTTTCGGTTCGGTTTGAATATCGTTACACCCCTAGTTCTACCTTATCAATTTGAGCCCGAATCTGATCTGGATGATGTAGATGACCAAGCTGATCGATCAACGTTGCCAGCGCTACTGGACCAGAAAGTATCAGATTGGTAAGTTTGTATTTGTTATAGTAGAAACGACAAATACGTAGAAATGGTCTGTGCTCTCCCAGGTGCTAGAAACAGTCCTCCGAAAAATGCGCAACACACAGTCAAATATTTGGGTTGTATTGTTCTTGAACAGTGTTGTAAATAAAGCTTGACCACTGTTTGGCTTAAAATAGTTTGGCTTTCGCAACGAAAAACACAATGTCTCCACGACATGGCGGCAACAATACTACAGCAAATAAAAGTTACGCCTTCTTTCTTTTCGTATACATTTGGGCGGTGTTATGAAACTCTGCCCCCACATACTGACGTCGGTTTTTGGGGGTGTGTTTGAGCCTTAACTTTTACAATACCTCTTTGGGTTTGAGACTTTGTAACTCTGCAGATCTTATACATGCACAAACAGCTACATAACACACTAAACAAGAAAGCGCATCCTATGACCCCTTTAAATAATTTTTCTACTTTAGTTTGCTCACATGTTGCATTTTTGGCCATGGGGTGCTTTGCACTTCTAACATTAAAAAAATAAAATTATTGTTTTCCCTTTCTCTTTTAGTTATATTGTATTACTTTCTATCCTGTCTTTTGAAATCTCCTTTAACTAAAAAAAAGCCAGATCCTTAATGGCATCATTCAACAGGAAGTGACATAACATTTGGTGGAAAAACTGCATAAACATTAAGAATGGATTTGATGAATTCTATGATATTTTGTGATATTAATCAGATTGCTAACACTGTGTCATCATGTTAGATAAAATGATATACATTTATGTAATAATCGATTTCAAAACATTATTCAAATACTATGTATGTTGACACTACACCTTACATTTTTTTTAAATGTCTAAATAATACAAAAATTATTATTGAGTACATTTTACTAGAAAATACTATTCCAGTCTTTTTACATCTACATTTCATGTTTAATGTTACTGTGTGTGTGTGTGTGTGTGTGTGTGTGTGTGTGTGTGTGTGTGTGTGTGTGTGTGTGTGTGTGTGTGTGTGTGTGTGTGTGTGTGTGTGTGTGTGTGTGTGTGTGTGTGTGTGTGTGTGGTGTGTGTGTGTGTGTGTGTGTGTGTGTGTGTGTGTGTGTGTGTGTGTGTGTGTGTGTGTGTGTGTGTGTGTGTGAGAGATAGTGAGTGAGTGAGTGAGTGAGTGAGTGAGAGTGAGTATGTGTGCATGTTTTTGTGAAATATCAGGACACAAATGTGTATAATGACATGGGTATGACATAGGTATTACAAAAAGAGGGTGAAATATGAGGACGTTCCCCATGTCCTCACTTTTCAAAATGCTTATAAATCACACAGAATTATTTTTTTTTCGCAGAAAGTAAACTGCACAGTTTCCTGTGATGGGTAGGTTTAGGGGCAGGGGCAGTGTGTGTGTGTGTGTGTGTGTGTGTGTGTGTGTGTGTGTGTGTGTGTGTGTGTGTGTGTGTGTGTGTGTGTGTGTGTGTGTGTGTGTGTGTGTGTGTGTGTGTGTGTGTGTGTGTGTGTGTGTGTGTGTGTGTGTCAGACGAAGGTCGTCATGGGTTCTCTCATGCCACCGGAGATCCTTCTGGAAGGAGCCAAGATGGTGGGAGTGTGGAATGCACACCTGCACCTTCACCTTCACAGCCCCCCCCCCCCCCCCAAAGGTCCTGTGGCGATGTGGAATGGTGGTAGGCACAGGCCAAGGATGTGGCTAGGAGTGCCTAGCCAAACCATGCACACAGGCGGCAATGGAGTGATGGTCGTTGCAATTGTGGGATGGAGCAGCACATTGCCTCGGCAGCTTCCATTGCGACTGAGCAGTTCCACGCTGCTCACCCCTGAGATGGGGAAGGACCTGGAAAAGGTGGTTCAAAAAATGTCTGTGCCATACACTCTGGGCGGTATACCGCAACCGCCGGAGCATCCCAACATGCGGTCCAAAAAAACGAAAGAAAGAAATAGACACCTGAGTATTGCTTCATGGAATGTCCGCACCTTGTTGGACCTGGCTGAGACACCTGACAAGCCTCATCGTAGAACAGCACTTGTGGCCTTAGAGCTAGCAAGGTACAACATCGACGTTGCAGCCCTCAGTGAGACCAGACTTCATGGAGAGGACTCCCTGACGGAGGTTGGTGCAGGGTACACTTTCTTCTGGAAAGGGGTCCCCGAAGGCACTCGCCGGACCCATGGAGTTGGTTTTGCAGTGAAGTCCAAACTGCTGCAGTTTATCCCTGAATCCCCTGTCGGCATCAATGAGAGGCTGATGACCTGGCGCATCCCCCTTGCAAAAGGATGCTTTGCCACCCTCATTAGTGCCTATGCACCAACGCTTGCTGCCGAGTCTAACACCAAAGAGGACTTTTATCGACTCTGCCATAAGAAAAACTCCAGCCACAGACAAACTCATTCTCATGGGAGATTTTAATGCCAGAGTGGGCATAGAGCACCTGGTATGGGATAAGGTAATCGGCCGGCACGGTGTTGGGAAGATGAATGACAACGGCCTCCGGCTCCTTTCTCTCTGTGCAGAACACCAACTGGTCATCACCAACACCATATTTCAGATGAAGAACAGATTCAAAACCACCTGGCAGCACCCACGCTCAAAACATTGGCACCTCCTTGATTACGTAATCGTCCGTCAAAATGACCGGAAACATGTCCTCTCCACTCGAGTCATGCGCGGAGCAGAGTGTTGGACTGACCACCGTATGGTCAGATCCAAACTCCTCATGAGTATTAGACCCCGTGGTCAGAGGACAGCTCCAAAACAAAAAATCAATTGCTCAGCACTCAGTAGCCCCACTTCACGAGACCTCCTTCGACAGCTCCTCGCTGATAACCTCAAAGAGATCCCGGAGGAATCAGCTGACTGGCCAACGCTGCGCCAAGCCATCCACAGTGCAGCTTCAGAGGCATTGGGCCAGCCGAGGAAACATCATCAGGACTGGTTTGACAGCAATTCGGCTGAGATACACACACTCCTCAAAATAAAACATGATGCCCATAAATCTCTCCTGTCCTGCCCTGGATCTCCTACCTTGAAAGCCACCTTTAATGCAGCGAGATCTGCAACCCAGTGTGCCCTCCGGATCATGGAGGACACTTGGTGGGTGAAGAAGGCAGAAGAGATACAGCGTATGGCAGACTGCAACAACTCACAGGGCTTCTATGATGCCATCAAAACTCTCTACGGCCCCAGGAAGAGAGCGATTGCTCCAGTTCGTTCAGCTGATGGCTCGACGCTCCTCAAGGACCGCCATGAGATCCTCACCCGCTGGGCAAACCACTTTGAGACTCTCCTCAACCTCAATAACCCTGTTGACATTTCTATCCTGGATAACATCCCCAACCTATCACTAGTCACACACCTCAACAATCCCCCTCAGTTTCTGGAGACACACCAAGCCATTGTGAGTCTTAAAAACAATAAAAGTGCTGGACCGGATGGCATTCCAGCAGAGGTCTTCAAACATGGAGGGTACCTCCTTACACGCCGCCTGCACCTCCTCATCTGTCATATTTGGGAATTTGAGACCCTCCCACAAGACTGGAAGGATGCCGATATCGTGGTCATCTATAAACAAAAAGGGGACAGAGCTGTGTGTGGCAACAGCCGTGGAATCTCCCTCCTCTCCATTGCAGGGAAAGTTCTGGCAAAAATCATGCTCAATAGGCTAGTTAAGTACATCTCAGAAGCTGCACTCCCGGAAACGCAATGTGGCTTCCGGAAGACTAGATCCACCACCGACATGATTTTTGTCTTAAGGCAGTTGCTAGAAAAAAGCAGAGAGCAGCGCACAGACCTTTACATAGCCTTCATTGACCTCAGTAATGCATTTGACACTATCAACCGTGAGATGCTCTGGAAACAACTTTCCAAACTTGGGGTACCACCCAAGTTCCTCACCATTCTACAGCAGCTGCACAATGGGATGCAAGCCAGAGTCACCACAGGAGAACTTCAGGCAGAGTTCTTTGATGTAAATGTTGGGGTGAAGTAGGGCTGTGTCGTGGCTCCAGTCCTTTTTAACCTCCTTCTCTCTGCCGTCACGCACCTTTTTCATTGTGCGTTAGGACACAAGGACGGTGTTCTCCTTGAATACCGCCTTGATGGAAGCCTCTTTAACATCCGGAGGTTGCAGGCCTACACAAAGACCAAATCCTGCTGCATAGGTGAACTACAATATGCTGATGACTGCGCTATTCTAGCACATAGTCCAGAATCCATGCAGCACGCCCTCAACACAATAACCTGTCTCTACCAATTCTTTGGTCTTCAGGTTAACATAAAAAAACTGAAGTTATTTCCCAAATCTTCTCTCAAACCTCTTCACCCCCCAGCTTCCATATAAACGGCATTCCACTTAAAAATGTAGATCAGTTCACCTACCTCGGTTCAACTCTGTCCTCTTGCTGCTCCCTTGATATGGAAATCCACACCCGTATCAAAAAAGCCTCCTCATCATTCGGTCGCCTTCGTAGTAGGGTTTTTGAAAATCGAAATCTGAGGGTCAGCACCAAGGTTGCTGTTTATAATGCTGTGTGTGTCTCCACCCTGCTTTATGGGGCGGAAACATGGACTCCATACAGCCGACACATCACCCTCTTGCAATCCTTCCACATCCGCTGCCTTCAGAAGATCCTCGGCCTCTCCTGGATGGACCGAGTCCAACATGCGGAAATCCTACAGAGCACCAATTCTATATGCATGGAAGCCGCAGTGGCTAAGAAACACCTACGATGGATAGGGCATACCATCCGTATGCCGGACCACCGCTTGCCTCGCCAAATCCTCTACGGTCAAGTACAAGGCGCCAAGCGAGCGGCTGGTGGATAAAAGAAGCACTATAAGGACTACACCAAGGGACTTTTAAAGCATTCCAACATCAATCCCATGCATCTTGAAGCTCTGGCACAGGACAGATCAGCCTGGCAGGTTACCTGTGCCCGAGTAGTTTCACAAATCCAGGAAAAAAACCAACAGCGGAGAGCCGCGAGACGCAGACAAAGACACCAGAGGGCAACTGGAGCTCCTCTATCCTTTGGTTTCCCTTGCTCCACCTGTGGACGAGTGTGCGGGTCAAGGATCGGCCTCAACGCCCACGAGAAGTGGCACCAGCGGCAATGTCGTTGATCCCCTCCCCAACCCCGAAGCAAGCGTCATCATCGGAAACGATGGACAGCTATAACAAAGTGTGTGTGATGGGTAGGTTTAGGGGCAGGGGCAGTGTAAGGGGATAGAAAATACGGTTTGTACGGTATAAAAACCATTATGCCTATGGAATGTCCCCACATTTCACAAAAACCCCCCTGAGTGTGTGTGTGTGTGTGTGTGTGTGTGTGTGTGTGTGTGTGTGTGTGTGTGTGTGTGTGTGTGTGTGTGTGTGTGTGTGTGTGTGTGTGTGTGTGTGTGTGTGTGTGTGTGTGTGTGTGTGTGTGTGTGTGTGTGTGTGTGTGTGTGTGTGTGTGTGTAGCTAATCTATCACAGAACAATGGCTATTGTGTAAATAATCAAGTTTTAATTAATAAATGCCTGAGCTCCAATACATCCTGAAGTTTTTTCATAATTTACAAAACAGGCAGTCATTTTTTTCCATAAAAGGAATAACCCAATTCCAATCTCAGATGGAGATTGCTCAAATTGCCCACTGCTCAAATTGGCTGGAAAAATATACAACTAGATCAGAAACAATAAAGATAACTAAATGCACGTTGAAAGATGCATAAAAAATAATTAAATCTTAAGTCACAGCATAATTAAAGTATAAAAAGATTTTACCACATCTTTACTGTCCAACCACTGTGACCACCTGTGTTTACTGAACACTGCCAAAACACTCAAAACCATGGTCACTTCAAATCTTAATAAAGTCACATCAATTTACTTCAACTCATGTAATTATAATGTCTGTTACTGATACGTATAAATACTTGCACTTACACACAGATGTGCTGTTAAGGTTTTCTCATTTACACTTGTAAAATTTGCATTTTAACTTCCAAACTGTCAGTAGTACTAATCAACGTGTCCAGCCACCTGTTCTGCATCTCTATTTCTCTTACAATCACTTTCACACTGACAAAACACACACACACACACACACACACACAAATGTAAGCAGATGGAGCCACAATAATAGCTTTTATGAATACGTTTCTATGCATGTTTGTGAGAAAGACTTATGCGCTTGCATACTCCTCCTACAATGTGGCAAAATTAGTGAGAAATATTTGCATATGTGTAGAGTGGGTCTGTTAAAACGCTCTCTAATACACCTGTTATACTGTTAATTATTAATGACTTAAAGTATATCTCAGGCAAATAATGAGCTGATAATTAGCTGAACACCAACATTACAAGCTAATAATCGAACAGTCTGGCATATTATAACACATAGCTGCTGTTGGCTACATATGACTCATGTGTAAGTTCTACTGGACCTTCAACACCCCGTTCATTTCAATGGCTGCAAGAACACACACACACACACACACACACACACACACACAAATAATAATAACATTTTATGCATTTGCTTGGATAAAAGCAGTGTAAAAAAGTGTGAATGTAACGCAGCATTATTTTATGAATGCAGACTGTATTGCCAAAAAGAAAATTAACAAAAGCAATGTGGGGAAACAAAAAAACAAATCTAAACATCAAAATAATGTGTTTTATAAGCTGCATGAGTCACAATAAAACAAAATTGTAGCACTTTTCAATAAGGTTTCATTTGTTAACATTGATTAACTACATTACTTACTACATGAATTCACAATGAACAATACTTCTACACAGGCTGGACTGGAATTGTTGAATAAAGTCGTTATTTTTGTTGAGAATTCTCATCGCTTTATTAAATCAAGGTTGAGCCACTGGAGTCACATGGACTATTTTAACAATATTTTACTACCTTTTTGGGCCTTGTAAATGATAATTAAATAGTTGTCTATGGAGGATCCTGAGAGCTCTCGGATTTCATAAAAAAATATCTCCATTTGTGTTCTGAAGATGAACGAAGGTCTTATGGGTTTGGAACGACATGAGGGTGGGTGAGTAACAGGGGTGATTCTAGGATTTTCATTTTAGGGGGGCTCAGCCCCCAGTGAGGGTGTGAAAAAAAAATTGGTAAGACTTTAGTCTAGGGTCATATTCTCACTATTAACTAGTAGCTTATTAATATCCATAATAGGATATTGGCTGTTTATTATTTCGTTTCGGGGGCATGGCCCCTCGAGAAAATTATTTATATGATCTACATATGTGCATTTTAAGATTTTAAGAAAAAATTTGATAATAGCTTGAAAACCATGTCAGTGGGCAGTTATGACTGATAAAGTTTTTTCCATTTTTGTCAGTGAAGAAAGTAAACATATGCTTAACTGATATTTATATGTTTTATGAATGATTTTCGAAGGCTAACAGGAAAGCTAGGTAACTACATTTATTAAATTAATTCACAATGTGCACACATTCATTACAAATCTTATGCCAGCTGAAAAAAGCTGATTTTTTTTTATTTACTGAGAGCTACAAATGGAATTATTAATTTACAATATGCACACATTCATTACTATTAATCTTATGCCTAATCTGAAGAAAACGGCTTTGTTAATATGTCTTGTTTGTTAATTATATTACAAATGACATTACATAGGCCTATTTCAAATCAATATGGCGAAATTAGACACAAGTTTATTAATTTGGCTAAATATTTTTGTCATTTGTTTAACATTTCTGACTTAAAGAAGCAGCTGTCAAATATGAAATGTTTAGTTTAGCTACATATCTCGCACTTGACGTCGAGTCCTGCTAAAATTCGTGCTCAGCCTCAGCAGCTTCTGTGTGAGGATAAAGCCCACCTACTCTGATTTGATTGGTTTTCTCAAATATTTTGACTTTGACAGAATGTTAATTTTTGGGTGAACGTCTCGGTTACGACTGTAACCTTAGTTCCCTGATGGGAACGAGACGCTGCGTCACCGCTTTGGGAACGCCCCTGCGTGATTGCGTCGTGAAGCACGTATGTCATCAGTCCAATAGAGAGACGGAACGTCATAGGCGGGTGACGTCATAGACCCGGAAGCTATAAAGCACACCGGCAAACACACGCCGTTAGCTTCTGAAGAAGGCCTGAAACAAGGCGCTTGCGGGCATGCGAGGAGTATGGCCGGGTGACGCAGCGTCTCGTTCCCATCAGGGAACTAAGGTTACAGTCGTAACCGAGACGTTCCCCTTCAAGGGAACTCGAGCTGCGTCACCGCTTTGGGAACGAGAATACCCACGTCCCCATGCGAGTCTGGATGCCCGCCTGTAACAGCTACGAGGCGAGCACCCGAGACCCCGGAGTAGCAGAAACATCTAGTTCATAGAACCTGACAAATGTATGCCATTCGACCACCCCGCCGCATCACACACTTCCTGCAGGGAGGCCCCTGCCAAGAGAGCTTGAGAAGCAGCCATACTCCTAGTGGAATGGGACCGAACAGCCAAAGGAGAGGGCTGTCCGGCCGCCACATAAGCCAGTGAGATAGCCTCGACTACCCACTTGCTCATCCTCTGCTTTGACACCGGACCCCCACGGGATGGAGGTCCGTAGCAAACAAACAACTGATCAGTTTTTCTCCACAGGGCAGCTCTGTGGATATAGGCGTCTAAGGCGCGAACTGGACAAAGCAGATTTAACTTTTCCTGGTCTGACGTCACAAAGGGAGGAGGACAGAAGGCCTGGAGCACAATAGGTCTCACAGGATTAGTGAGGACCTTAGGAATATACCCGGGCCTCGGAGAGAGAAAGGCCTTAGCCATACCCGGGGCAAACTCCAAGCACGAGGGTGCGACAGAGAGGGCTTGCAAGTCCCCAATTCTTTTAAGAGAAGAAATAGCAAGAAGAAAAATAGTTTTGAAAGTGAGAAATTTCTCAGGAACTTCCTCGAGCGGCTCGAAGGGAGCCTCGGAAAGGCCTCGAAGGACGATGGATAAGTCCCAGGCCGGCACCCTGGTGCGTGTCACAGGTCTCAGCCTCAAGGTTCCACGGAGGAAACGAGTTACTAGAGGGTGTCGCCCTAATGAAACACCACTCAAAGGAGTGTAGTAAGCAGCTATGGCCGCCACGTACACCTTTAGTGTGGAGGGGGCTAACCCAGCAGAGAACCTCTCCTGCAGGAACTCCAGCACCACGCTCGCAGGGCAGTTAACTGGATCCCGCAGGCGATCTCGACACCATAAGGTGAAGAGTCTCCACTTCAGGTAGTAAAGTTTCCTCGTAGAAGGAGCTCTGGAGTGTAGAATGGTCTCAACAACCTCAGTTGAGAGACCGGAACTTATGAGCTGGGCCCCCTCAGAGGCCAAGCCCACAGTTTCCACAACTCCGGGCGGGGGTGAACAAAAACTCCGCCCGCCTGAGAGAGAAGGTCCCTCCGGAACGGAATCTCCAGGGGAGAGCCGTCGAGGAGAGACACCAGATCCGAGAACCATACCCGGCCCGGCCAGAACGGGGCTACTAGAAGGAGACGGGCCCCGTCCCGGCGCACTCTCTCTAGAACTCCCGGAAGCAGAGCGATCGGGGGGAAAGCGTACAGGGGCAGCCTCGGCCACTCCTGTACCATCGCATCCAGTCCGAGAGGAGCTGGAGGCGACAGGGAGAACCACAGATGACAATGAGAGTTCTCGTGAGTGGCGAACAGGTCCACTTGGGCCCTGCCAAACTTCTCCCAAAGGAGCTCCACCACATCGGTGTGGAGTCTCCACTCCCCGGGCCTTGGCCCCTGCCTCGACAGGATGTCTGCTTCCACGTTCAACCGCCCAGGAATGTACATAGCCCTGACTGACAGCAATTTTCCCTGAGCCCAGAGGAGGATAAGGCGCGCCAGCTTGTATAAGCGACGAGACCTCAAGCCCCCCTGATGGTTGATGTAGGAGACCACCAATGTGCTGTCTGTGCGTACAAGCACATGATGGCCCCTGAGATGCGGCAGGAAGTGCTTCAGAGCCTGAAACACCGCCAACATTTCCAGGCAATTTATATGCCATGAACGCTGGTGCTCCTGCCACAGACCCTGGGCCGAGCGACCACTCATGGTCGCCCCCCAGCCCGTCAGGGAGGCATCCGTGGTCAGAGAAGTACGCTGACACGGTGCCACCAGCGACGGGCCCTGGGTCAGGAACCTGGGGTCCTTCCACATAACCAAGGTACGGAGACACCGCCGCGTTGCCTTGATTACGCGAAAGGGGTTTCCCCTCGGGGAAAAACCCCTGGTCTTGAGCCACCACTGTAGCGGCCTCATGAACAGCAGGCCCGAAGGAATAACATTGGACGCGGCTGCCATCAGACCCAACAGTCTCTGAAACTGCTTTACAGTGAGCGGCTGGTCTAGCTTCACCCCTTTCACGGCTGAGAGGATTGACCCCACGCGAGGCTCCGACAGACGAGCCTGCATAGCGACCGAATCCCAACTCACCCCGAGATAAGTGATCTTCTGCACAGGAGAGAGAACACTCTTCTTGGAGTTGAGCCTCAGCCCCAACCTCCTCATATGCGCGAGAACAACATCTCGATGCTGAACCGCGAGACGCGCTGACTGTGCTAGTATCAGCCAGTCGTCGATGTAATTGAGGATGCGGATCCCCTGCAAACGCAAGGGGACCAGAGCAGCGTCCACACACTTCGTGAACGTGCGGGGTGAAAGGGCTAAACCGAAAGGAAGCACCCGATATTGGTACGCTTCTCCCCTGAAAGCGAACCTCAGGAACTTCCTGTGCTGCGGAAGGATGGAGACATGGAAATACGCATCTTAACCTGTGAAACTGCACCCCCACTTTGGGGCTCACAGCTGAAAACGACCTACCTGAATTAAAACAATTATAGCTCCTGAGAACAGTGTGCTACAGGCACAATTAAGGTATCTTTGGAAAGAAGACACTTGGGACTCTACTAAAAAGCAATCAGAGTTGATAATTCTCAAACAGATAAAAAATTATAATAGTTGAAATGCCTCAAAAATTATTTGCACTACACAGAATGTTGTATTATTTCATGTAAAAATATATGAAAATAGACCTGGAGGAATCCAGTTCAGTTATGGATTGAAAGCCACACGACTTATCAGTTTATAGTTCAAGTTTGAGGAAGATATAATGAAAAATGTGGTTCCTGCAAGCTTTTTTCCAAGACTATGTCTGTTCCATTTCTCCCTCCCCCTGCTTGAGGCACATCCCCAGAAATGACATCTCCCAACTAAAGCAATTGCAGTTGCTGAACAATTTGCACTACATGCACAATTTAGACATCTTTAAAAAGAAGACACTTTAGAGTTTATTACCCAAACATTAAAGTAGAAAAAAACTTAGAAAGACAAACAGTTATAGAAGTTGAAGTGTCTTGAAGATGATTTGTGCTACAATGAACACTTTATTATTTGATGTAAAAATATATGAAAATAAGCCTGGAGGAATCCAGTAAGTTAATGAATTGAAAGGCACAAGTCTCATCAGTTTATATTTAAAATTTGACGAAGATATCATGAAAAATGGGGTTCCTGCATGCTTTTTTCTAAGAATATGTCCAGGTGCCAAGAAACCTACAGGAGACTTGATAACCTAATGTTATGAAGTGTACTGCAAGCTGTTTTAGCCATCATATATGATGCTTGAATGCTTTTTCAACTATAAAATAATAGGCAGAACCATAAGACTTTGTATTAGTGATTTATTTGTACAACAGAACTTATAAAAATATAATAAAAATGAAATATTAATAAAAAAGAGCTAAACTTCTTTGCAACTGAAAATACAACAAGTAATATAAGTATAATAACTATAAATATAACTAGTAATATAAATAACAATATAATATAAATATATAGCTATAAAAACACACACAATTTGCAAATGTAAAAAAAAAAACATTTACTGGCCTTTTACTGGCGGATTCAGGTCTACAACAGCAAGTGCAGATCTTGAAGAATCTGAAAGCGTTCTTCTCTTTTCTGCTGGTTGGCTGGTGCTTGGATGCCATAGCTCATCTGAAGACTCAACCTGATGCCTGTAGAATGGCAAGGAAAGGAATGAGAATTAGCACTGCATGTCCTATTTCTGTATAGTTTGCCCATTCAATCAACAATCACACTGTCATCATTCACTCTAATTACAGGCCATCCCATGAACAATGAAACTGATGGGCAGTCGGTTAGACAGCATTCATATTGACGGCCACCTATACATTCTCACACAGCCCAAGCATCAATCTAACGGCCGGCTATACAGTGAGCATTCATATTGACGGCCACCTATACATTCTCACACAGCCCAAGCATCAATCTAACGGCCGGCTATACAGTGAGCATTCATATTGACGGCGGCCCATACATTCGCACACAGTCCTACAATCAATATAATGGCCGGTGATACAGTGAGCATTCAACAATCACACAGATGGTCGGCCGTCCAGAACTTTTCTTTTTTCGTAAATTTGTTTTTTGTAGCACAGGAGAAAAAAATTCATTTTATATATTATATATATATATATATATTTTTTTTTTTTTTCTGTGTGTGCTAGAAAAAATGCTAAATATCAGTATATGTATAATCCATACTGGTATATTGTAATTTTTCTAGCACACAGGAAAAACATAAAATAAATACAGTCTCAATATATATATATATATATATATATATATATATAAACAATTACATGTGTTATATATATATATGTTTTATTTACACACACATGGGGAAAAATTATATATACTTTTTCCCCATGTGTGCTAGGAAAAATGCAAAATATCAGCATATGTATAATGCATACTGGTATATTGCATTTTTTTCTAGCACACAGAAACAATAAAATAAATACAATTCTCACACACATTCTCAATATACATAAACAACTACACATAGCAACTCACCGGTATGTTATTGGATCAACTTCTCTGTCAACAAGCATATCACCGTCATCGCTGTCTTGACTCTCCTCAATGTTTTCCACACCGCTGCTTCGAGTGAGCTCAAATAAAACATCTTCAGCACAATAAAAACTTCTTTTGACGATCCATTGGATAATACATTCCGTCCAGTTAGTAAGATTAGCAAACAGTTACTACAAAGAGACCGTCTGTACTAGCCCGTTAGCTTTTAGCTGTCAGATGGGGGGGTGTCAGACTCGCAGCATCTCGTGGGAGAGCGCGCCACATTGGCACATTCAGATGAATAAATATTCACGCCCATGTGACAAATATACACATGCAAGGTCTCGTTGGAATCGTGTGCTCATTGGCTACATTTTCTGTCAGTCATGACGATTCAATGCTTTTATTGGCTCCAGATAAACAGACAATATCATTGGATGAGCACATCATGACATCACCTAAAACGAGTGCAATGGTTGGATATTTTTGACTATATCGCGGCTATCTTTGCATGTTTTTGAGTGGGGTTAGTTGTAGAATGTTCGTAACATTCTAAGCTTTAAACCCATGCCACTTTATGCTACCGGGAGACTGTTTTTGGTGCATTATTTTATTGCATAACAGTCTAGTATGATACTCCGCTCCGCAGAAATGCGATGTAAACAAAGGATTAACCATCAATATTACACCATTATCGTTTCGTTGGATAAAAAATGCTCTATGGGATGTTATTCAGTGGACCCTCACCTTTCCATTCATTCTGGAATTGTTTGCAGTGGATGCGTGTGTGGCTCGTAATTAGGACACAAAAGGTATGTGCTCTGTTTTTATTTATAAAATCGTTGATGTGTATTGCTTACATTGATGCAAAAATACAGCCGTTATAAGCTTTTCACTGAAAAACAGTGGTCTGTCCTCAATGCTTGAGGTTTAGACCTTTAGAATGATATATAGTTTGTCAAGATTAATGATGTTTTTTTACGTTAAATCTATTAACAAACATTACACTCGTGCTAAAAATAGCGCTTCAACCCGTGCACGCGCTCATGAACTTTAAGGAGTTAAAGATCTATCGTGACAAACCAGTCCTCGGACCTGATCTGAGACACGATCTGTTTGAGTGTCAGCATCCTGAACTTGAGCTTTGCCACGGCTCGGTTCAGGACGCGAAGATCCAAGATGGGGCGCAGCCCACCATCCTTCTTTGGCACTATGAAGTACCGGCTGTAAAAGCCTGACTCCCTGTCCGGGGGGGGAACCCTCTCTATAGCCCCCTTTTGCAGCAGAGTCTGTACTTCTTGAGTCATCACCAGAGCCTGCACCGGGTCCACCACAGTGGAGAGGACCCCGTTGAAGTTGGGGGGACGGCATCTGAACTGAATCGCGTACCCCAACTTTACACATCGCAGGACCCAACGAGATATGTGAGGCAGATTTTCCCACTCTGACACAAAATCTACTAAGGGAACCAGCCCCTCGAGGCTGGTCTCTGATGTACTCTGCACCGCGAGTGCAGCGCCCTGAAGCGGCGAACCGGCAGGGAACGACTGACTCGACGGCATAATTTCCCTCCGAAGAGGGTGCGGGCCATCCTTGAATGACCCGCGGGGCCCCTCCGCGCCCCGGCACTCGGGCGGGGTTGGCGGACTGACCCCGTGAGGGTACCGCGGACGCACGGGTACCGTGTACAGCGGTAAGCACCGTGCGCCCGCGGAGGGGACCACCCTCACTGTCCTGGGCCCAGAGGCGTCAGGACTTCTTTGACGCAGCCTTCCTCGCCACAATGACTGTCCTCAGATCAGCCCTGGGGTTAGAAGGCTGCGCCTGTGAGCGCCGCGCACCCGACGACCCTTTCTGCGGGGGTGTACGAGTGGCGACACTCACTTTTTGCTGCGCCCTGTGCGAGGAGCTTGTACTCGGCATCTGCTGCTCCCGCCCAGCAGCAGACGAGACCTGGGGCTTACGGGGAAGGAACTGCTTGAGCGCCGCTGCCTGTTTTTTCGCCTCCAGGAACCTGTCGGTAACCGTGGTGACAGCGTCACCGAACAGGCCCTCCGGAGACAACGGCGCATCAAGCAAAAAGCTCTTGTCCCTTTCCTTAATATCTGTAAGGTTTAGCCATAAATGCCTCTCCGTGGCCACTAGGGCTGCCATAGAACGGCCGACGCATCGAGCCGTCTCCTTGGTGGCACGGAGAGCGAGATCGGCAGTCGATCGAAGTTCATTAATAGTATCGACTCCGATCTCGTGGCTTTCCCCCAAGTCCCTTAGCAGATCAGCCTGATATGCCTGCACAATAGACATCGTGTGCAGACACGCGGCGGCTTGACCTGCTGCCGAGTATGCTTTGCCCACAAAAGATGATGTCACTTTAAGAGGCTTTGTGGGCAAAGACGGAGCCTTTACGGTCGACGCAGACTCGGGTGACAGATGGCTCGCAAGCGTCTGTTCAACCCGAGGCAGCTGACCATAACCGTGTCTCTTACACCCCGCGATATTACTATACACGGACGTTTGCGGGGTGAAAATGCGTGCAGACACGGGCCGCTTCCAAGACCTCGACACCTCGGTGTGGAGGTCCGGGAAAAACGGCAGACTCCTTCGGGGAGGCTGAACAGAGCGCGCGGGGAGAAAGCGCTCGTCGAGTCTGCTTTTTACAGCAGCTCGCTCATGATGTTCATGTGGCCAGTCAATGTGAAGTCTGGCCACCGCTCTGCTCAGCACCTCCATGAGCTCCTCACTTGCAGGGGAATGAAGTGACGAGTCTCCACCCCCTGCATCGATGCTACAGACATCAACCTCCTCGGAGGAAGATAGCTGCAGTATCGCGGCCGCTCCCCGGGCGGGAGAAGCCGCAGAGCGGGCTCCCGAACCCAGAGAGGCAGCGCTGGATCTGGCGGGTGAAGGAAGAGATAGGGCGGGGCCCGTCTCCATCCCCTCCGTCAGATCCTTTTGCGAACCCCACGACATGAGTCGCCGCTGAGCCTCAGCCGCAGCGGGACCCGTGCCGTGGGGAGCGTTAACCGGGACGCCCTCCTCGAAGAGCGCCCGGCGGGATCGCAGCACGCGAAGAGGCAGAGCCTCACAATGCTCGCAGCCGGCACCCTCGAGTGCCGACTGCGCGTGCTGCTCTCCCAAACAAACAACGCACATCAAGTGTGTATCCCCGCTCGGGATGTAGCGTGAGCAGGGAGGAACACACTGTCTGTAACGCTGTTCGCTCGTCATACTTTTTTTCTCTTGTATCAATGTGGTGAATAGTGCAAACGAAACAAAAAAGTCTGAACTCAGACACAACACAAAGACACTTGGACAGAATAACACAGAGCGCTTGTTGAAGGCAACAGAAGCTAACGGCGTGTGTTTGCCGGTGTGCTTTATAGCTTCCGGGTCTATGACGTCACCCGCCTATGACGTTCCGTCTCTCTATTGGACTGATGACATACGTGCTTCACGACGCAATCACGCAGGGGCGTTCCCAAAGCGGTGACGCAGCTCGAGTTCCCTTGAAGGGGAACTAACCCTTTAATGCCAGGTGTAAACAGGGCCACAAAGAGAACATATGTGAAGGTTAATGTGTTTGATGAAAGATTATGAGGGTAGGCTATATGATTATTATTTGTTTTAATGATGTACACAGATAAATACAGTATATAGCAACAGATATAGGAACATTCTGTTAAAAAAAAAAGATTTGTCAATTTTGATTCATGGTGTCTAGGGGTGTAACGGTACACATATTCGTACCGAACCGTTTTGGTACAGTACTTACAGTATGGTGCACGTGTGTAGCCTACTGAACGGTACCGAATGCAATCTTTTACAGTTAACAGTAGGCTTGTTTTACACGCGGAACATACTTCAATCCGAGTTCCCACACACACATTTTCTGTCCATTTAATCACGAAATTCAAACGATAAAGCCGTTTTAACGCTCTTTGGCACTGATAAGAAAAAAAGCGAGTCAGGGTTAATGTGGCGTGACAGATCACTGTATAGGCGCGGCAGCGCGAGTGAACGCGATCATCTCTTCCTAGTCAAAGAATAAACATGAATCAACATCGACAAACGTATCATATGTCATGTGATCACTCAATCAGTGTTTCAACGGTAGAAAGATGTCAATAAAACAGCTTGTAAACAATGTCACGTAGCATTACATTTACCTCGGGCAAGTCATTCAGTGTCCACAGCTGGTTAGTTCACTAGAGAAATTAACTCTTTCACTAAATATATGCACTATATTAGCCTATATAATCATTATATTCTACTTAACCTGTTAGTGATGTCTTGATTTTTTAATGTAGGCCTATGTTTAAATAAATCTGTCATGAAAATGACAGCCACTGTGTATAAATGATTATATTTAGAATATATATAATTGGAGTAAAACATAATTTTATAATTCAGAAGTTAATGCAAAAACTTTGGGCTTTTCACCTTATGTGAAGTTTGCATACAATGTGTTAATTGAGTGTTGATTATTGTATCTAAAAATAAATAGCAACTGAATTTAGGTAATTTGGAGTAATGTGCAAGGGCTCCCAATATAGTTACACTTTATACACTCCCTACACTATACAACACTAGCAGAGAATTTTTTTTTTTTTTATCTTTAAAAAATGTTTAGTTATAATTGAATTAATTTAAGGACAGACACAATTTGTTCTCTCCCCTGCTGTACACTGTAAAAAAAATCAGGTCTCCAATTGAACATTTTCTAGTGACCGATCACATCAAAATTTTTTAGTTGGCCAAATTTCATTTCTGTGAATTAAATTGCATCAATTCACAGAAATTCCATTTGGCCAACTGAAAAATTTAGATGTGACTAGAATATATATATATATAAATAAAAAAATACACAAAGATGCCACACAAAGATGTAAAACACAAGTCAAAAAAACTAAAAAATATAAAAAAAAATCACAAACATAATGTAACATTTGAGTTATTGCTGATTGCACCAACATAGCAAACCAACATGATTTTTTAAAGAGGAGACACTGGGGATCTGACCTATGCAGCATGTCACATTATGAAAGCAGAAATGTGAGTGTGTGCTGCAGGAAGTAAAAGATCGGGAAAGAGAGAGAGAGAGAGAGAGAGAGAGAGAGAGAGAGAGAGAGAGAGAGAGAGAGAGAGAGAGAGAGAGAGAGAGAGCGTGTATTATTGCTCCCTCATGGCCTGAAAGAACAAATCCATCCATTAAAGGAAAGAGACAGCCAAGGTCAACACCCATATAAGGGCAATCATAGCACAACACTGCAAAGAGTAAAGGTCCACTCTATCAATGAGGACTAATGGCTGTTCGACACACTCACATACATGAGTGTGTGTGTGTGTGTCCTGTGGTTTAAAGCTCTGCTAAAGCTGAACAGATAAATGCTGAGTTTTCCTATCAGTTGCACTGTACTTATCATTTACAACTCTATGTTACAGGAAACGCAACCAATAATCAAACTACAGGGGTAAACCAATATTAAAATTCAGGCAAATACAGAAAAGCCAATTATTGTTTTCATTTTATGGCCGATATAAGCAATAAATGCCAGATTTTGCAATCCACAAACATATTGCAACATCATTTAGGTTTTGACAAAAAAAGAAAAAAAAAAGTCTCATGCTCAGAAAAGCTACATTTATTTGATTAATAATAGGCTACTGTAAAATTGTGAAATAGTATTGCACTTTTAATAACTGTGTTCTTTTCGATTATATTGTGTAAATGTATATGTAAATAAATGTAAATTGACAAAAGTTAAGACAAAGCTGAATTTTCAGCATCATTACTCCAGTGTCACATGATCATTCATAAATCATTCTAATGACTTGCCTGAGGTAAATGTAATGCTGCGTGACATTGTTTACAAGCTGTTTTGTTGATGTCTTCCACCGTTGAAACACTGGTTGAGCGATTACACGACATATGATACGTTTCAGTAAGTTGTAATGTATCCTCATCATACCTTCAGATGTTGATTCATGTTTATTCTTTGACTAGGAAGAGATGATTGTGTTCACTCATGCTGCCGCTTCAACTGACGCGCCTATACAGTGATCTGTCATGTCACATTAAAGAGCATCAAAACGGCATTTGTCCGCAATATGTTCGTGTGGGAACTCGGATTGAAGTATGTTCTGTGCGTAAAACAAGCCTACTGTTAACTGTTAAAGATTGCATTCGGTACCGCTCGGTACACACGTGCACCGTACCGGAAGTCCTGTACCGAAACGGTTCGGTATGCGAATACGTGTACCCATTACTCCCCTATGGAATATCAACCAATACAAAGTCCCTTTCAAGGAAAGACTGTTCACCCGGCGGCCATATTAGCAACTCCTCAGGGCAAATATTTCAAGATCTTTCAGTACTTGAATGGGGGAATCCTGTGACTTCTTGTCAAACTCATCAACAAAATCTGACATAAATGTTGTTTCTGTCAGGACCACTATCGTCAAAGATGATTGACAATGAGCATATAGTTTGGATTGGCGGTATGGTTCTGCTCTGGGCAAGAACTCCCTGTGCATCTATAGCCTAGCATGGATAAGAGCAGGGAGAGCAGCAATAACCCCCCTTAGGTTAAACAGAACAGAACCAACAATGTATTACAGATATCATTACAGTTTTTATGAAAGGTATGACAATTTTTTTAACTAAACTCTTAACACACCAACACAACTACAACACACAATTGTCAAAACGGTTAATTTCATGCTCAAAATCACACATTGTAAACTAAACTCCAACACTAATTTTCAAAATACAATAATACACTAACACAATATACTATGTCTACCAAAACCCTACACTGTTAGACATTTATAAGAGATTTTACAGTAACTTACTGGCAACACTGTTGCCAGTAAGTTACTGTATTTGAGATTTACAGTACAAGAACCGCATTTCAGTTTACAGTAACTACATGTTACTGTAATTTTGTAATACAGTACCGTTACTGTAAACCTTGGTTAACAGTGCATTAATCCTAATCCTATTCAATCATTAATACTTACTGAATTACATTAATTCTTACATTAATCTATCCTACAGAAGTAATCCAAACAGACAATTATTATGAAATATAAAATTCTTTATTTAAAACATTTTAAGTGCTTTAACTTAAACATTTAAATGTGTGGAAAAAGTTCACTTTAAAACATCCTTGAATCAAATCTTATTTTCAGAAAATCATGTATAAAAGTAATCAGATTGCATTCAATATCACTTATTATTTAAATTTACATTTATGCATTTGGCAGACGACTTGCATTGCATTCAAGATACACATTTTACATTTTGTCAGTTCTTGCTTTCCCTGGGAATTGAACCCATGACCTTGCTAGCACCCCACACTATTGTTTGAGCTACAATTTTAAAAACTCTGCAGAAAATAGTTGGTAGAATACTGTAAATAGTTGGTTGAAGAATACTGTAACTTTGGTGCAAAATACACATATACATGAATAAAATATAAACAAAGAGCAAATTAATTCTGAAACAAGTTATCACAACACAACACAAACACAAACACAAGTTTCATGTCTGTACCGATCTGTGCCATCTTCCACATTGGATGATTTCAAACAGGAACCAGGATTCTGCTCCATTATGGCAAGAAGTCCCTCTAGATAAGAATGATATGAAGTTAGTCATACAATTTGAGTATACACAAACTTTTTACACTGTTGGAATTTAATAAAAAATAATAATCCCATTACAATTCATCATAATGGTAAAATACTATTTTATAGACAGTTAACACTTTGAGGTGCACCTAGCTCAACGTATGCTGTCTAGTCTAATCCAGTCCTGCAATGCCTTCATGAAGATGTGAAATGAAATGTTCAGTTTTTGTTTTAGCTGGTGATTCAATGTAATGAATATTTTGAAGAATGTACTTTGTAGTGATGCTGAACCTGATTGCATATTAGAGAGGTGTCTGTTATTTAGCTTAACAAAATTGATATTGAGTAAAAAACTAAAGAAAACTGTTAGTACATAATAGTAGCAGCAGCACAAACTATATGCTCCAAAAAAGTAATATTACTGAATCACCTCAACGTGATTTCACAAACTATTTAATCAAAAACAACAATGTAACCTTTTATTGCAGGATGGATTACATGTATACTGCATTAGCTTTAGTAAGGTATCCTCAAACTTAATGCTGCATTCACACGGGGCGCCGGCGTTAACGCTTCTCATTTACTTTGAATGGGTGACGTCATGCGTTGCTGAACTGAATTGTGGGTTCCGTCGCGTCGCTTCACTCACGTTGCAAGCGGCAGAAGTTGAAAGGTGTGTTGGACATCAGCTGCGGCTGGATGCAACCAATCGGCGAGAGTAGCAGAGTGCAGGCGGGGAGGAGCTGCAAACACAGACGTGAAGTCGGACACTTTCTGCTTCCCGCAGTGACGCTCTCGCTGTGTTTGCACACTTTATCAGCTGAAGTGAAATAAATGCAATATTTGTCAATACACAGATGTTTCAGAGACATTTTTTGTCATGTAATACTTTATGCACTGATTAATACAGCGTGTGTTTGTACAAGAATAAAGTTAACATACAAGCCTAAACTATCAATGAAGTGGGGGTCTACATTTTTCATCTATTTTATTTTGATAAACATGACAATATAACATCGCAACTACATGAAAAGAGGTTTAACTGTTATAAAAAAGAGATTTGTGCACATTAGAGGAACTGAAGGTTTTAGAATAAACACGAAACACACGTGTTAGGTTCGCTGTCATGCGGAGAATCTGGCCAATCGTGGAACAGCTGTGTCGTCATCAAAGTCTGTGCAGTCGCTCTAGAGAAACTGTACCGGCTGTATTAGCCGACTGCTCTCGAATCGCTCTCGAGGTGCTTTGATGCCATACGTCACTGTCACGTGGCGTCGGCGCTGTGTCAGGTCAGACAAAATTTCTAACCGGCATGACGCCCTGTGTGAATGCAGCGTAAGTGTCTGTGTACATTACATATCCTATTAAAAAAGTGTCTCGCCTAGTCCAAGTTTTTCCATTCAAATTCCATTAGGTGGCGAAGGAAGGATGACACTCTGTTGTTGATTACAGTTGTCTTCCTGTTCACAACTTCCCCTGTCTTCCGACTCACTCCGGTTTTGGTGGTGCATCTTGTACCCACCTCTGGGTTTTTCCTCACAAAAAAAACTTAAAGCAAGAGAAAATTAAGAGAATAAAGATATTTTAAATTTCATCACCCTTAGTGCCTTTGCTTTAAATGTTTTTGGTAACACTTTAGAATAATGGTCTGTCATTAAACGGATAGTTCACAAAAAAAAAAAAAGTAAATTCTGTCATTTACTCGCCCTGTAGTTCTAAACCTTTTAAAGAATGTTTGTAACCAGACAATTTTGAGGCACCATTCACTTCCATAGTAGGAAAAAATTACTATAGAAGTGAATGGTGCCTCAATCTGTTAGGTTACAAACATTCTTCATCTTCTTTTGTGTTCAGAAATGTATTCAGGTTTGCACTTGAGCAACATTATTCTAAAGTTTTGCCATGTTTTTTCCATAAATTATATTTCATCTGCCAAAATCATCCAAAAATTGTCCAGGACTGCTTAAATTCCAGAAAATAAAATTATAATCTGTCAATCCTGGACAAACACAGTTTTGGATTATTTTAGTATAATATAATTTATGAAAAAAAACATGGTACATGGCTAGTTACAGCTAAAAAGAGGTGGACAAACTAAATAATTTTGTGATTCAGTTAAACAGACCCGACTAAAACATACAAGAAAAACTTTGAATTATCAGTAATATGTGGAGAAACAAAGAGGAGTAACGTTACTTACCGTTGTATGAGTTCCAGTGTCGCACAGCACAGGCAGGCTCCTGGTATTCATATCTAAAGTGTAAAATAAATAATGTCAATCCAAATGTAAACTTTGCTTGTTAACGACATTATTTTTTGCAACTAGTGGCCAACGTTAATTTACTAACTAACGTCGTCCTAATGTACGCAAAATCTTCATTGTATTGGTAAAGTTAATTCAATAAACTCACTAACGTTAAGTCTTTTTAAAAATAAAACGTTAGGTTTATGTTACCTCAGTTTTAGTACCAAAGCTGAAGCAAATGATAACCTAACGTTATGTAAAGTATGTTGTCCGGGCCGTGAGCTCTCTCCTCGGGCAGTAACGTTACACACGACGCTGGCTGCACTGGTTCTTAATCTAATTCAATAAACTAATTTTTTTTTAATAAAACGTTAGGTTTACCTCAGTTTTTAGCAGCAAAGTTTAAGCAAATGATAACCTAACGTTATAAAGTATGTTGTCCGGGCCGTGAGCTCTCTCCTCGGGCAGTAACGTTACACACGACGCTGGCTGCACTGGTTCCTAATCTAATTCAATATACTCATATTTTTAAAATAAAACGTTAGGTTTACCTCAGTTTTAGCAGCAAAGTTTAAGCAAATGATAACCTAACGTTATGTAAAGTATGTTGTCCGGACTGTGAGCTCTCTCCTCGGGCAAAACTTACAACGCTGCACCGGTTCCTAATCTAATTCAATAAATTCATAAAACGTTAGGTTTACCTCAGTTTTTAGCACCAATGCTGACAAGCTAAAATTGGGGTGCAGACAACCGCGGATAGTACAAATCCCACTTTCCTTGCTTGTTTGCCGTTCTCACGGGGGAGGAAAAAATCTTCGCACTGGGTGTCCGGACACAGCTCATGTTCTCTGGAACCGTGAGCTCTCTCCTCGGGTGAAACTTTCAACGCTGCACTGATGGTTCCTAATATAAATCTCAAGCAAATCCTGTCGATCCCAATTGTGCCAAATAGGCCATTGTGGTAAATACAGTATTATACTTTATTTTTTAAAAATACAGGAAATCACTGTATTTGGTATTTGACGTCATAGAAAATACCCATGATGCAACGGGAATTACAGTTATTTACTGTAAAGAGAATTTACAGTATTATACTGGGTGATATATAGTAATTAACTGTACAAATTACAGAAATGTCTAACAGTGTAACATGTTTTCTTCCAACAGGAACATTAGGTCAATCATAGCACAATGTCATAAAAACACTGACACTAGATGGAATTACAGAAACTGCTGTAGTAATTTTGGGCGCAGACATATAGATGAATGAATCTTCCAAATGATTCGATCAAATGAACGTCCCTTTCACAAAGCCCAATTCAGCTCCAGACCCCAGGAAATCGACCATTGATCACAAGAGAGATGGAGGCTCCATTCTGCCCGGAGCTACTAGTTTTAGATAATAATTACTCGATTGCCTATGGACTTTTGACCAAAACTTAGACAAAGAGGACAAAAGACTCGTTGTGATCACAAGACAAAGAAACAAACCAGATCCCTGTCTTTTCAATGACCGGTAAATGAACTCCACGTGACACGGCTAAAACTCCAAGCAAACTCACAGAAACTGTTACATATGGAGTGCATCAAATCACTGATTATTGGACTTTCATTCAAATAGCCTTCGACATAGCTTGTTAGTGTGTTTACAACTGATACACGTGACTATTATGCATGTATATCACTCCCAACTCATGCAATTATGTAACTATTGAATGAGTGGATGAAAAGGCACCGTGTTTGATGTCTTTTTGTTCGTATGGGTATAATCCAACAGATGAGCTGAATTAAATCTTTATAGAATTGATCATGTCCTTATAGTAAGAAATTAGGTCTAAATTTACTCTCTGCTTAAGAGCAGGAAACTAAATTACCCTAGATAACCCAATTTTTGGGGGGTTGTGGAGACACAGTCACCCCTGAACCCTAATTGGCCAGAACCCATCCAGGGGATGGGCAAATATTTGAGTTTTAATCTCAGATCACAGACGAAGACTCTGTTCACAGCGGTTCAGAGCCTGTTCGCAGCCAGTTCGAGCCAGTTCGCAGCCAGTTCGCAGTTCAGAGATGAGT
Source organism: Gobio gobio (assembly GCF_949357685.1). Lineage (NCBI taxonomy): Eukaryota > Metazoa > Chordata > Actinopteri > Cypriniformes > Gobionidae > Gobio > Gobio gobio. Next base: position 17,604,947 of record NC_137099.1, read on the forward strand.
TGAGTCCTGGCAGTTTGACCAGTGTTGAGAACTCCCAGGAGATGATCTGACGATCGTGGCAGACCAAGATCAGAGAAAATGGGTTAAACAACGATTTCTTTCAGGCCATCTGCTCTTCTCTCACTTTCCTTTCTTTTACTTAAAGATTATTTTCTTTCCGTTAAGTCTCAGGTTCTATTAAGTTTCGCCGCAAAGTTACTCAACGAGTCTCCAACAGCGCGTTTCAACTTCAAACAACGCCCACAAGACTTCCATCCAGCCGCCAACACGCCACGTGATTGGCTTCCCAAGACGTCGATCAAAGACACGACCAGACCTTCAGCGAATCAAAGACCCGGGAAAACAGTGGGGAAAGAGAATCCCCTGTCTGAGACGACACATGAGATACAAACGCAAGTAATACCTCTAGATTCCGAGCTGAACTGGTGCATTAGATCAAATTTAATAACCCTGCCTAAGAAACGATAGGAGGTTAAATTACTGATCAATGGTTTCTTCAGGTCATGTGTCATAAATGCATTTATTGCTTGGGATTTCATAATTTCTCTCTCTTAAAACTTATTCTTTTCCTCACCTTCTTCCTTTCTGCAATGTGTGTGAATGTGCGAGTGTGTGTGTTTATGTTAGATATTAGTTTGATGTGTTAGAGTGTGTTAGAGTAATCAATAAAGTTCTGTTTGTATTCAAAGATAACTGTTCTTGTGTTATGTGCTTATGAATTTAATGTCTTGAACTGCCGATCTAAGTTACCTGGCTGTTAAATAGTGTTTCACTATTGTTCGGATATTAATATCCGCTGCAGAGTTGATATTTACGGCCCGTTCAAATGAACACTGGAAGAGTCATTTGCTCGGCTGTAAAATAGACTCTCAAAATTCCCTATGAATTCATTAATTCGTTCATTTGAGCTAAATAGACCTGTTTCCCTTTAACAGAGTCCCCTTTAAGTTCTTACACATCGGCGGACGAATAAATTAAGGTGTAAACATTAATTCTGAATTATTTATAAATTATAGTATAATTCGAGTCTCTTTCATTTTAATTAAATTCCCCGTTGAGTTATTATTTTATCTGACTCATAGTCGCTACACTGCATTATTTTATGTGTCAGGTCTGCCTTTATACAATAGACTGTATAATTTATTGATCATAGATTGTGTCTTTAGATTGTGTTGGGTTTAGTAAATGCATGCATTTTGTTTCTTTTGCTGCAGAAATGTAATACAAAATTAAACTACCCATCTCAGAGTAGCTTTATAGAATGCCCTTCAGTTTCATTTAATTATTAGCAATCACCACGTTGACAATAGCAAGTTCCTGTTCTTCATTTAGGAGCTTTCCTCTGCCCCCTGAGGGAGGTAGATGTTAAATCCAGATAGACAAAATACAGTTGGGGATCAGAGGCATCCAGTCACTGTAATACATGGTAAAATTATTTACACTTTGCAGAAGCCCTTATACAATATCCTACCTGTTGGCTTCTTGAAAATTCTGGATAATGGATGCCACTGTGTCCCGGCTGAGATTTGGTTGTACTCGTTCACCAGCATCTCTTTATGATAGCCTGTGGTTTATGACATGGTCTATGATAGTAGCTCTTATTTCATCAGTTACCCTAATTCTGGACCTTCTTTGAGCGCCACCCCTCAATCGTATACCTTGCCCTTGTCCAGGCATTCTTCTCCCTTGCCCTTGTCCCACTCCTCACCCTTGTCCTGGTACTCATCTTCCTCTCCCTCATGCAGGCATTGCTATATATTGTTCCTTTTTCACACAAGATAAGCCCAAAGATGCCTTCTTTTACTGTATGCCATATGGCCATGTGATTGAAAGAACACCTGGACAATTCCTAGACGAGAATCAGCTGTGATTTATTTATTTGCATAACTTCAATCAGCTGTTTCTCAGTAACAATGGAATAAAATACAGGGGATATATTTGTGTTTCACTTCACAGTATAAGCAGCTGTTTACCTTGACTTTAGCCCAGGGGTGGGCAATTCCAGTCCTCAAGGGCCACTGTCCTGCAGAATTTAGCTCCAACCCTGATAAAATTCACCTGCCTGTAGCCTTCTAGTAATCCTGAAGACATTTGCAGCGTCCCAATTCGCATACTATCCGTACTAAATAGTATTCGAAAAAAGAATTAGTATGTCCCAAATCTTAGTATGTTGAAAAAAGTATTCGAAAGATTCCCGGATGGTTTACTATTTCCGGTCAGAATCCGAAGTGCAGATCGATGCACACTCTAACGGCTGATATTGCCCACAACCCATTGCGAGATGGAATTCGATAAGAACTACAAACGCGGATAAAAAGTGTTTAAAAAACTACAAACATGACGGTTACGCGAGTCTGACGGTTAAGTGGAGAGGATTAGATAAAGTGGTTTGAGTGAGCAATTATCAGTATTTAACCTGACGAAAATATATTTATTCAATATTATCCACATTATATTTCTCCTTCAGCAGCATTGAGAACTTTTGTAATGATACGTTTGGCCATTAACTTTGCAAACACATGAGAGGAGTCTCTGCATTAAAGACCCACGAAAGGCAGATCAAGGAGCGACTACACTTCTCTCCGATACGGTAGGAAATTAAATTGAAAGTGGGTGATTTGAACTATGACGATGATTGACAGGGCAGTTTAAACGGTGACGGGACGCACGTAACAAGTCCATTAAAGATGACGAAGTAGTATGTCCCAAAGCTTGCATACTCTTCTGCTACACACTCAAAAGTATGTACTTTTTCTTCACAAAAAGAGTACATACTTTTAGGACATAGTATAAGTAGGCGAATTGGGACGCAGCCATTGATTAGATGGTTCAGTTGTGTTTGATTAGGGTTGGAGCTAAACTCTGCAGGACAGTGGCCCTCGAGGACTGGAATTACCCACCCCTGCTTAAGCCTATAATGTTAGGTTTAGAGCATGGTGTTATCTGTTCGGACATACAGGGCCCTATTTTAACGATCTGAAACGCAAGTGTCAAAGCGTGAAGCGCAAGTAACTTTGTGGGCGGGTCTCGGCGCTGTTGCTATTTTCCCGGCGGGATAAATGGCTCTTGCGCCCGGCGCAAATCTAAAATGGGTTGGTCTGAAGTAGCTTCATTATTCATAGGTGTGGTTTGGGCGTAACGTGAATAAACCAATCCGAGCGTCATCCAACATTCCCTTTAAAAGCAGGTGCGCAAGTTCCATAATGGATTGCTATTATTATGGCGTATTTACTAGGCGCACGCCAGGAGCGGTTCACAGCCGAGGAGACTGATGTTCTTGTAAGAGCAGTGAAAGACAGAGAAGTGAAGTTGTAATGTTGTACATTATGGTAAAGGTGATTTCACAGTCTTTTTTTTTCAGTTTTTTCAGTTTTTCAGTCGATTTTTTTTCCTGGTTCTTGACGGACAAACCAATTTGTCAGATGTCCTTATATAGCCTACATATATGTCTTGCCACAATTGGGCAAACAGGTCTTATCCTTAATTATTACAATTAGCCTGAATCATTTGTAAGCTAGATTTATGCCTATTTTTTCACATCTTCGTGGCACACCACAATGATTTCCGTCATCTCATGTGTTAATATTTTTTTAGTGTAACAATTTATGATTTGCAAAAATAACTGTTGCATCTATGTAGATTACATGAGCAAAGTGTATGCGCGTTGTGCACGCTATACATTATGGTCAAGCATGCGCCCTTAAAATAGCATAATGAACAACGCGCAACGCGCCACTGACTTTAGACTGGGTTTTTTCTGGTCAGTGGCGCAATTGTTTAATGGAACAGCAAAATAGCACCAGGGATTGTTTGCGCCGGAACACGCCTCCTTTTTTGCGCTGAACCGCCCAGGGAGCGCAAGTTCATTCACTAGTTTAGCGACGTGCTTCTGTGGAGGGAAAAGCGCGCTTTGCGCGGGTGCAAAATAGGAATGACACATGCGTCGGTGTACAAAGTCAATTGCGCTGGGTGCAAGATAGGGCCCACAGTGTTAAAGCATTGGTAAATTTGGCAGTAAAAATCCATTGTTTTGGTCTTGGTTGAGCTTATGTGTAAAAGTACAAAGTTCAAGCAGTTTAAATTAGTGTTAACTGTATTTTTGTGTAAAAGCAACAATAAATTTGTTAATTGTATAGCCTACACAGACAGATGTTGTGCTAACTGCGTTTAGGAAAATTGTTGAAAGTATTGAAAAAATTGTCATAGCGATTGTTAAAAAACTGTAATGTCGATATTAAAATTTACTACATAATTCGGGAATTTAGTCTGATTCAGGGGGAATCAGAATGCCAAATCCTGACTGACAAGAGGAGCTGGGGATGGAGGAGGGTAAATGAGCTCTGGAAACGCGATAGCTGCTGATAGTACTGAAGGAGCTTATATATGCTGTGCTAGACGTCGTTTTCCTATAGGTAGACGTCAGCTGATGCGAGCTTGACTAACGTGATCTGCCAGAACTAACGCTACGCTTGATTTTTATGCTCAAATATTGTTAATAAAGCTTATTTTTTATGCTAGACCAGCCAACGCACATGCGGTGCAGTCATAAGCAAACACTTTTTTTTATATAGCAGCCAGAGCTTTTCAATGACTTTACCATGATTGGCTCTTTCTCCTATTCATAAGTAGTATGAATGAATCGTCTTTGTATATCTAAAGTTGATATACTTTGACCAATATAAAGACTTTTTTTTATTTTTTTTTTATAGTTGGACCATGTTAAGTAGCCACATATTGATCCCTGGTTTTTGTCAGGGTGTGGCATAAAACAAAGGTTTTTGGCTATTCAAAAAATCTTTTCAATACTTCCAACCCCTTTTATAATAAGAAATGTGTCAACAACGGAAAGAAAATTGTGTTCATCACACCATTTCATTGACTATTTAAATGCACAAAAATAACAGCTTTAACCAACCGATGAAAAACATTAATAGCTTGTACAAGAGCTGAATCCTAAACTCTCCATTTATTTTAAAACATGTCACCACTGACGGCCTCATCAGTTGACTGACGGTGGGGATACACTGGCATTTAACCAGTATACACTGTGCTATGTCGTTAGAATCACTCATGCTCCCATCAGGGGTTTCTCTGAGAGAGGCAGTACAAAAATAAAAAATAATAATAATAAAAATATCATCAAATAAATGTCTCTAAAACACTATTTTACCAGAAGATTACACTTCAGAAGGGGTTTTCATCCTTGTCACTGTGATTGGCTGATCATGGTGTCAACAGCATAACATGCAAATCGAACTGGATGTGTCAAACTGGTGAAGATGGACAGAATAATTACAACGTAAACAACTCACCCACTCACACATCACCACTTTTAAGTCACTGATTTTCACATGATCAAAAGTCGAAATTATGTCTGAGCGAGACATCTTTTGCAGAATAATTTGAAGGTGGTCATCCGTACCTGTCACTCTCAGTCTACTTGAAATGTTTACCAAGGATATGACAGATGGCTGTTAATAACAATAATAGCCAAACAACAGTTTGTGTAATAAAGTCCACAGAAGTACCATTCAAACATGTGGGGTCAGTAAGATATTTTAAATGTTTTTGAAAGGTTATGTTCACCAAGGCTACATTTATGTAACAGTAATATTGTGAAATATTATTAATAATATATATATATATATATATATATATATATATATATATATATATATATATATATATATATATATATATATATATATATATATATATATATATATATATATATATATATATATAGTTTTAAGTAATTTATTCCTGTGATACATTTTCAGCATGATCCTTCTGAAATCTTCCTAATATGTGATTTAGTGCTCAATAAACATTTCTATTATTAATATTTTTGTGGAAACTGTGAAATATTTTGTAACATTACTTACACGTATATGCACTTTTGGTCAATTTTTTAATGCATCCTGGTTGAATAAATGTATTCATTTCTTTAAAAAAAATATTAATAATACTTTACTGGCTCCAAGTGTTTGAATGGTAATGTAGCCATTCTTGTTAGTGTATTGATTAGTACTTACTTTTTAATTTGATGTGACTTTTAATAAAAGTATATTAATATACACATATACTATAAATAATGTTATTGTACAGTTTTTTTTATTCCATCAGCCTTTAACCTGCAAAAAGCAGTCTCATTTCAGAAGACCACATGCCGCTCACTCTCATGTGTTACTGTCAATGTCATATCTTTTCCTAATTTTCTGAGCTCTTTTTGGGAACTATGTACTATTCACATTCTCCTCACTTGAAGAACTGCTGCTTTGCCTATAATTATTTTGTCATCATATAGGTATGAAGGTCCTGTTCATTGACGCATAAAAGTCATGTGATTCTTCGTCCTTGTCACATTGTCAAGTGTGTTCCCCTGAGGACCAAAAAAACAAAAGTCTGACTATGAAAATAATGCACTGTACCATGTAAGTCACCATAAAAGTTTATATCTTTAATATCATAATGACTGCACAAAATGTCAGTACATCATTTGATGGTGAACACTAGTACTGCACAATATATACGGTATACTGCATAATACTGTCTAACAGTATGTGAAACACTATGAATTGCTACATTGTTCTTCTGTCGCATGAATTTACTGTTTAATTTGGTGACATCTCAGTGTTTATTTTGCATTTTTTATCCAATTTTGTGTCAATTTTCATTTACTCTACTCTTCATGTGGTTTCAAATCATGTGACGCTCTTCTTGGGAAAACAAAAGAAGACATTATGAAAAAATTCAAGCTGCTCTTTTCCAAAGAATAAAAGTGAATGGAGATAGATGCTGTTCCAAACATGACAATAAAACAAAAAAGCAAACAGCAAAAAAAAAATAATAATAATACTTTAGTCATACTTTATCTCTAATTAATGGTTAAAAGAAAACTGCACACTATTTTCACGTTCTGGGTCAGTTTTGACCCAGTGAAATGTAAGCTTATAAAACACAAAAAAAAATTTAAACAAACATTTTTCAACATAAACCATATTGTATCTGATGACTTGTATCTGAATTACTTTTCACAATTAGTGATGGGCAAACATTTTAAAGTTATTACTACACTTATCCCTTTTTAGTCATTAAAATTTTGAAATGTGTTGAAATTTCAAACTGAGTACAGAAAAAATAAATATATAAAAAGCCATAGTTGATATCCGGGTGAAAACTGACCCAGAACGTGAAAAGAGTAATACATTTTTATATGGTTTTATCTCTTAAAAATCTTTTTAAAACAAATACAAATTTAATGTATGTACATTTTAATAGTCTTAACACATTTTCAAAAACTAAAAATTTAGAAATCTCTTCCAAAAATTACCTGAATTATCAGGGACAAAAAAGTGTTTTTTTTTTCACTGAAAACCATACAGTACATAATAGTAATATTCTTATGTATAATTGTATAACTTTTGGCAGTCTAATGACATATCGACCTGCACTTTGGCCACCCAGCAAAAATTGTGCCAGTCAAATCTTATTTGAATCTTAAAGGATTAGTTCACTTCAAAATGAAAATTTCCTGATAATTTCCTTACCCCCATGCCATCCAAAATGTGCATGTCTTTCTTTCTTCAGTGGAAAATAAATTAATGTTTTTGAGGAAAACATTTTAGGATTTTTCTCCATATAATGGACTTCAATGCCAACCAAAATGTTGAAGGTCCAAATCAATGCCGCTTCAAAGCGCTTCAAAGAGCTCGGCACGATCCCAGCTGAGGAATGGGGCAAAACCGTCTGTCATTTTCAAAAAAAAAAAAAAAGACAATTGTTATACTTTTTATCCTAAATTGCTCATCTTGCGCTGCTCTGCGACACACCACGTCGGAAAGGTCACGCTAGACATAGGCAGAAGTACCGCCCCCATGTTTACAAAGCGCTCATGCGAAGACTAATACAAACATACTTTAGCAAAAAAAACAATGATGTCGGACGATTTTGAAGTTGGAGATGGAGTTTTTTTGTAAAGGGAGTTTGTATTAGTCTTCGCACGTTCGCTTGGGGCGGTACTTCCGCCTACGTCTAGTCTTTCCGATGTGATTGCACAATCCGTGCACAACACGTCACAGAGCAGCGCAAGATGAGTGTAATGAAGGTTCGTATGTTGTGGGGGTGTGGAAGGAAGAAGACAGGGTCGGCGTGACTGGGACTCGGGACTTTAATACATTAAACTTTCAGAAACAAACACAACAAGCGCACATGGGCGCATAAACACAAAACATAAACTCAGCACTTCTTTCAGATCGATCACTCGGTTTCCACTTCGTTTCCTTCAGTCAGCAGGCGTGCATGCAGTCCCAGTCCCTCTCTCTCCCGTCTCTCTCCCCACAGTGGCTTATATGCGGTCTCTCCATGCCAATTACTGCAATCAGACACAGGTGTTCGTCATCTGCACTTGACCTACTTACTCACCACTCGGCTCCGCCCTCTCTCTCCCGCTGCAGACCTCGTGAAACCACGCCCCCTCCGCCACAATGAGCAATTTAGGTTAAAAAGTATATACATTTTTTTCTTGAAAATGACAGATGGTTTCGCTAAATAAGACCCTATTCCTCAGCTGGGATCATGCAGAGCCCTCTGAAGCCCTTCAAAGTCCTTTGAAACTGCATTGATTTGGACCTTCAACCCGTTGGTTGCAATTAAAGTACATTATGTGAAGAAAAATCCTGGAATGTTTTCCTCAAAAACTTTCTTTTTAACTGAAGACAGAAAGACACAAACATCTTGGATGAGATTGGGGTGAGTAAATTCATTCAAATGTCCTTTTAAAGTGAACTAATTCTTTAAGTCGAATAGTATGCCATTTCAAAAATACCCACTGTCCGGAGATTGTCATTGGATCTGAGGTTTAATTGGAAGGGAGAGCAGTTCAACTAAAGCTAAGACATGTTGGGTTCAGATGTGGAGTGCAGGGTTAACACTGCTGGTGGCCTTCTTCAATGATCTCAAGTGCAGCACAATAACGCCTTTAACAACCTGCTGAAAAACATTAATGGCTTCAGCAAGAGCTGTGACTGTTATTCTGACTCGCCCAGTCTTTTTCACTCTCCTCTCTTTCTGTCCTCCTCCACCTCATTACTGCTTTCATTCTCCTTTACTCATTCCCAGTACCTTCTGTGCCATTTCTTTCATGAAGAATGAATTGGAGAGATGAGAATGAGAGTAATTTCTCTTTCTAAACCTTGCACGCTGTGTTTCCATGGTTTCTTAATGCACTCTTTTACTCCCAATTCCATAGCTTCTTACTTTTTTATAGTACGTCAAAAAAGACTACATGAAACTTCACACTCTTAGAGGCCATTCTCATTTATTTTCTGTCTTCATTTCTTTCCCGATTCCTTTTTATAAATTTTTTTGGTTAATCAGACAATCAATCTTTATTTGCTGCTTTCAAGCTTGTTTTCTAAGATATTTTGGTCCTGAAATGTGAAGAAACTCTGTGCAAAATGTCATGGTTCACGTTCATTTGACTGCAACAATTACCTGCTGTGTAGACAAAAAGGCGGCTTGGATTCTTCATTCTCACGTTATGTCCCATGGAAGAAAAAGAAATCAGTTGGGAGTAGGGCTGGGCGATATGACCAAAATATGATCTTAATAAAAATGTTTCATATCAGTCGATATCGAAAATTTGTCAGATAAATGTCATATATTTATTTGTTTCAAATTTAAAGGCATATTTTTGCTCCTAAGTGAAAGTTGCAGAAACCAGACTAGAGTTGTTCCGATTCCGATACTAATATCGGAAATATCACCGATACCACAACAAATTCAAAACATTTTCTTAAACAAGACCTAGTTATGACCGCAAGCTTTGCCTAACCACTGCGCGGTTCTTCTTCGCTGCTCAGAATGCATTGCAAACACAGGAAGTTGTGCCTTGTTGACACAAGCAACCACTGTTTAGAGCAGCGAAGAAGAAATGAAAACGCATTAGCAGTAGGCTATGTCAGCTGTTTAGCAGTATTTTGTCTCTGTGTGGATGGCGGGCGCCCGCGCGTGACACTCGCTCGCTGTCTTTGTAATCTCTGCCCTGTGTCACTATCAAGCGGCAACCTCCCCCAGTTTCTCTACGTCCATTTTTTTTTTTACAGTCTATGGTCACTATATGAGGACACGAACACATAAACTGTCACTTCATGAGAATTTACCGTTTTATTTGTGAAAGCTGTCATTTAAGTAACACAGACACTCAAATATCTTCACAGCAACCCGTCAAAATAAAAGTTTGGTTTAAAAAATGTTTAATTGACAGAATATATTAGGCTACTGTTGTACAGTAGATTTAGCTACGTCTCTATGTAATAATAACACGTCTCTACTAATAATAATGCCTAGATGGTTGCCTATTTTTCACTTGTTTTGTTGTAAAGAGATTATTTTCTGATTAACATATATTTTTTCATATTCCTACATTTATTTGTTGCACTGTTTTTTATACAGTTATATTGTAAAACTAAAATACCTTTTTCAGTTTGCAGTGTTAGATTTGTGGCTGCATTTGAAGTTCTTTTTCGCTTAAGAAAAATAAATAATATTACTGTCAAATGTATGTCAGATAATACAAATACTGTAATAAATACAGTTGTTCACTGTATGTATTTGTTCATGTTTTAAGGGATAAGTCTGAAGCACGCCATAAAATAATTCTAGCAATTCATACAGGGCTAGTAGTATATACAGCTGTATATACAGATACACACCCAGGTTTCGGATCAGTACTCGGTATCGGCCGATACCCTGAGCCCAGGTATCGGAATCGGTATCGGGAAGGGAAAAAGGGTATCGGAACATCTCTAAACCAGACTGTTACTTGCGGCAGAGTCCTGCACTGGTCCGATTTTGTAAATCCGCACACGCCCGTACCCACAGTGCTTAAAACCGCATCCGACCCGTTTTCCGACAACAGCACTAAATAAAATCCGCACCCGACCCGACCCGCTTAAAATAGAACCGACAGCCGACAAATCAGTTTATCATATCACATTATAGACACACTTACAAAAATGTTTATTGCCAGCATGCAGAAGTTATTACACGACCATTAATACAAGGACAACTTCAGCCGGGACATTCTAAAACGCTTAACGTGAAAAAAGGCTTAACGTGGCTTAAGCCTTTGTATTAAGTATTAAGACATTAAGACTTAATGTATTAAGACACTGTTATTAAGACACTGTTATTAAGAGACCAAACTCAGTAAACATAATACTAATAACGTATACTATGTACAAAAAATCAGACGAGCCCAGAATATGAACGCAACGCGTTTAATTACACGTTAAGCGTTTTCCTACCATATAAAACCATTATAAGAAAACGCTTAATGTACTAAGACAGTGTTATTAAGAGACCAAACTCAGGAAACATGACAAAAATACTGTTTGATAGAACTGCTTGTGCTTAATTTGTTACCACAGTTATCTGCGTGCTTCCTCAGCGAGGAAGTTCCACATTTGCGGCTATCTTTTCTTCAACTCCTCATGATCCATCTTGACGACTGCAGTGCAGGCAGATCGCGCACGTGATTCTTCTGGGAGGGCACGCCACAAATAAACTGATATGGATTTGAAATTATTTTATCAACTTGAAATACAGGCAAGGCATATTTTTGTATATGCATATTTTTAGGAACACATCTACAATATACATGCATATATTTTTCTGTATAGGCCTATATTCGTTTGCACGTGACTGTTTAAAACCTGTGTTTAGACCTGTGTTTCTCCCTTGTCCGACCCGACCCGCACCCGTATCCGACACAGTAGGATGTTTTTCACCCGTTTCAGCAATATTAGGCTATGGACCTGTGCAGGACTCTGACTTGCGGTAACTTTATTGTCAGAACACGACAAACACTTCTTGTTTTTGAACTCCTTATACTTTTACAGTCATTTTTCCTTAACAAAATAAATATCTTAATAGAAAAACAATATGTCTTAGATATTGTTTCTAGTCATGAAACAATACAGGTTTGTGTTGCCTGACTTTGGCATATATCTTCAGCACAGTTTGCAATGCAGGCTGTAATATTAATAATATTACATGTTTTGTCTCTTAGAAATTACATTACATTAATTACATTTAATACATGTCTACATTAATAATATAATACAATTCTGCATGAATATATCCCACATTTCTGCCACAGTACCATGGTGCAGTTAGTGTTACAACAGTAAATCCATGGTAAATTATAGACAAGATCCAAAATACTTCTGATTGTATCATTGCACACAGTGTTTCTCCTGTTTATCAGTGTTGTTCTATCTAGCTTTAAACTAGTTTAAATCACTGAGACTTTTGTGTTTTCCGCTAAATTCACGTGCTTCTCACTGGATCTCACAGCGCTGTTTAGTGTCGCGTGACCAAGAGCGATCTGAGTAAACGGATCTGCTGTAGTGAGCTTGCGCTGCGCTGCCGTTTGGACTTTGACCCGAGCAGATAAATGGTCTGTGTGGCACGGTTCAAATGAGTAACTGAATTCGTGCTACCTTTTATCGACAATTTCGTCCTCTTTTGATGATAACGCAAGATTATTTTCACTTTCGATTTAACGTTCGTCGCCACTTCCACAAATTTTTTCCTTCTCGTGTCGAGTTTTCTTTGAATTTTATTGCGATTCGATATGATATCGTTTATCGGCCCAGTCCTAGTTAGGAGTGAGTAAATTATGAATTTCAGTTTTGGGTGAACTATCCCTTTAAGAGCTCATTAATACTAATGTAAACTAACCATCTCATATAAATCGCAGAAGCAAAACCAAAAGTGAGCTGCCAAAAGCCACCCAGAAGTACTTTGACTTTAGCTGCTTCTTTTGTCGCTGTGAAATAATTGTTACTCTTTCCGTCTTGTAATTACACTCCATGTGACTCGTTACGTTATGCAAAGCCATCAGAGGAGCATTATGGGATACAATGAACATCTGCTTGTCATGCTGGCACATATTTTAACACAACACCTGTAATTATGCAAATGATACAGCATGTGATTACCCTGTGTAACAATGACATGGGGTAATGATTACAGTGGGTTTAATCACAAACGCACTCGCACGTATAGACGAAATACTGTATATTTACACAAACACTGTGCAGACCATTACATACACAAACAAAACTAACTATGTTACTACAATTGCATACTAATAAGTCAATGTTTATATACAAAAATGCTTCTTCCATACACTTTGAGTGTGTTCAAGTGTTTATCTTACATTTCTTCCCTCAAAGGGAAATGTCACTTTGTTATTTGTGGGATTTTGCCTTTATGTGACAGCATGGGATGGGAGAATGGGATCAGAATGTGACATAGGCCAAACCTGAACATACATCTCTGGGAACACTGTGACTCATATGTGTCACTATCACCTACGCTACCTAAGGAGAATTTTTTTTTTTTTTTTGATGATGATGATGATGATGATGAATTGTGACGTATTTTGCAGAATATAAAATAAGTTGATTGTGAGACCATTATTGATTTGCATTGTGGCATTGTTTTCATTACAGTTTTCATTATAGTTTCAATATAGTTATTGTTTTTATTACAGTAAAAAAAAATATATATAATAATAATAATATAAAATCAAGCACCTAGGCATGCAAACTGCTTCTACAAACATTTGTGAAAGAACGGGTCGCTCTCAGGAGCTCAGTGAATTCAAGCGTGGTACCGTGATAGGTTGCCACCCGTGAAATAAGTCAATTTGTGAAATTTCCTCACTTCTAAATATTCCACGGTCAACTGTTTGTGGTATTATAATGTTAGTGGAAGCAATTGGGAACAACAGCAATTCAGCCACAAAGTGGTCGGCCACGTAAAATCACAGAGCGGGGTCAGCGCATGCTGAGGCACACAGTGCGCAGAAGTCACCAACTTATAGTCAATAGCTACAGACCTCGCAACTTCGTGTGGCTTTCAGATTAGCTCAAAAACAGTGCGTAGAGAGCTTCATGGAATGGGTTTCCATGGCCGAGCAGCTGCATCCAAGCCTTACATCACCAAGTGCAATGAAAAGCGTCGGATGCAGTGGTGTAAAGCACGAATCTTACCACTGGACTCTAGAGCAGTGGAGACATGTTCTCTGGAGTGATGAATCATGCTTCTCTGTCTGGCAATCCGATGGAAGAGTCGGTTGGGTTTGGCGGTTGCCAGGAGAACGGTACTTGCCTGACTGCACTGAGCTAAGTGTGAAGTTTGGTGGAGGGGGGATTATGGTGGGGGGGGGGGTGTTTTTCAGGGGTTGTGCTTGGCCCATTAGTTCCAGTGAAAGGAACTCTTAATACTTCAGCATACCAAGACATTTTGGACAATTTCATGCTCCCAGCTTTGGGGGAACAGTTTGGGGATGGCCCCTTCCTGTTCCAACATGACTGCTCACCAGTGCAAAAAGCAAGATCCATAAAGACATGGATGAGCGAGTTTAGAGTGGAGGAACTTGACTGGCCTGCACAGAGTCCTGACTTCAATCCGATAGTACAACTTTGTGATCAATTAGAGCGGAAAATGTGAGCCAGACCTTCTCGTCCAACATCAGTGCCTGACCTCACAAATTCGCTTCTAGAAGAATAGTTAAAAATTCCCATAAACACACTCCTAAACCTTGTGGAAAGCCTTCCCAGAAGAGTTGAAGCTGTAAACTCTTGAAGCAGCAAAGGATGGGCCAACTCCATATTAAACCCTACAGATTAAAAATGGGATGTCATTAAAGTTCATGTGCATGTAAAGTGAGGTGTCCCAAAACTTTTGGCAATATAGTGTATATCCTGTGGTAGCCTAAAAATCAGCAATTAAAATATATTTTAATTTAAAATAAGTAACATTTATGAGAATGAGATTTTCTTTTTAAATAAAGCTTGTACCATGAAAATAAATGTTCATTCTCTTAATTTTGGGGTGAAATAATTCCTCAACATTTCTTGACAATTTGTGTGAAATTCAACCTATTTTATAGATTTTAGATTTAAATAAAAGCTAAAATAATAAAATACAAAAACTGGAGAGAAAAAATGTAAAAGCTGAAATATAAATTAATAAAATATAAATTAAATTAGATGAAAAACTTTAACTAAATAAAAATGTGAAATGTCACATGACAAATATCCTTAAAAAAATTAAATTTAAATGAAAATTGAAAATATAAAAATAAAAGCTAATTCAAATATTCATAATAACTATAAAAATATATAAATAATATTAAAATAACACACCATCCACAAAAACATGAGCTGTTGAATGAGCAGATCAAAACTCTCTCTTACTGATTTCAGAAGGAGATTCAGGAAGGCACAGGACTGGGATTGAGAATCTGGAATGATAGATGACAACATGAAGAGGCAGATAGAAAGACAGAGACATAGAGACAGTGGGTTGAAACTGACAAGTGTTTGTGGGACATTGAAAAAGAACCAGACACCGGATAGACAAGCAAAGATGAAAAAGGATGGGTCGGGACAAGAATGCAAAAATGAACCAGGCCCAAGCAGAAGGAAGCCGGTGACATAGTGAGAGAGAGAACGAGTGAGAAAGGGATCCGGGAAGACAGCGAGAGCAGGCGTCAGGCTTCTGGGTAATCTGGGTTATGAAGAGAGACAGCGCAGACAGCAGAATCAATGGACCTGTCTGTGTGCGTGAGAATGGAGCCCTGGTTCTATGCCTAGCTAGCCCCAGTCGTCCTGGAGCTCAGTAAACCAGACAGAGCACGCAAACTCATCTCCTCCCCGAGACCAGGGCTACTCACAGGGGGCATCAGAGGGTGGAGAGGAGGTCCCACGGAACAGTAAATCAGCCAGAGCTGTCGCTAATACTTAGCACGGCAATATGTTCCAATACATCCCAGTCAAGGGCATAAAGGCGAGCTGACCCATTGAAGTGGGGTGAAGAAAGAGAGAGCTCCGAAGAACAGGAGCAATTGAACCAGGAGGGGAAAAAATGCAAGAAGAATCACAGTGCAAGAGAGTGAGTGAACGTTGGTGTTCAGGTGAAAATGACGCAAAATGGAGCAAGATTCAACAGAATTCTCCATACTGAAGCAGCACAACTATAATGGCATTTTACACAAATAAGAAACACTTTAGTGCTTTTAAAGCATCAGAGGTACTATAAACTATATAAATAAACTACATAACATAAAACTAACCTAGAAACTACTAGGGATGCACAATATTATTGGTACGACATCTGAATCGGCCAATAAACGCTTAAAATATAAAAATCAGCATCGGTCGATATGAAAAATATATGCCGATATGATAACGTGTTGATATGCCTGCAATAACTCACGTCTGCAAGGAGCGCTATAGCGATAAGACCATATCAGAAATGTGGTCATTCTTGAAAAGAACTTGTATGTCAACAAGCAAAAACAAGCAAATACATTGCATGTATGGTGATTTATATAGACAGTTTTTAAAGGGGTGGTAAAACACATTCTTTCGAAGGCTTGATTGTGTTTGTGGGGTGCACTGTAACATGTGTTCATGCTTCGTTTTTATTTTTTTTCATATATTTTACCTTTATTCTACTCTGCTCTGTCCCTCCTTGTAAAAACGGTCTGATGGTTTCTGGGTTGTATGAAGCCGGTCCCTCAAAAATACGCAATGGGCTCAGATTGGTTAGCTGGCCCAGTGTGTTGTGATACCGCTAACCGCCTAGTGCACGTTTGTTGGAAACGTCACGCCCCTTACCTTTACCGGTAGACTGTGCTTTGGTAGTATTAGAAACAATGGCGTCAATAAAACCATACCAATTTGAGCCCGAATCGGACCCAGACAATTTTAGTGAAGATGATCAAACAGAACCTGTTCAGTCCTCAAAGGGATTTTTTGAGTAAAGACTGCGGATCTATAGTGATCGCTACTGAATGGCACTGTTACTTTTGTATTTTTAGAACGATTATAGCCAACTATCTGTCGCAAGAACTATTAACCCAAAAAGAACACATTGGCTTTACTATAGTATCCAAATCAAACACAGAACCATGTTTAGCATGCCTGTAGATAAACAAGCATGTAGATAAACAATACATAAAATCTCTAAACAAAGAATAATTTACACTAATTCCAAGTTCGCTGTTGATATTTAAAAAAAGTTTGTAATGTTAGGCGTTTGTCGGATAACGTTAAGTATGAATGAGCATTTAACAAACTGGTTTGCAGAGCCAAACAGCATTGTCATTTGTTTACTTCTTTGCTACAACATACATATAACAATACAAACTATTACAGGAAAACACATTGACGAAAAATAATTCATACTTACAGGTTGTGGCCCGTAAACAGCTTCTGTTTTTAAATCCATCTTTCAGGACAAGCCGTTGTGCGAATCCTGCATTGAACTCGCGAAGATTGTGGAAGCTTTCCTCCGTGAAATGTGCAGCACAGAGAGCGAGATTTGGGTAATAATTGTGAGGGACCGAGTTAAAAAAAAAAAATAACCATTGATCCCTAACTCCCCCGTCCCTAGGAAGGCTGAACAAAGTGGACCTGCAATCCGGATGAAAATTTTACATTTACATTTACATTTAGTCATTTAGCAGACGCTTTTATCCAAAGCGACTTACAAATGAGAGCAATAGAAGCAACTACAACAGTCAGAGGCTACAGTATGCAAGTGCTGTAACAAGTCTCAGTTAATCTAACACAGAACACATAGGATTTTTTTTTTTTTTTTAAATAAATTAGACAGACAGAAAAATGAATAGAATGTTAAGTGCTATTCTTGATTGGTCAGGTGCTGCTGGAAGAGATGCGTCTTTAGATGTTTTTTGAAAATGGCTACAGACTCGGCTGCTCGAATTGAGATAGGCAGGTCATTCCACCAGGTGGGGGCAGTCCAGGAAAAGGTCCGTGACAGTGATTTCATGCCTCTCTGGTATGGCACCACAAGGCGTCGTTCACTGGTAGAACGCAAACTCCTGGAGGGTGTGTATGTCTGAACAAGCGAGTTAAGGTAAATTGGTGCAGAGCCAGTGGTTGCTTTGAAGGCGAGTACCAGTGCCTTGAATTTGATGCGAGCGGCTATTGGTAGCCAGTGGAGTCTGATGAAGAGAGGCGTGACGTGCGCTCTCTTCGGATCGTTAAAGATCACCCTCGCCGCTGCATTCTGGATCAGTTGCAAGGGTTTGATAGTGCATGCCGGAAGGCCTGCTAGAAGAGCATTACAGTAGTCCAGTCTGGAGAGAACAAGAGCTTGGACCAAGAGTTGTGTGGTCTGCTCAGATAGGAAGGCTCTAATCTTCCTAATGTTGTAGAATGCAAATCTGCAGGATCGTGTTGTTGCAGTAATGTGGTCAGTGAATTTTAGCTGATCATCGATCACAACTCCAAGATTCCTGGCTGTCCTGGACGGAGTTATGGTTGATGATCCTAGCTGAATGGAGAGATTGTGATGAAGTGCTGGGTTGGCTGAGACCACAAGCAGTTCAGTCTTTGCAAGGTTGAGTTGCAGGTGATGCTCCTTCATCCAGGCAGAAATGTCTGTTAGGCAGGCAGCAATACGAACACCAACCGTGGGATCATCTGGTTGAAATGAGAAGTAGAGTTGAGTGTCGTCTGCATAGCAGTGATAGGAAAAGCCATGTTTCTGAATGACCGATCCCAGTGATGACATGTAGATGGAGAAGAGAAGTGGTCCAAGCACTGAGCCCTGTGGAACTCCAGTGGCTAGATGATGTGACTTAGACACTTCACCTCTCCATGACACCCTGAAGGACCTACCTGAGAGGTAAGACTTGAGCCACTGGAGAGCAGTTCCTGAGATGCCCATCTTCATGAGAGTTGACAGGAGGATCTGGTGGTTAACTGTGTCAAAAGCAGCAGACAAATCCAGTAAGATAAGTACTGTGGATCTGGAAGCCGCTCTTGCCTGCCTCAGTGCCTCCGTAACCGAGAGCAGGGCAGTCTCAGTTGAGTGGCCGCTTTTGAAGCCTGATTGGTTGATATCCAGGAGGTTGTTCTGTTCAAGAAACGTAGAGAGCTGGTTAAAAACAACTCGCTCGAGTGTCTTTGCAATGAAAGGCAGAAGGGATACCGGTCTGTAGTTTTCTAAAAGTGCTGGGTTCATAGAGTGTTTCTTAAGCAGTGGGGTTACCCGAGCCTGCTTAAATGCTGTGGGGAAGGTCCCGGTGTGAAGAGAGGTGTTGACAATGTGAGTGAGTGCAGGAGTAACAGAAGAAGAAATGGCCTGAAGGAGGTGAGTGGGGATAGGGTCAAGCGGACAGGTAGTGGGGTGGTTGGAAAGGATGAGTTTGGAGACTTCAGCTTCAGAGAGCAGAGAAAAAGAGGGGAGTGTATGTGTTATGGTTGTTGAGATGTGCGTGTCGGTTTGTGGTGCGGAGAATTGGCTATTGATGGAGGAGGTTTTTTGTGTGAAAAATGATGCAAAGTCATCAGCTGTAAGAGTTGATGAAGGAGGGGGGGGTAAATAACAGTGTTTCGTCGGCATTGCGGCAACAACAAACGATCGATTTTAGAATAGGCCACACCTTGACGTCATCGTGTGGTGAAACCCCACCTCAACAGAAAAAGAACAACGCCTGATTCTGTAGCCCCACCCACCGACTCGCGCCTGAAATGATATAGGCCAACATAGAGCTAAACCGCATCGAACTTCTAATCAATAAACATACCGCATAAGCTTCATTCAGATTCTAATATTATGAATGCATGGATGAACTTTATTTTTAATGAATATCCAGCTCATGTGGGGAAGACATTGCGTATCTGTTCCTTCATTTCACCACGGATTAGTTTGTAAACAAGAGACTGGATTTGCAGACAGGATGAGATTACATGAATGAATGAAGCAACACACTTATGTGAGTAAAAATTGTTTTATATGTGATAGTATTGCATTGTTACAGATCGTATTGATTATGTGTACGTGTCTAACTGAACATACCTTAGCACGCTGTAAAAGGCAGAAAAATCCTTTATTTGTGGTGTTGTTGGTTCATTGTGTTTCGGGATCAGACTTGGACATGTATGGGCCAGGGCTTGCAAAGCCCAACGTCCCGGGGCTATGTGTTTTTCAGACGGGCTACCAAAACGTATGCCCGGCCTGACAACGGGCTATCTTAAATAGTGAAATAACATTCCTTTCTTGGTGTCCATTGTTCACTCTCTTGACTTGATATTTGAAGGGCGTGCGTGTGCGTGTGTGTACAGTTCGTGGTTATATTCACAGATCGGGCGGGCCAAGTAATAAAAAAATAACATTCCAATCAAGCGTGTTGTTACATGTAGACAGGAGGCAGACACAGGTGTTAACAGGAATGGTAGTTTATTGACCACAGTAGAGCATGGGAAGTGGAGCAGGTGAGTTAAGCGGTTGATGGTAGTTAGGAAGGTGATAGGAGTGAGAGAGTTACTGTCTTTTGCATAGAAGGTAGAATGACGCTGGAGCCTGGAGAAGGCTGGAGACTGGAGATCGCTGGAGACTGGAGATCGCTGGAGGTCAGAGGGACGGACAGGAACACACCCACACAGCAGACAGGAAACACGGAAGGAGGGATACACGCTGGAGACAGGTAGTATCGATAGGAGAGTCCTTGAGGTAAGCATAGGTAGCAGTATATGCGAACGAGACCGGACGTGGAGTGCTGTGTGCGTGTGCTTCTTATGGTGCTGGTGATGAGTGCCATGATGAGGTGCAGGTGATAGTGATCAGTACTCTGGGGATGGAGTGCGCTGTGATTGGTGAAGGGTGGAACCTGACGTGTCTGTGACAGTACCCCCCCCTCCACGGCCCGCTCCAGAGGGCCGAGAACCCCGACGCCGTGGTGGTCGTCCTTTACCCCGCGGAGCTGGCTTCTCAGGATGACTGTCGTGGAATGTCTGGAGTAAACTGGGATCTAAAATGTCGTTCCTTGGGACCCAGGAGCGTTCCTCGGGACCATATCCTTCCCAATCCACAAGATATTCCAGCTGACCACCGCGACGTCGGGAGTTCAAGATCTCATTGACCTTGTAGGCCGTACCGTCCACCAGGATGAGTGGAAGGGGGGGTTCGGCGGGAACTACGTCAGGTCCTGTGGGGGAAACAGAGGGATGGTGAGCTTTGAGTAGTGAAACATGGAAAGTAGGATGAATACGATACCCTTGTGGCAGACGGAGTTGATATGTGACCGGGTTGACCTGCTTGATGATGGGGAACGGGCCAATGAACCTGGGACTCAGCTTTTTGCAAGGCAGACGCATTCTGATGTCTCGGGTAGAAAGCCACACCAACTGACCAGGTTGGAAGACGGGGGTGTCAGAACGCCGAAGATCCGCGACCATCCTGCGTCTGCGCAGGGCCCGCTGCAACTGATGGCGAGCTGAGTCCCAGACCCTCTCGCTCTCTCGGAACCAGTAGTCCACAGCAGGAACGTCGGAGGGTTCCCCATCCCAGGGGAACAGTGGAGGTTGGAAGCCGAACCTAAACCGGCCCAACCTAGGAACTGGTTCCAAGAGTCCTGGTGGTCATGACAGAAGGTACGTAGGAAGCGGCCAATTTCCTGTACCTTCCTTTCCGTCTGCCCGTTCGACTGTGGATGGTACCCCGACGTCAGGCTAACGGCCACACCTAGGAGCGAGAAGAACGATCTCCACACTCGGGATATGAACTGGGGACCTCGGTCAGATACAATATCTTCAGGTACTCCGAAGTATCTAAAAACCTGATTGAAGAGTGTTTCAGCTGTTTCCATGGCAGTAGGCAGACCTGGGAGTGGGATCAGACGACATGACTTGGAGAACCGATCTACTATCACTAGGATGGTGGTATTACCGTCTGAGACCGGCAGGTCAGTGATGAAATCTACTCCTAGGTGTGACCATGGGCGTTCTGGAACGGGCAGAGGAAGGAGCTTACCAGCTGGAAGATGACGTGGAGACTTGGAAATGGCACACTCCCTACAGCCCTGCACGTACCTTCTGACATCCTTTGCCATCCCTGGCCACCAGAAGCGTTCTTTTAGCAACGAGAGGGTTTCATTGACCCCCGGGTGACCAGTACCGAGTGACGTATGAGCCGAGTGAATGGTGGGAGTGCGTCGTGTCCGAGTGAGGTACAGCAAGCCAGGTGGACAGCCCGGCGGAGGGTTCGTGGAGGCATTGGAGGAGGGAATAGTTTCTTCGGACCAGGTAATAGGACTTACAATGAGGGAGCTTGGAATAATGGGCTCTGGTTCTTCGATCTGTTCGTCAGGGGCATGAAGACGGCAGAGAGCATCAGCTTTAAGATTCTTGGTACCGGGACGATAGGAGATGGTGTAATTGAAGCGGGAGAAGAACAGGGCCCAACGGGCTTGTCTGGGGTTTAGTCTCTTGGCTGATCGAAGATACTCAAGGTTTTTGTGATCAGTAAGCACCAGGAACGCATGTTTGGCTCCCTCCAACCAATGCCTCCACTCTTCCAAGGCAAGCTTGACTGCGAGAAGTTCCCTGTCACCGATGGAGTAGTTGACCTCCGCCGGGCTGAGCTTGCGGGAGAAGAAGGCGCATGGGTGGAGTCTACTTGGCGTCCCCTGCTGCTGAGACAACACCGCTCCCACTCCGGTTGTGGAGGCGTCCACCTCCACGACGAAGGGCTTTTCCGGGTCTGGATGGACTAGGAGGGGAGCGGTGGTGAAGGCTTTCTTAAGGTGGCAGAAGGCGTTGGTGGCTGCCGGGGTCCAGGACAGAGACTTGGGCTTGTTGCGTAACATACTGGTGAGTGGATGAGTGATGGAACTGTAACCTTTGATGAATCGTCGATAGAAATTGGAGAAACCTAGGAAGCGCTGGAGTTCTTTTATAGTGGTGGGTTCTGGCCAGGTTGTGATGGATTCCACCTTCCTCTCGTCCATCCGGATGCCACTGTGATCAATGTGGTATCCCAGGAAGGAAACTGAAGATTGGTGGAAAGAACACTTTTCGGCCTTGAGGAATAGATGGTACTGACGTAGACGGTTGAGGACCTTCGCAACGTGTTGGCGATGTTCGGCCTGACTCCGGGAGTAGATGAGGATGTCGTCGATGTAGACTAGGACGAATCGATGGAGAAACTCCCGGAGCACCTCATGGATGAAATCCTGGAATACGGAGGGGGCGTTTACCAATCCATACAGCATGACGAGGTATTCATAGTGACCAGTAGGGGTAATGAAGGCAGTCTTCCACTCGTCCCCCTCACGTATCCGGATGAGGTTATACGCGCTGCGGAGGTCCAACTTGGTGAACACAGTGGCACCACGGAGGTGTTCGAGGGCTGCTGGGACGAAGGAAGGGGATATCTGAACTTAACTGTGATCTTGTTGAGGGAACGATAATCGATGCATGGCCGCAAGCCTCCGTCCTTTTTTGCCACGAAGAAGAAGCTGGACGCAGCAGGGGAAGTAGACGGCCTGATGTAACCTTGGTCGAGGGCTTCCTGGATGTATTCCTCCATGGCCTTCTCCTCCGAGATGGATAGTGGGTATATCTTACCCCTTGGTACTGGTTCATCCGGAAGCAGGTCGATGGCACAGTCCCATGGCCGGTGTGGAGGCAGCTTGGAAGGGTGACAACAGTGGTGAGTGGTTTCATTTTATGATCAGCAGGAATAATGGCACTCACCATGGGTCGCGGAGGTCGGGTGGGGCATGCAGCTATGACATGCCCAGGTTCACCACAATACAGACAGAGACGTAGGGTCAGCCGACGGCGGCGTTCTTCAGGGGTTAGTCGGGAGTTCTCTAACTCCATGGGTTCGTGGGCTGGTTCTGGGGAGCTGACGGGTTCGGATCGGCAGAAGGGCACATTGAAGGGATACTGGTCCTGGTGCTCTTGGATGCACGCCTGCATGCGAGTGGCACAGCGAATGGAATGCTGGATGAACTTCTCAAGGCCGATGGAGTCCTCGCATGCAGCGAGATGCAGCCGTACCTGAGGTTCCAATCCTTGTCGAAATGTAGTTATCAGCGCCTGTTCATTCCATCCGTTGACTGCTGCAAGCGTTCTGAATTGCAAAGCATAATCGTAAATAGACAGGGATCCCTGTTTTAAATTATAAAGTTTCTCACCAGCTGACGAATCTGTGATAGGCTTCCCAAACACCTCCCGGAAGTGGGAAATGAACGCTGTATATGATTGCGTTACCGCACCCTGTTGTGACCAGATGGAATCGGCCCACATCAATGCTTTGCCGCTGAGCTGAGAGATAATGAAGGCTATCTTGGAAGTGTCGCTCGGGTACAAGTGCGGCTGCATCTCCAGGACCAGTGTGCATTGCAGCAGGAAGCCACTGCAATTCTCCGCCGATCCTGAGTAGGGCGCCGGTTTAGCCATGGGACTAGCATACGGAGGTACTGAAGGAGGGTTGTTGACAGATGGGTTGGTGTTCGCTGGTGCAGGTGAATGGACAGTAACTGGAGTGGGTTGTGGAGGAAATGTGCGCCGAAGCGCATCTACCAATTCCTGGAAGGGATCCGGTTGGCTCATACTGGGTCTCGGTTATGGTCCGGTCTTCTGTTACATGTAGACAGGAGGCAGACACAGGTGTTAACAGGAATGGTAGTTTATTGACCACAGTAGAGCATGGGAAGTGGAGCAGGTGAGTTAAGCGGTTGATGGTAGTTAGGAAGGTGATAGGAGTGAGAGAGTTACTGTCTTTTGCATAGAAGGTAGATTGACGCTGGAGCCTGGAGATTGCTGGAGACTGGAGAACAGCAGCAGAAGCCTCCTCCAGGTCCTAGTGCCCGCCTGGAAGAATGTTTTTAATTGCTTTTAATACTGTAATAAAATGCTTTTAATATACTCTTATTATAAAAATAACTTGGTTCACATTTATTTATCTTTAACAAGTATGCTTTTAGTAAGGAGACCTCAGAAATCTGAAACCAGAATGAAAAAAAAGTTTTTGTTTCCAAACAAAGGGAAAGTTGAGAAATATCAACATATTGAATATTGGCAAAAATCCAATATCGTGCATCCCTAGAGACTACATTGAATGTAAAGTCAGTAAAATGCAAGCATAGCTTTAAACACAACAACAATGTGATCAGTTGACCTATATGAATTGTGATTAAAGCTAAGCAATCAAGGTAAAAAAAAGTGACAGTAAGGGAATTTTAATGTTACAAAATATGTATTATTTATCGTGAAAAAAAATGAATCTCAGTTGCATCTGTTTTCAACATTGATAAGAAATAATGTTTCTTGAGCAGCAAATCAACAGATTAGAACGATTTCTGAAGGATCATGTGACTGAAGACTGAAGTTATGATGCTGAAAATTCAGGAATAACAGGAATAAATTACCTTTTGAAATATATTCATATAGAAAACAGTTACTTTATATTGTATTTTCCTCAATATTACCGTTATTACTGTATTTCTGATGGGATAAAAACAGCATTTGTGAGCAAAAGAGACATCTTTCATAAAATAAAATAAAAATTTCTGACACCAAACTCTTGAATGTGTATTTACTAATCCACAGAAATTAACTGGACTTCTTTTCATTAGCCATTTTAACACTTCAGGATGTACATGGCGCTTCTTGTAACATGCTTAAAATTTGATTCTTGTGCACAGCTACCAAAAAAAGGGGGGGGGGGGTGTAGGGGAAGAAGCATTCTGTGTCCTGTTGGTCGTTCAATCTCAACATGACACCCCCACAAGGCGACCTGCTACATGGAAAATAAACCAGATTTTATAATGCTACTGATAAGACTGGAGCCTTCATCTCAAACACTTTTAAACATTTTTCAAAACTTAGTGCCTCTCTCGGCTCATCAGGATGTTTTGAAGGTTGTTCTCCCTTTGCAAGCTCAAGATATTGCAGATTCAAAAACAATATGTCTGTTCAAAACGGAATTATACAATAGGGAAACAATGAAAAATGTATCACTATGTACTATTCCATAAGGTGAGCAACTTGTAAGCCAACAACCTGCGGCGCTGAGAAGTCATTCAGGACTCAGGAGAGCGGACCAATCCATCCTTTGTAATGTACAATACCCCGGCTAATTCTCACTCTTCCTCAAATGTTGCCCGTCTTTATCCGTCACAGATTCAAATGTGTCAACGGAATCATCAAGAGCTGATTCCGTTCTCTAATTGGACATAGGAGACCAATGCCTTTGTGCCAAAGCTTAACACTTCAAACTTAACACCTAAAGCGTTTCCTCTCTCACACATGCATAAAACACCCTGATGTATTTCATACCTAAGCCCTCTGCCCAGCTCTCTCCTCAAACATATTGGAATAATTTCTAAACCCTCTGGTGGGAGAGAGATTGTGAAAAGTGGATTGCTCAGCTGTGTTAGGTGGAAGTGTGACATTTTACATAAGCAGTAAGAATATGTTATGGGTGGAAATGAGACAGAAATAGATAAATGTGCCTGTGGAGAACGGCATGTACATTGTGTATGTCTGTTTTGACATGCCGCCTGCACGCTAATCTCAATCTATACGGCCACTAAAGCGCAAACGAAAACACAAAAGCCCAAATGAAATGCACATTCACAAATCATAAAGCTGTTGAATCTGTGTGGCTTAGAGGCAAAGCAAAAAGGTCAACATTATGTGATTGAAGCATCCTGACATACCCAAACTATCCACATGCACACACTCTTTAAACTCTCTAAGAGCAAGAGACAAACAGCAAGGAAGGGAAAAAAACTGGTTGCGAAATCCCACCACCCTTGTTAATAAAGCCCCAGAGCTCTGAATATGTATGAATTATGTATTTGTGTCTTCAGGCATGTCTTACTTTACCACTCATAAACACACACTCACACATACACAAACCCACTCGCATATCTAAGATAAGTCAAGTGTGGAGCCTCTGGAGCATCTGCTAAGTGTGAGAATATGTTCTGCTGTTCATCTGATTAATCCAAAATAACTTTATAAATTGGTCATATGCCCATACGCACACTGTAGGCTGTGTATTTACATTTTCTTTAATGTTTCTGGCACAGAATCAGAAAGCAAAAAAGTATTAAAACTGAGTTTAGTTCCAGCAAAGTGCTATAAAAACACACAGTGCTATTGTTTTTGTGGCATTAGAACCGTTTACTGTAGGAACGGTCAAGTGGTTAATTTTATTTAGTACAAAGATGAAAGCACTTTTATAGAACAAACTTTCTGGCTCTGAAATCTAATTGGATGAGCCAAGTTTGAAGACACTTTTGTTGCGAACACACACCTGTGACTGCACATGAATGAAATTCTATTTTATCGTGCCAAATGTTTGTTCATAGAATGATCTTTGATTGTTACAACGCTTGGCAACTGTACACAGCCTACATTTACAGTAGGTGCATGGTTTATTGAGATTATTATTATTAATGAATGTAATTATTTATTGAACATTGGTGTCCTTTATCACTTTGCTGTTGGTACTGTTAAAAGAATGTTCTGGGTTCCATACTAATTATGCTCTCGATTTGTGCCTCAGTAAAACAAAAACAAAGGGAAAATGCATGTACAGTAATGTATGGGGCAAGGGGTTGCACTGGAATAACTTTCGTTCAAAAGGTAAAATCACGTGTTAACATGAGACAAATATGATAAAATGGCGTGCCTGTGCAAAGTTTTATCCAATCTGTTAACTCCTGCAAAGTATATAAATATATTTCACACAATATGCGCAAAGATGTTTATATATGTATTTTTTTTATGTGCAGAAAAACACACCACAGGATTTATTCTGATAACCAGAAGTTCATCTGCTTAGAAATACAGTAGTTCCACTCCCAAAAGGACAATTTAGATAATGTAACAGCCCAATTGCTGTATGGATTAACATATTGCTTAAATGTTTTTGATTTTTTGTAAAATATTTATAATTTTATTAGCAAGGATGCATTACATTTATTAAAAGTGACAGTAAAGACAGGTAAGACTTTATTTTACAGTGTCCTTGTTACATTATGTAACATGTGAGGAGCTCTTTTCCAAAACGCTATAAATCCATTTCAATAGTTTTCAGGAAAATTGTTTTTTTTTACCTAGACCTACACATTTTGTGAATATTCAATTTATCCTGTTAAAATGTTTTTTTTTTTGGCTCAGTCTGAACATGTTGAACAATGATTATTAAATCAAACAACAATATTGTTGATGATAAATTCAAAGTTAACACTTTTTTTTTTCAAAACGCTATAAATCCATTCATTTTTTTTTTTCAAAACGCTATAAATCCATAAATTTTTTTATTTATTTATGGTTTGTCTTTTTTTTTTAAACAACAACAAGAGAACATGCAACATATAATCAGGGACTCATAAATTGATATAAATTATTGATGATAATGATAACAATATTCAATAAGTTATTTAGTAATACATATTCAATATAAATATAAAACATATAATAGCCTACACATAAAAATACAGTCATTTTTAGTAAAGTGTAAAACCTGTAACAAATAGGACCAACTTGTCCACTACATATGCATGAAAAAAAAAAAAAATTATTATATTCAATATTCAACAATGCATTTAATAGTGCATACAGTAAAGTGTCTAACCTGTAAAACAGTAGGACCATTGTCTGCTATACATTTTTTTAAATCACATAGTGTGTGTGTGAGAGTGAGCGTGAGTGAATGCGAGTGTGTGTGAGAGTGAGTGAGTGAGTGAGTGTATGCGTGTGTGTGTGTGTGTGTGACGCCCGTTTCACACATACTCCGTCTGCAGTGCGTATGCGGTGCGTGTTGCGGTGCGTATGCGGTGCAGGAGCAGCACGCGCTGTTGTGCTTTCATATGCTGCGTTTGCAGCGCGCAACTGATCCGCGGTTGTATACCACAAACACAGCATTTATTCATTATTATTTTCATTTCAGAAACAAAAGTTGTTACTGAACATGGCTTGTCAGAATTGCAATTCTCTTTGTTTACACTTTCATAGATGTCACGTTTTAACGTAGTAGGCTACATTTAAACAACGTTTTATTCAATTCATTACTTTATATTTATATAGCCTATATAACTTTATATAGCCTATAGCCTACTTTAGCTCACACAAGTGGCAAAACATTGAAATATAACTTATAGCCTATAAACATTTTAAATTAGAAACAATAGAAACAGTCGACTCTCGTCTTCTCTTTCGTTTTTAAACCCTTTTAAAAGCAGGTCATAAAGACCTTTGTTTTTCCACCTCCAGGAACGAACGTGCTCTTCATTATTTAATTTTTTTTAACCTAAATGCCAGGTAAGGTGTCGTTTCCTTTAGGGATGCACCGAATATTCGGCCACCGAAAATTTTCGGCCGAAAATGGCCCAAAAGTGCATTTTCGGTTTTCGGCCGAAAGACTTTTATCACCGAAACAACACGGCCGAAATGTTGTGATGACGCAAACAGAA
The DNA here is from genome assembly GCF_949357685.1 of Gobio gobio. Classification (NCBI taxonomy): domain Eukaryota; kingdom Metazoa; phylum Chordata; class Actinopteri; order Cypriniformes; family Gobionidae; genus Gobio; species Gobio gobio. Next base: position 17,634,279 of record NC_137099.1, read on the forward strand.
ACCGCGACCTGCACGTGCTTGTCTGAAGCAGTATATTTGAGAAACACCCACGTCAGCTCCATGCATAAGCACTGACAGCCAGAGCTCATGTTCTCGATGAGAAGATGACCAGACTTCACTGTGAGTTCCCACACAAACATCGATCAACATGTATCACGAAATTCAAACGATAAATGGCGTTTTGACGCTCTTTAATGTGGCATCACTGATCACATCACAGTTCAAGCCGCGGCGCGCGCGCGTGAACGCGAATATCTGTGAGCGCGATCGATCATCTCTTCCTTAAGAATAAACATGAATGAACATCTAAGGTATGTTGAGGATACATTATCACTCACTGTCACGTATCATATGTGGTGTAATCGCTCAATCAGTGTTTCAGCAGCGAAAAGACGTCAATATAACTGCTTGTAAACTAGCCTAAACAATGTCATGTAACTTTAGCATCACATTTACCTCAGGCAGTCATTCAGTGTCCACAGAATTTTATTCACTAGAGTAAATCAACTCTTTCACTAAATATATGACCTATATTAGCCGTTATATTCATTATATTCTACTTAACCTGTTAATGAGATCTTGATTATCTCCTGTATGTTTAAATAAACCTTTCATGAAAATGACAGACACTGTGTATAAATGATTATATTTCAACAACGAATTGGAGAAAAAACTATTTTATTATTAGATTATTAGTTATTGCAAAAACTGCCTTATGTGAAGTTTACATGTTTGCGTACTATGTTATTTGAGTGTTGATTATTAGACCTAAAAATAAATAGCAACTGAATTACGGCTAATAGTTTGGGCTCTGTTGTTAACCTTTAATATTAATGTGCAAGTAAGGGCTCCCCATATAGTTTACAGCAATATCTTCAATACACTTTTAGTTATAATTTAATTCATTTAAGGACAGATACTTTTTTTTTTCAGTAAACCAATAAAAATAAATAAAAAGTCATTTTGTAAAACTGTTGTCCTGAACCGTCAGTTTTGTGTGTCGCTACACCCCTATTCTACAGTTAACATATGAGCTATGGCAGTCTTTGCTTTGATACACTATTATGTTGAAGGCCTACAGAGAAAATAGTTGTATCTTTAAGCAGTTGCACTTGTTCTGAAAGCACTTTCTTGTAGTAGTCCTACAGAGAAAAATTTTAAATGCACTAGACCTAAATGTACTTTGTTTTTATGAGAGAACTTTTAATTTTAAAACCTTTCTGTAGGCCTGTACATTATTATTTAATGCACAAATGAGTGGGGTCAAGTTAAACATTTTAGTTTGAATTTTATTTTATACTGTGCATTGTTGCAATGTGCTAAATAAATATTGGCATAATTTGTAATTGATTTATTCTTTGAAACTTTAATATTAATTTATGCAATTACAATGCCTTGATTTTAGTAAAGTTAGTAAACAGTCATAGCCATAAATGCAATGGTACTAATAATTGGCATAATTTATTTCGGTGTTTCGGTTTTCGGTTTTCGGCCTTGGTTTCCTCTTTTTCGGTTTTCGGTTTCGGCCAAGAATTTTCATTTCGGTGCATCCCTAGTTACCCGAGAAAAAAAAGCCATGTGTTGACTTTGAAACAGAGTATATTTTAAATTACATACATCTGTGGTAAAATTACTAGATTTTCGTGTCAGTACATGTTTATTTTAAAGCGAACAATGTGCTGTCACTTTAATTCCGCAGTGCAGCACAGCAAAAAATAGACTCGGTACGGAAACGATCGCCGGACTGCTGCAGACGCACCGCACCTGGAACGGACTGACGGACAGCATCCGCGCGCAGTGTGAAAGCTGTAATCCGTTAACATGGGTACGGAAAAAAATACGCACCGCATACGCACTGCAGACGGAGTATGTGTGAAACGGGCGTGAGAGTGAATGCGAGTGTGTGTGAGAGTGAGTGAGTGAGTGAGTGTATGTGTGTGAATGCGAGTGTGCGTGTGAATGCGAGTGTGTGTGTGTGTGTGTGTGTGTGTGTGTGTGTGTGTGTGTGTGTGTGTGTGTGTGTGTGTGTGTGTGTGTGTGTGTGTGTGTGTGTGTGTGTGTGTGTGTGTGTGCGTGTGTGTGTGTGTGTGCTCGTGTGAGTGAATGCGAGTGTGCGTGTGAATGCGAGTGTGTGTGTGCGAGCGAAATGCGAATGCTAGCGTGCTTATGGTCCTGGACTTTCGGACGCTTCCTTGTCACTTGCGTGAAGTCCATGAGATGAAGTATGGCGTGATCCTGGTCAACCTTGTTTGGTTTTTCATAAAAATAATTGAAATGTATCCTCAGATCGTCCGGCGACAGCCTCTCGGCCTGACAGAAACCTTTGCCAGCAGCTTTGTGTTGATATCCCACTGTTGTTATCAACGCGCTACCTGAGTGACGAAACTTCTTTTTTTGTTGTTTTTTGTGATTTTCTTTGTCCAGTCGGCGTTTTTTACCCCCAGGTGTAGGTCTCACTTGCTCATCAAGGCCATCAAAGGTGTTATCAGAGTTTAAAGCACTCATTTTAATGAATGAACGTAAACAAACAGCTGTTCAGAGTGCCGCCCTGTTGGATTACGTAGTACGCTCATCGAATTCTGATTCGTCGAGAGGATATATCGTGTTTTGGCTAAAAATAGGTTTGGCGTTTATCACGCTTTGGAAAGAAACAGCATATTGCAGTACATTTTAAACAAGGAAATATAGCGATTTGGCATGAAATGTTGATGGAGCAGTGAATAGGTTCAGTACACAGCAAAATGACATGATAAACTCATTTTTTTTAAAAATGGCGTTTATCGCGTTTTGGAAAAGAGCTCTTCATGTATTTACCATAGTAATAACATAAAATTATGCATAATTACATGCAATTAATCCTCAAACAAACCCTAATTGTACCCTAACCTTATAAGGTGTATAATTACACCTTAATAACAATTCAAATAACACCTTATAATAAAGTGTAACCTATAAAGACATTTATAATGTTGTTACACAATATTTCTGATGAAAATAAATGCAAAAAAACTTCTGGGAAAAAAATATCACGGTTTACACAAAAATATTTGGCAGCACAACGGTTTCAACATTCCAAAAATTGATAAATTACATTTTAAAATATATTCAAATAGAAAACAGGGTAACACTTTAGTTTATGGTCTGATTCTCTCTATTAACTAGTTGCTTGTTTTCATGCATATTACTAGGATATTGGCTGTTTATTATTACTCATAAAGCACATATTAATGTGTTATTCTGCATGACCATATTCTACATCCCTTAATCCTACCCAATACCTAAACTTAACAACTACCTTACTAACTATTAATAAGAATTAGGAGTTTATTGAGGCAAAAGTCGTAGTTTATAGTTAGTTAATAGTGAGAACTGGACCCTAATCTAAAGTGTGACCGAAAACAGTTATCGTAAATTGTAAAAACATTTCATAAAATTTCGATTTTACTTTTATTAAATATGCAGCCTTGCTAAGCATAGGAGAATGTGCAAAATGTGAGTTGCATGTTTCTTCTTGCAAACCTTCTTGTACAGCCTTGCCGTAAAGACTTCCATTGTAAGTGAATTAAAGGTGAGTATAGCCGTGTTTCCACCGCAGGAACTTTCCCCAGGAACTAGGGACTTTGGGGTGGTACTCGGTGTGTTTCGACCGCAGGAAACAGGGTCTAAATGAAGTTCCGGGTAAATATTTCCCCCTCCAAACGGCCCTGCTCGCGAGGTAGTACTTTTTCAAAGTTCAGGAACTTTCGGGGGTGGGACTTGGGCGCTGAACATGCTGATTGGTTGAGTTCATTTTATTTCAACCGGCATTTTTAAAAGTCTTACAAGGTTCGTTCTGCGTTCAGTAAATATCAGTCTTGCTCTTTCTGTCCGATGGTGCGCGTTGTCTCAGCAATCGCACGGTCAATGTACGTAATAGCTAATTATAACATATGTTTTCGTCTTATTTTAAATCTAGCTTTCAGAATAGGCTTTAGTATCAGTGCTTGTCTCTTTTCCGCCATTTTGTTTATTACCTCTTTAGTAAACCAATGCATAACTAGCAAAAGCAGCACTGCTTGCATCTCCTCCATACTTGTTATTGTTGCAGACAGTATCGCACAAAAATCGCGTGCAGTCCCCACGTCTCTGGACTAATTTGCCTAATCTTCACGGTACTTTAGACCACAGTGGAAACGCAGACAGTAGCAGGTCTGGGGGAAAAAAGTTCCTGTAAAAAAAGTTCCTGGTACAAATTGTTCTGGGTAATTTCGGTGGAAACGGGGCTTAAAGGGTAACTAAACCCTAAACCAACTTTTTTTAGTTAATGATCTGTAATACTGTGGCTTTATTAATGCTGTTCATTGATTCGAGTAAATGTTTTGACATTTGAGTATAAAGTGTTTTAATTCTATAAAATATGGTGTAGAACCGCCAAAGTGCTGCCCTCTTAAGGTTGAACGGTGGCTACTGCAGTTGAATTTTCCTATTGGACGTTGTGGTACATCGTGACGTAGGATGGTACTTCCAACGGCTCACTATCCGCGCCCCTGGCACGAGCTCACCACGCCCTCAGAAATGTTTCCCCCAAGCACATGATGAGAACGGCTTCACTCCAGTATGAACTGTCATGTTACATGAAGTAGAAACATTATGAATGAAACTGACTTGACACTTGCTTTAAAGGTCCTGTTCTTCGTGATCTCATTTTTCAAACTTTAGTTAGTGTGTAATGTTGCTGTTAGAGCATAAATAATACCTGTAAAATTATAAAGCTCAAAGTTCAATGCCAAGCGAGATATTTTCTTTAACAGAAGTTCCCTTTCAAAGCCTACAGCGAATGGCCGGTTTGGACTACATCCCTGTACATCCTGCTTTAATTACGTCAGTAGAACAGTTTGTTGACTAACCTCTGCCCACAAGAATACGCGAAAAAGGGGGCGTGGTCTTGTTGCTCCCGCGTGGAGAAGAGGAAGTGTTGCGTTTGTATAGTTTGTTTGTCGCCATGTCGTCAAGACGCTGTTATTTTCATCCCGGAGTCAAATCACCTTTGTTTGGCTTTCCCAGGGACGCTGTACTTAGAGATCATTGAGAGCATGCATCTCCGTTATGGTAAGAAGCGTGATCTTTCCGGGCAACGTGCGCTAAGCTGCTGTCGAATCACAACATGGGAACCGCTGGCACAATCAGAACTCGTTACGTGTTTCTGAAGGAGGGACTTCATAAAATAAGGAAATTCTCAAGCCGTTTTTAGGACAGTGAAAACAGCGGTATACAGATAAGTAAATTGTGTGAAAAATACTGTGTTTTTTTACACACGAAACATGAACACGTTATATTGCACACTGTAAACACAATCAAAGCTTCAAAAAAACACGAAAAACGGGACCTTTAACATTGTAATGAAGAAAATACGGTTAAATAATGCAGTTGTCAGTACACGTCAGGCTTTTCTTGCGATATTATTGCCGCCCGTCATGTGTACAGATAATTTTCATACATGAGACGCGCTTTCAAACCCTGACACGCAAGTGGTTGCCGTTGTAACGGACAACAATACCATAACGTGCTGGCGTATATAGTCTAACTTATTTGAGGAAATCCGTTTATAATAAGCTTTTAGGTCTTAACTTATTGGCCCTGCGCTGCTTACTGATTCAGTTAATTTAAATGATGTATATCAGATATCTGATCTATTTTTAGTGGCATTCAGTGTAAGGATTTGACTGTTCATAGATTAGGTCAGTTATCTTGCGCTGCTGCTTCACTAGCATCGTCGGCATCGGGAGTTAACGCAGTTTGAGCCAGCGGCTCACATTGATAAGGCTCTGGGTCTGTGTCTACAGACAATCCACCCTTCTCCACTTCAGGTGAAGGTGGAGGTGAATGACCGCTCTGTTGCAAAGGCAAGCTGGCGTCACTCCAGTCATTCTCCATCTTTGCGACTCGCAAGTCAGACAGCTGTCAATCAACCCGTCACTGCGGGTCTCAGGTGCACGCCCTCCGCTCAGCTCCGCCCTCGGTTCATCCCCTCTGTCTCCGCTGAGCTCTGCCCACTTTTCCAGCATTTTTTAAAAATTGCCAGTGGGTGGAGTTAAGCTCTGAGCAGGGGTTTAGTTACCCTTTAAGTAAGAATGACCACCCCCTCCTTTTCAGACTCGACGCTAACATGGGTTGCCAGTTGGAGGAAACACAACAGGAACGAGTGCAATTGACAATGAAAGGCGAGGAAACATACACACTGTGAGTTGATGAGTGTATTCATCCATGTTTTAATGTACTTCCGTTCATAGAGATTTTTCGATGTGTAACAGAGGCCGGCTTGTAGTCGCTGTGTGAGTAAACCTCACTCCTCTGATCTCAAGAGATGCTCTAGTTACTGCCACTAGCGGTCGCAGCCTTTAGCCTCCTTGTTAGAGCGTCCGACTCTCATGCCGGCGGACCCGGGTACGAGTTCCGCTTAGAACGGGCAGGTTCAAACAGGAGGGGTTACATATGGATGCTGAGGCTTTTTAGGTCGGGTAAAAACAGTTTGTTTTGCTGGCTTCCATGGCAGCAATACGCTGTGTTTCCGCCAACTGACAACCTGTGGTGGCGAAACGTGCGGTATCGCACAGACCAAAACAAAAAACAGACGTTCTGACACGGAACACACATTTCAAAGTAAAATAACTGGCTGCAGCATTGTTTTACGGAGAAACGAGTATGGAAACTCAGCATGTTTCCTGCAAACATATCATATTTTTATGCTTTAGTACAGTCAAAAACATACAGCACCTTTAAAGAAATGGTTCACTCAAAATGAAAATTCTGTCATTTTTATACTCACTCTCATATCTGACAAATGGAACAGAAAAGGAGAATTTCAAATACAACAACAGTCCTGTGACAATAAACTGACAGGATAAACACTTATAAGAGCCCTCCAGAAAGAGTCGGTCACTGGTACAGCATCTACTGTATGTAATGAAATATTAGCAATATTTATGGAACACCCCCCCCCCCCCCAAAATGCATTCCGTCAGAATATTAGGCATCAATGGAGCAAAGATGCCAGATGGTGTAGTTATGACTTGTAGCAGTAAGGGCTAACAGGGTTATGCTAACCAGTCAAATCCTGACCCCTCAGTTCATACTACAAAGAACAAAATAGATTTGAGTGGGATATGCCAAAAAACGGATTTCTGCTGCCTGTCTGAACAAAGCCTATGTGACCTCTCTTCCTCTGGGGATATTAATGCGAACAGAGTCCTCCTCCAACTCTCACTTAGACTTTAACTTTTGGATTTAGTAGCTGTATGAAGACTTAAACTTCCTCTGTCCATGAGTGTCCAACTGTTTTACACATTTGTGAAGTTTCATGGTGCTGTGGCAGCACTTTGCCTTTAGCAGCTGGAACACCTCTGCTTCAGTCTCTCCAGGGATTTCCACCCTCTTTAATTATTTTAAACCTCTCCAGTCCTCTTCCTCTCCCTTCACGCTCTATCTCCCTCTCTTTCTTGTCTCCACACAATCCTTCTTTCTCTCTCTCCCTTGTCGAAACATCTGTTGTTTATCAGTTCTCCTCATCTCTATCGCTCTGTCCCGGTGTGAGGGATGGGGGGTCCCGTCCTGGGGGGCTCCTGTCACTCACTGATCACCTGCTCCAGGGTCTGGGAGACAGTAGTCTGTCCCTACGGCAAGCGCATACCGGTCAGCACCATGACAACAGAGCTAATGTATGCAAGGGAGATGAAAGATGACGATGGGTTGTCCCAGTGGAGGTAAGACCCAGTCAGCAGCAGAAGAGAGAGCGAGAGAGAGAGGGAAAGGCCCTCAAGACAAAATCAGAGAGGGTGAATTTGGTAAATGGAGACAGAAGCTCTGTTCCAAAACCTAAAGAGCTGCCTTGATGTCAACTGCATACAAAAGGTAACTGATTTCTAAGGCGGCATCCAAATTAAAATTGAAACTCACAAATGACAGAAATATCATTTGAGACACTCTACTTAAGGCCAATTTATACTTCTGCGTCGAGTGTACGCCGTAGCTATGCCGTAGGCTGTGTGATGCGCGCGTACCTTACGCCATACCCTGACGCGCACCTCTCCAAAAATTTAACAACGCGTCAATTCTACGTGGACCGCAAGCGCTGTGATTGGTCTGCCAGAACCCCTCCCTCAGGTCAATAAATAAATAATACAAAAATCTGCGACAGGAGTGTGTGTGTGTGTCCAGAAATGGGATGATGGTTTCATCCTTATATCTGCTATATAACACAATATTTTGTAGTGCAGAGATTCTTCATGTTAGTGACTAAAAACATAGACCCGCTGTGAATAGTTTATTTATTTTCTCATTAAAACCAAAGATGTTAATCAGTGATTGTATATAAAGAACAGGGACACATCACAATGGGTGCATTTCGTTTTGTGATTTCAACGGAATTAATAGTCTCCTCAGCAGCAATCGATTGAAGCGCTCGTGTGCATCAGCCACCGATACTGAAAACAGAGCCACGAGCACTCGGCATGATTTCAAAAACGCATTCCAGCGCCAGATTGCCTCTTATGTAACTCTACTAATCAACTAGACATGCTTAATTTGTATTACATACAACAACTCAAGCCGCAAGAAAAGCCAATATCTGCCGCCATGACGGCTGCTGATACTCCGACTGCTTCTTCTTCGGCTTTTGCCTTGATACTGTGGGTTACCATCAACATGCCCGTGGACACTGCCAACTAGCGGTCTGCATGTGGAATTGCACATTGACGCAGACAATGGAAGTGATTAATCGCGATTAATCTTTTGACAGCCCTAATATATACTACTATGGCCGTTCATGTCGAGTGTGACGAACTGCTTCCCGTTTCGAGCTTCTCTCTTCCAGAAATGACTTATAGGACTCCTGAGAGTCCCTGCGGCCGTTGTCGATTGCTGCACGCCAGTTGGGTATGTCAATTGCAAGTGCCTCCCAGTTGTCCAGGTTGATGGAGAAGGCCTGAAGATCCCTCTTAATGACATCTTTAAAACGTAGATGGGGGCGACCATGTTTGCGGGGGGCATTTGCCAGCTCGCCATACAGCAAGATTTTTGGGAGGCGGGTGTCCTTCATTCGATAGATATGTCCAGTCCAACGGAGGTGGCGTTCACGAAGAATGGTGTACAGGTCACTGGAACCAGTTCTCCCAAGTATGACAGAGTTTGGCACATGGTCCTTCCAGCATACACCCAGTATGGAGCGGAGGCAGCGAAAATGGAAGGCGTTGAGGCGATGTTCGTGCCTCCTGTAAGTTGTCCATGTCTCACTTGCATATAGCAAGGTGCTAAGTACACATGCATGATATACACGGACTTTGAGGAGCAATGAGAGGTTCTTGTTGTGCCAGACACGCTTGCTCAATTTTCCAAACACCGATGATGCCCTCCCAATGCGCATGTCAAGCTCTGTGTCAAGGTTATTGTTGTTTGATACTGTGGAACCCAGGTAGGTGAATGTGTCTACCACAGATAGAGGTGTGTTGTTAATGTATACTGTAGGGTTCAGGGTTGCAGGTTGGGCAAGGATAACTGTTTTTTTTAAGACTGATCTGCAAACCAAACTCTAGACATGCAGCGGCAAAAGATGAGCAGAGTAGTTGTAGATCTGCCTCTGAGTGGGCAACAAAGGCAGCATCATCAGCATAAAGCAGCTCACGTACCAGAACATGGCGTACTTTAGTCTTTGCCCGCAGTCTGGCCAGATTGAACAGCTTTCCTGAGCTGCGGGTGTGTAGCAGGATACCCGAGTCATCAGGGAAGGCACGGCGTAGTAGGGCAGAGAAGAAAATTCCGAAAAGGGTAGGAGCAAGGACACATCCCTGCTTTACTCCACACCTTATCTGGAACTCTTCAGAGCAAGTGCCTTCAGAGTGTACAGGGGCTATGAAAGCAGACGCGCTCTGATACTCAGCATACCAGCCCCTGCTGCCGGGCTAGTAGGGTAGGGTGGACTAATATATATAATATATAATATATATATATATATTTGTACTGTTCAAAAGTTTTGTGTCTTAAAGTCGGCATGAAACGGAAGTTGAGATCGTCTTTTTCTCCTTATTGTGACGTATATCCGAGTGAAACGGCTTCTGAAATTAGAAAAAATGTAGGGCGAGGCCTGATTTCGTCCTTCGGGAATTGATTGGATCGTTGGAAGTTGGGCGTTGCTAACAAAATGGAGGCAGATTTGAATGCCAGTTTGCACTCAGTTGTGGAGAAAAACTCAATCTATCTCTTAAATAAATGTATTTTCTCTCTAAATCTTTTCTACATATGTTACTGAGCATATTTCCTCACTTTTCGCTGGTTTATGCTACAGATTTAGCTTATTTTAAGCCTTTTATGGCTTTATTTCTGTCAAACTTTTTTTCTCAGCTCTCCCTTATAACGGGGGCGCGCCGTAAGCGCGTTCACACACGCTGCCTTCCTAAGCTGTTCGTCCGACTATATTGAGTAATTTTTACATAAAAAAAGCTTTTATTTCTCATATATTTCTTTCTTTTTGCCTCAAGTCCTTCCTGAAGAAGGTATTGTGTACACCGAGAAAAATGCACCTAACCCACCATATTGCTACGATCAGTGACAGGTTTATGAGAGGCGGTGCAGAAACGAGACAGGAGGCGATAACCCCGCCCTCGCGCCATAGCACATGACCAGGGAAGAAGAGAAGTCGTTTCGATGGGGGAGGGCTAGTCAATGTATTTGATTAAAGATTATAAGGGTAAATTAATTTTTAAAAATGAATGAAGTGCACAGATAAATCAGTTATAGTAAACACAACAATATTATATATACAAATACGAATTGTAAAATTTGATTTCATGCCGTCTTTAAAATGAATAATTAAAACTTTTATTCCACAAGGATGCATTAAACTGATCAATAATCGGAAGTATAGACATTTATAATAACTGATATTTTTGTTCCTTTGACAAATTAATTATTTAGCTTTTTCGTATACGTACAAGATGAGCCAGTTTCCATCTGAAGACATATTGTGCAGTCTAATAGGCTTTATGTTGAATGTCGCACATGTTCCTGGATCAACATCTTTGTTGATCCTGGAACAACAATCCAAGCAACTAATCAAATTTGTGGAAAACAAGTTTCATCGCATCCGCTTGTCTGAGAAAGTGTTAACAGCAGTATGAACTGATGCCGATATCTGCATGTCCCGATTTTGCAGAGTTGAAGGCATTCATTGGTCATCATATTTTGTTGATCGTGGAACAACATTTCTGTCCAAAAATTGACTCCTAACCCTGACCCTAAACCTATCCGTACCCATAAGTTGTCCCTAAAATCAGAGGGAAATGTTAGTTGAATAATGTTAGGTGTAGAAGAACCTAAGCCTAAACTTGACATAAACTGTAAACGTGTCCCTCAAATCTGATTAGTTGCTCGGAATGTTGTTTTATTTAAATTGATTTAAATTGTTTTATTTGTTGATTAACAAGGGTGTTGATCCAGGAACATCACTCAGTGAAATCAGGTTATGCGCGATATATATAGACTTTTATATATATATATATATATATATATTTGTACTGTTCAAAAGTTTTGTGTCTTAAAGTCGGCATGAAACGGAAGTTGAGATCGTCTTTTTCTCCTTATTGTGACGTATATCCGAGTGAAACGGCTTCTGAAATTAGAAAAAATGTAGGGCGAGGCCTGATTTCGTCCTTCGGGAATTGATTGGATCGTTGGAAGTTGGGCGTTGCTAACAAAATGGAGGCATATTTGAATGCCAGTTTGCACTCAGTTGTGGAGAAAAACTCGATCTATCTCTTAAATAAATGTATTTTCTCTCTAAATCGTTTCTACATATGTTACTGAGCATATTTCCTCACTTTTCGCTGGTTTATGTACAAGATGAGCCAGTTTCCATCTGAAGACATATTGTGCAGTCTAATAGGCTTTATGTTGAATGTAGCACATGTTACTGGATCAACATCTTTGTTGATCCTGGAACAACAATCCAAGCAACTAATCAAATTTGTGGAAAACAAGTTTCATTGCATCCGCTTGTCTGAGAAAGTGTTAACAGCAGTATGAACTGATGCCGATATCTGCATGTCCCGATTTTGCAGAGTTGAAGGCATTCATTGGTCATCATATTTTGTTGATCGTGGAACAACATTTCTGTCCAAAAATTGACTCCTAACCCTGACCCTAAACCTATCCGTACCCATAAGTTGTCCCTAAAATCAGAGGGAAATGTTAGTTGAATAATGTTAGGTGTAGAAGTACCTAAGCCTAAACTTGACATAAACTGTAAACGTGTCCCTCAAATCTGATTAGTTGCTCGGAATGTTGTTTTATTTAAATTTATTTAAATTGTTTTATTTGTTGATTAACAAGGGTGTTGATCCAGGAACATCACTCAGTGAAATCAGGTTATGCGCGATATATATAGACTTTTAAGGTATTGTTTTATTGTTGGCATTATTCAATTTTAATATCATAATGTTAGTGAGAAGAAAAAACGAACATTTAGATATAAATCTGCACATGCAATGGACATCGGTTATGCTCATATTTGTTAGTTCCTTTGTAAAACAGCTCAATATTTAATAAACCACATACAAAAGACCCGAACCAAAAGCATTGCAACCTGTTTTACAGAATACGTAAGTTTGTTGCGCTATAAGCCCCATGGAGTTCTTTGAGGAAAAATGTGCCATCCTATGCTAACTTTTAATAGTACATTTTGATAAAAGAAGTGCAGGTATTTTACAAATATTTTCTGTAGAAGACTGTACAACACTTACATCAGTGAGGGACAAATTATAGTGTGTCAAATCATGTTTTATGTTGGAGTCATACAACAGAAATCAACTGCCCAGCAAAAGTTATGGCTCGCGAATACAATTTGGCCAAAATAATATCTTAGAAGGTATCATAAATATGCATGTCCGCCTACCTTTCGGAACAGCCTTTAAATCAATAGTATAGCTATTATGTCTTACAACACTGTCAAGGATTTGGGACAGAACTACAGAAAGAAGAGTTGAAAATATAGTTTGATGGGAAATAAACGTGGAGAAAGTGACAGCAAAAGCAAACAGTAAAGCAAACACACACACACACACACACACACACATCCTTCCTGTTTTGAAAAGCATAATTTCTGTGTAGCCCAATGGCTACTGTGTTTTCCCTTATTCAAACTGAAAACTCACATTATCGATCTCTCCATCTAGGACTAATTGACACTGCGATGTTGAAATCTGCTGCCAACGTCCACTTGAAGCTTCCTGATGTCTATGTCAGTCCAGATTCTTTCCGAAAGAAGCCAATACTCTTAAATGGTTCCTCTATTCTCTCTATTGATTTCTCCACCCGTCTACAAAAGCTAAAGGCAGCTTGTAGACTGTGGAAGAGCTGTATTAGGCTTGTTTTGGTCAGCACTTGAGGAAGGCCTAGCAGAGAACAGCGATCTTCCTCCTTTAGTTGTGAGACAACAAAAACAATCAATCCAGTCCCAGAGAGGAAAAGAAAGCACACAGCCACTTTGTGCTCTACTGCACTACTCCATTTGATCTTTCAATCTATGCCTCACAGGCAAGAGCTTGACCCAGCGAAGAGTACGTGTGAATGTGTGCAGCGTGATCAAAATCTCAAAAACGCATTTCCTACCCTTTAGCACCTTTCGGCCTATTAGAATCAACAGTGATTGGGCAAATTGAGGCCTAGTGCTCTGCATTTACCTCTAAAATATACAAGCACTCCTTCTCCAATCTCAAGAACTTAAAAAGAACGGCAGGAAGATGCACAAAATTGCCCCTGATTACTGGGCCCGGGATGCCTGGAAAAGATAGCAATTTGGAGATTACTTATCTTAGTTTAGATAACAGCCATCAACAGGTTAAGCAGCGGAGCCCACATTAACTCTGCAAAACTGCAGGCACCATCTCTTCATCTGATTTCAAATTAAAAGTTCAAATGGTTTAGCACGGCCATTTTCCGACCTAAATTGCATTCTCACTCATTTTCGCTCTCGCACAGGCAGAAATGTTGTTTTTATAGGCAATGAAAAGGTGTGAAAGTGATTACTAGAGAATGATGTGACATTTGAGCTTTGCTACGGTCTCAAATACCAAGTTGGATTAGGTCCCACCAGCATTTTCTGATGCCCAGTGCCACTCGCAAAAAGGTCAACTAAACCTACAGCTTGCCCGCAGACGGACGCATTCAAAAGTGGTGCTTTAAAAGTAATGTAACTCAAGGTAAACTAAGTGACTGGCTTTTGTTAATGTAAAAATGGCATGTAGACTCACTGAAATGGCACTTGCGCTGTCTATGGGTGTGTGCACACTTGTAGTTTGATTCGCTTTGTTTCATTTGGTCCAGACCAAGACATTTAAAAAAAAAATTTTTTTTAGTCCTGGTCCGCTTAGCATTCACAATGGCATTTTAACACCGAACCTAAAGATACCAAACCTAAAGGCATAGGTATATGTTCACAACCTGATTGGTCAGCTATTATTACGTGTATTTCGCAATGGAACTTACCGACCATCCAAAACAATGCTGTGTGCTGGGCTAAATGCACTCGCTGTATGTGTGTAGCCTACATATGATGGTATTTTGACCAGCTGAGAACTCGTGAAGAGCTTATAAAATGTGTAAAGGAGTCAAAACAGTGGCAGGAATACCTCCGTAACACACACAAATGAAGATCTGCTGCAAGGAGACGCGGTTCGGAAGCCTGTACCGAACAGTGATGGGCGACATCGCGACTATGACGAGAAAAAACAGGTATGCTTGCGCATTCTGTCCTTTTTCAGGGTCGCATCTTGTGACATCATGTCCCGTTTTTGGTTTCTTTACATGTCTGCGTCCGTGTTGCAGAACATATCACATTAGCCAAGCTTGAAGAAATAGATAAGGCCATGGAAAAGAAACTGGCTTGGGTACATGATTGGTTGCTTTCATATTTCAATCAAACCGCACTCGGTCCACTTTTCAATTGAAAGTGGACCGGGATCCATCTTTTGAGCAGTCTCAATCCGCTTGTTTGGTGTGCACCAGGGTTTGGATGGCAGCATTTACACTTATTCAAATGAACCGCACTAACAAAGCAATCGCACCAAGGTTTGTTTTAATCGAACCAAACATGCCAAGTGTGAACACACCCTAAGAAGATCATACAGTCTGTGGTCAATGACTCCAACCCTTTAAAAACATTAATCCCATCCAAAGAGCTCTCAGAAGCTTCTAAAAAATAAAATGTGTTCTTTATCCATACAATAGAATACACACTGACACACTTAGAAGAATAAAAAAAAACTGAAAAGTGGGGAAAAAAAGCTTTAATATTCAGTAGAAAATAGGTTCTCATTGAGCCTCAACTTTGCAAGGGCATCAAATAACTTACAATACTGCTAAATAAAATGCGACAAGGTCCTGGGAAATGCAGTCACTTTTACTCTTATTATTAGAGCTGAAACACAATGAACTGGTGCAGAAGAACAGCACATTGGATTGTGAAATCCACATCTACCTTTAAGTAAAAAACACAGTCTGGAATCATTGAGCAACTGCTCCCTATGGGTTTCTGAACTAATATACGGCCTAGCCATTCACTGCTGCAGTGGTAAGGAAGGGAAAACATATCACATTAGCTTAGCCTAAAGAAATAGATAAGGCCATGGAAAAGAAACTGGCTTGGGTAAATGATTGGCAAGCTGCAGGGTGCTCTGACTGACAGTAGATTTTGGAGTGCTATATTTTTAGCACCTAAAAACACTTCATCTAGTGGGCAGAAAACCATGCACTGAGACCAGTCAAGAAGTGTGAGAGAAAAAAAGAAAAAAACGTGTGAAAAAGAGATATAGTGTCCTTTCTGTAAATGAACGTTAGTCTGCAACTTTATCATTTCCTTGAGAAGAAACTATCCAGGCTTAATTATCCTCGTCCTTGGCCACGAGGACAGGAATCGCGTTCGCATGCAGCCCGCGGAGGAAGAAAACACGGATCGCTTTCTCCTCATTGGAAACCCCAGCAGACCTGTGCATCTTAGTGCAACGCGTCTCGCACGAAACACGACTGATGCGTATGATGAGCTGGACTGGGCTAGGAGAATTGGATCTTTTAATCTTGCAAAGTGGGAGAGGAACTCACCAGGCAGAACTGATTGAATTTTTGCTCCTTTTTTCTTCTCTGAGCAAGTCCAGAATTTGGGCAATAAAGTTATAACAACATTCATTATTTTCCGCTGAGTGCTGGGACATTAGTGTCTTCTCGCGCCTTTCCTTTTGCCTTTTTTCCCCATCATCCCCACATCAGAAGGCCAGATCAAATTCAGGTTGCTTTGATTGGGCCCAAGAGACATTCATCTATTTTGGTGCTAACCAACCACTGTAAGCTAACCTACCGCTAAGTACAGTTATCATGTACCCCTTACAGTTTATATAACTGCTTCATGACAACTAAAAAAATAAGCTTATTTCACCTTTTTCCGACTTGTATTGAGTCTTGTATTGATTCTCTTTCCCTTGCATAATCATCCAGTGTTAATAATCATCCTACATGTTAAAAAAAATTGCATATGCTGGTTAGGTATGTTTAGGTATGCAAACTCCAAAGTTTTGAATGATAGTGTATATTCTTAAAACATTGATATTAGCTTGTTGCTAAGCTAACAGTGTTTTATCATGCTGCCTTGAAAATGGGTATATTTATAGCTACTCTGTTAAGTACAGGCTAAAAAGAAACCTGCATAGTAGCCCATGTTGGTCACAAGCTGGTTTAAGCTTGTCCTGTGCTGGTTATAAGCTGGTCCAGAGCTGAAGCTAGTTTCTTAGGACCAGCACTTGACCAATTTATACCAGCTCATGAACAGCTAAGGACCAGCGTAATCCAGCTCAAACCAGCTGCCATGCTTCAAAACATACCTAACCAGCATTTTTTTTTTTCAACAGGGGCTACTATGCAGGTTTCTTTTTAGCCTGTACTTAAAGGGATAGTTCACCCAAAAACGAAAATTTGATGTTTTTCTGCTTACCCCCAAGGCATCCGACCGGGTCATAGATATATATACATAGATATGTCACGGTGTGACTTTTCCTGGGGCGGAACCATAGTGGCAGAGATTTGTTCCGCCCGGATCAAACACCACTACTTCCGGGTTCCCGTCCCCGCGCCAAAAATCATAGAGAATCGGCGGCAGGTGCTCCAATAAACAGCGCGATCTCCGGATTGGGTGAAGGGGAGGTAGGAGGAGTACAAAGAGGGCCTCCAGAAGTCAGTCGGGGTCAGTCGTTGCAGCGGTCACACACAGCCGCAGCTGTTAGTTCCGGGTCGGGCTCAAGCTGAGCGTGGTGGTAGCCGCTTCCAGCCGTTGCGGCGAGAGGATCTGGGCATCTGGGCAAACAAAGGATAACACGAGGTGGATATTGTGGACTGAGCGATCAAAGATCCGGAGAGCTATAAAGAGAAGAAAAGAGACGAGGCTGAGTATAATACAGACCGAGTTTTGCATTGTGATTCAAGTGTCAAGTGTGTGTCCGATTCTGAGAAGTTACATGCAGGACAGTTGCCGGAAGTGCTAATGAGCAAATCCCTTCGGGAGAGAGAGCACAGCGGTCAGGACGCGAGCCAGACACTGGAAGAGAGAACAAGACGAGCACACGGGTTGATCAATGTGTGAGTACCCTGAGAAACGTATACAGTAACAACTTCATCGGAAGTTTATCATCTGTGAGCCTTGTGACGTTGAAACTAGGAAAACGAGTGGCCCCACCGCAAAGAGTGAGCGTGGGAGAGCCAGAGACGGCGGACAGTGAAAGCCGCCGGGGTGGTGTAGCAGCAACGTCCTTTCCGTTGGTTCTTCGCTATACCAGCGCTTCAGCGATCCCCTCCCCCCCCCCGAGATAAACGACGCGGGAAAAGGGGTCTCTGGACCTTAAGTACACCTGGTTAGTGTGTAGAGTGCCGTGGGTGAGTCAGCATCTTGACTTTGAGAGTGTACACTTGGAATCTGCTGTGTTGTGCTGTGTGTGTGCGTGTCGTCCCAGAGACCATTATCCAGGCTGACCCACTCTCTGGGGAAGGTACGAGCCCGAAGCTGGCGGAGTAACTAGCCCTAACCATTCACGCTGTGAACCTCACCCTACTCTCTGTCTCTACGGGGGTAGCACGACCGGAGCCAAGTAAGCACTCTCTTGAATAGCCATTGATACGTGCTTGTGTCGGAGGAAATTGTGTGTGCGTGTGCAGGGCCCGAGGAGAGGAGAGGAGAGGGGAACGCTACATACTCCCGGAGCAAAGTCATACTTACCTGCACTTACCTATGTGAAACCACCTGGAGAAGCGTCCGATCCAGCACCACCGTCGTGGTCAAGCCCCCTTGAGCCACCGCTATCACGGAGCCTGGAGCAAGGAGAGAAAAACGGATGAATCGTGTCTACGGAGTCTGTGAGTGATATCCATTGAGCAAAGTCATACTTACCTGCACTTACCCGTGTGAAGCCATCTAGAGAAGCGCCCGATCCAGCACCACCGCCGTGGTCAAGCCCCCTGAGCCACCGCTATCACAGAGCCTGGAACAAGGAGAGAGAAACTGATGAACCGTGTCTACAGAGTCAGTGAGTGATATCCTTTGAGCGAAGTTATACTTACCTGTATGCCAAACAAAAGTCCCAGTATTGACCCAGATCCAGCGGATGCCCCGGAGGTACCGACTTCTATGACACCGGCCCCTTGATCCATTCTGAAAGGAAGCCGTCGGAGCACGCCCGAGAGAAAGAGGTACCCCTGTCGCCCCGTTCCCCTGTACTTACCCGTTCTACCCCTGTGTTCAGGAGAAGGAGCAAGCCGTGGCGTAAATCCCCCGAAAGGTCCGCCCTGTGAAAAAGAAAGAAAGAGACAAGTGAGCACATAGCAGGACATGGAAGCCAAACATTGAGAAAAAGGACGAAACGACTTATCTGAGGTTCTCCTGCGGAGAGAGCCGGCGAGCTCTGAGGCGGTGTCCTCACTCTCCAGTCCTCTTGGATTTTAGCCCCCTCACTTCCCCTTCCCCCCAATTTTAAGTAAATTAATAAAGACTTGTAATTTTAAACTTTACTCCAGTGTCCTCGTGTGTCTGGTCGTCTGGTGTATCACTGGGAACCTCCCCGAGGTGAAAAATAAGGGAGGAGCGGGACTCACGCGGTCCGCTCCGACCTGTGACAGATACCTCATTCGAGCGATCCACGCAGGCACTAATGAGGTATCTATGTATATATCTATGACCCGGCCGGAATTTTGACCTCACTCACAGGAAGTGATGGCAGTCTGGAGAGCTGAAAACATTCGTCTGATATGAGGTAATATAATTGCATAAATACCGTTCGGTTTTTCTCAGAAACCGATTGTTTCGTGTCTTAAGACATCAATGTGTCGTCCCGAGCCGCAGGGTTTAATTTGAAGTTGTCTGTCCATGTTTTTTTTACTCTAATAGAATTAGACCCCATTGACAAGCATGAGTGACACACAGCAACGGTTGGAGTTAAAAATCTTCATTTGTGTTCTACTGAAGAAACAAAAACACCTACATCTTGGATGCCTTGGGGGTAAGCAGATAAACATAAAATGTTCGTTTTTGGGTGAACTATCCCTTTAACAGAGTAACTATAAATATACCAATTTTCAAGAAAGCATGACAAAACACTGTTAGCTTAGCAACAAGCTAATATCAATGTTTTAACAATATACACATATATCAAAACTTTGGAGTCGGTATGATGTTGTTCTTTAAAGAAAGTAATACTTTTATTCAGAAAGGACACAATGAAGTGTCAGTAAATACCTTGTTCTTTTGAAAGTTCTATTCATTAAAGAGTCTAAAATATTAAACAGCAATTTTCAACAACAATAATAATGTTTATTTGAGCACCAAATCAGCACATTAGAATGATTTCTGAAGGATCAGGTGACAGACGGAATGATGCTGAAAATTCAGCTTTGCCATCACATGAACACATTTCCTTTTAAAATATTAAAATAGAAAAAAGTTATCTTAAATTGTAATAATATTTTTGATTAAAAAAATAAATGCAGCCTTGGTGAGCAGAAGAGAATTTTGGAAATTTGGACATTTGGAAATCTTACCAACCCCAAACTTTCGAACAGTAGTCCCAAATGAAAAATAAATAATGCATTTATTTTGAAATACATTTATTTCATGCTAAATATACTAAAAGTACATTTACATATTTATGTATTATGAACTAGTTTCGTACTTTAGTTATCCAGAAAAAGTCCTGAGGTCCAACTAAAGATTGTACCTAAAGTAGCCAATACTTGCAACAGTTCCATTTTAGCACACTCTAAATATCTTGCATTTAAAGACTGATATTATCACACTGCCTAGTGATATTAAACCACATTTTAGGCGTAATATTAGGAAATTTGCATTGTGCAATAAATAAGTATTCCAAATGATGTTTAATTATATAATATTTATAAATAAAGTGATATGTCAGTAAATATGTTAATGTATTTGTACTATACTTAGCATGAAATTTATGTATGTTAAATACATTTTGGTATAGTTTTTTTCACTAGTGGTATATCTAACTAAATTTGAGCTTTATGCTTAAACAAGCAGACAAAAAAATGCCAATGGTTTAAGAAAAATATCATTTGATATTGTATATTACCCTAACCATAACTCTTTTTTTTTAAACAACAAAAACAATTAAAGTTATACTACGAAGCAGTTGAATGCTTGATTCTGATTGGTTGACGAACGTTCTAAGGTGTGCAATTATTTTCAGGTAAATGCATTGCTAAAGTAGTTGTAGGCAGGTCTTGACCGCATTACAGTTCCATATCATTGCACCAAATGATTTCAGTTATTTCAAAGGTCCTTACAGACTAAAACAGAAAAAGAACCAAAACCCACAACGACACTGACCAAGCAAATAAATATAGGTTAACAAAAGGACAAATTAACGAAAAAATATTTCCACTAAATTCCATTTTATTATGTACAGAAAGCACATTCTTTCTTTCGCTCGCTCTCCAACTCAAATGCACACACATACAGTATGGACAAACACTCGCACAGAAACGTGAACAAAACTGCTCTGACGATTGTATCAGTAAAATAGTTTAACAACTTAAAAGCTACATGAATTTCTCACTAGCGAGGTAATAACATCCCTGTTCTTGGAGCAGTTTCGCTATAAGTAGAGACACTGCTGCCGAACACTGTTGAGAGACAGACTCAGGTAATTCACATTCTCTTAATCTCATCTCGCTCTAAAATAGCTCTGCTAGCTCTAAAATTACGTTTTAGCAACATAGGCTTGGGAATAGATGCGTAAGAAATCTGTCCTACACACAAGAGTGTTTTAAGGACAAAAACCTGAAAAATGTCTTGAAATACATCATCTGAACATTGTTTTGAGGTGTGGTAATCATAGCATTAGCGGAATAACTGACTCCGAGCTGTTGAATTATTGAATAATGCACACTCTAGGTGAATTATTCCTTACTTTATTTATCTCATTTAAAGGATGTTTAAATATTATTCCTGAAGTCCAAAAATACAGATTAAGAAAATGTTTCACAGTTTGTGGCTCATGCATAGTGTTTCAAATCAGACACAGGTGTCAGTTAAGGCAGCTGCCTATATAGACAGCAGACTGCAAAGCTGCTGACTAGGTTTTGCAACAGAGCTTTTATCTCTAAAACCATATGTAATGATCTGACACACACTAAACAGGAGATCAGGCAATATTCACTGTGTCTGGACACTCCACAACATGACAATTACAAGACACAACAGTGGGTATTATGAGAGATGCAGTGCATTTAATATGTGTGCCCACACACACACACATAACTTTGTGTATCTGGTAAGAGGTTATATGAGAAGAGTGACCTTTCCTTCTGAACAGAAATTCCATCCAGCTCAATTTTGCAGGTTTAACAAACTCTCATACATGGGAAAGAAAGATAGAGTGCACTTCACACCAAGCTAGACTGAACCAAAGTAATTCAAAAACTAAATCCCTTATACAGTAGCTATATAACCACTGACAAACCGTTGTAGACATCTTATGCATTCCAGTCACTTAACTGTATGGCAATCACAGAAATCATCAGCAATAACTGTTGATTAAAAAAAAAAACATTGCTAATTTTATCACTTTATCACTTGATTGGATATGCTAAAACATTTATTTGTTTGCCGTTTGTAGTATTTGAGTCTGCATCACTGAACTTACATAAACATCTGGTTCTTCTCCAGAGAAAAAGAGTTAGTTTGTTCGGTTTCATCTGTCATTTCATCCAAGCAAATCGGATTGGAGAATCACTGTCAGTGAGGCAGCCGGATGTTCAGATCTCTCAACAAAAGACAGATTGAAAGATGTCTTCTCTAGTTTACCTTAATACACTCTTCTTTGCTTAATTGGGTCAGAAGCTTTTGTTAAAACATCTGCCGACAACAGACTGTAACATTAGGCAGGGTTACACACTGTCATGCTCCTGTCATGACATTTTCCAATATCCAAGTTGATTCTCTTCTGTTCTCCTCCAGAGCGAGACTGTTTATGGAATACTAGCATACTGCATAATATGCAGTATAAAGTTTACACTCCTGAGCAAAAACAAAAAGACTTTTAATTGGCTTAACCGCAAATGTTGGTCAGGAAATTAGCTAAATTTAAGCAAATGCAACACTTAAAAACCCATTGCTGTCTGAGAAAAACATCAAAGACAGAATGTTTTTGGCAGAATGGGAAGTTGTGCGTAGAGTGATAAATCACACTGAAACACGAGTTGCATGGTGATGCTCCAGAGTGGTGTCTTCGAAAATCTGGTGAGAAATATAATAATAAATGCATCTCTACCACAGTGAAGCATGGAGGAAGAGGTGTCATTGTGTGGGGAGCCTTTTTAGCAGCTGGTATCTGTGAGCTACTTCACTGTGAAATGTCATTTAATGCTTTGGAGTACAGGAGAATATTGCAGAATAGCTTGCTTCCCACAAATGAAAAGTTGTTATCTAAAGAGGAATGATCAGATGTTATTTTTCAACAAGACAATGCTCCTGCTCAAATTGCAAAGACGAGAAGTGGCTTGAGAACAAGTCCATCAGAGACTCATTCAGAGTTGAAGTACAGAGTTGAACCCTATAGTGAAAGTTGGTCTCACATTAAACTCAAACCAACTGGGAGACATTTTTCAACTACTCATGAAATGTTTGAAGTAAGGATGTCAATTTAAACAAATTCCCATAATCGATCGTCGTTTAAATCAACAATCAATGAATCGATCAATCGTTAGCCTTAATGCTGCAATATGCGTCTACAACAGTGGCTTTACAGGGTGTGCAAATGCTGCTCAAAATGTCACCAAATGAATGAGAAGGGTTTTTAGTCTAAGGGCTTGAAGAATTGTAAATTGAGTCAACCTGATTGATCATTTATTTAAATGAAGCATTCAATAATCAAATATAACGGCTAATATAATGGGCCCTATCATACACCCGACGCAATGCGACGGCAGGCGTGACGCAATCGTTTCTTGCTAGTTTCAGCCCAATGCAGTTATTAGGGGTGCACCGAAATTTCGGCCGCCGAAAATATTCGGCCGGAAATGGCATTATCGGTTTCGGGCCGAAATAAAAAAAACAGCCGAAAACGTAAACCGAAAATGAATGTCACCCGCCCCTCCCATCCATGCCCAAGCACTTAGGTTTCACTCACGGTCGAGCCGTTATCACGCGATGCGTCTGCCTATCAAAGATTAAGCATGTCAGCATTATGAGAACAAATAGAGACGTATCCAGCTGAACTACCCATTGCCAGAAGCGACAATCCCCTTGACTACTGGCGTGCGAACGAAGGCCGCTTTCCATTGCTTGCGCGGATTGCACGCAGGTATTTATCTGCCCCAAGCAGTGTTGCCAAGTCCGCGGTTTTCCCGCGGGATGTTTTTCCATGTCCGCGGGTTGAAGCGACCCCAACTATGTGATATTTAGACCCAGGAATGCGAATTTTAGCAGGCAATCCTGCCAAAAAAAACATATTTTACCCCCCAAATGCCATTTTTCCCGGAGAACAGTGACAGACAGTGAGAGACTATTCACTGCAGCATCTCATGTTCTTAATGAGAACAATTCTGTGATTTTGTGTGCAGTTATTCAGATAATTGTGGATCTTTTTTTGCAAAAATGTTAAAAAACTATTTTATTTGATGGAATATAAAACTTGAAGAAAAATATTAGGCCTATTTGGTATTATTATTTATATTTATTGTTAAAAATATTTTAGGTTTTGTTATGTAACTTAACAAAAGTTTGATTATTCTATTGGTTCCTGATTTTTTCATTTCAGATCCATTAAATTCAAGCAATTATATATATATATATTAGTATACTTTTTTTTAAAGAAGCCATTTTCGGCTTCAGTTTTGGTTTTCGGCCAAGTGCATCCTAAATTTTCGGTTTCGGTTTCGGCCCAGAATTTTCATTTCGGTGCATCACTAGCAGTTATCATTTTCACGTCCAGCAATTACACGTTGTGTAATTTGCCATTTTATTCTGCATTGTTTAAAAAGCAAATGCACTCGCCCCTATCTGTTTGCCCATGGGCGTGCTGGTCTGAAAATGAAGTGTGTTCCTGCGCCATGCGCCTCAGACCATGCGGTCAGATCGTTAAAATAGGGCCCAATGTGTCACCAACACCCCCTCAGATGCGTGCTGGTCAGAATGTGTAACTCTCAACTAAACCCAATGAATTCACAACGATATCACAACAATAGTGTTCTCATTATAATGTTATGTAATATGA
Organism: Gobio gobio; assembly: GCF_949357685.1. Classification (NCBI taxonomy): domain Eukaryota; kingdom Metazoa; phylum Chordata; class Actinopteri; order Cypriniformes; family Gobionidae; genus Gobio; species Gobio gobio. Next base: position 17,659,070 of record NC_137099.1, read on the forward strand.
CAGTCCCAAAGTTATTATTAGTCACGCATTGCTGATGCTGAAGATGATCACCTGCGCGCTTTATACCATGTAAATTCTTAATCAAATGCATCCTATATGAGATAAATCACATATATATAGGCCTACACAAAATAAATTAAATTTTACAACTTCAATTTCCACAAAACAAACGGCTACGAAGGCACACACAAACTTTTAGTTGTGAAGGTGTAAAGTAACTCTAGCCTTTTAACCTAAAATGGTCCCAAACATAACTGGTGCGCTTGGTTAATTTTTCATTGTGTCTGATTATGTGTTTCGCGGTTGAGCAGCACGCACGCACATGACCTTGTTTAATTGACGATCGATACGTTTTAGCGATTAAATTATGAAAATTATTAGCACCAATTTTATTTTCAATATATATTAATGACCTAGGTAATGAGATAACTACAGCTAAACTACATTTATACGCTGATGATACAATTATTTATACAGTAGCACAGTCCATGAATAAAGCCATAGAGCGATTACAAGGTTCCTTTCAGGTATTGCAATCTACATTGTTAAAATTAAACTTGGCTATAAATACTAAAAAAAAACAAAATATATGCTATTTACCCGTTCTCCTACTAAAATTGTGATTCCACCTATTTTAACCTTAGAAGGAGATTGTATAGAAAAAGTTAACAGCTATAAATACCTGGGTATATGTCTTGATGAAAGGTTGAGTTTCACTATTCATATTGAAAATCTCTTAAAAAGTTCAGACCTAAATTGGGGTTTCTTTTTCGTTTAAAGAAATGTTTTCCCTTTGAAGCTAAAAAGAGAATCATTCAAAGTTGTTTCCTTGGTGTGTTGGATTATGGTGATGTGATCTATATGCATGCAAACCTATCTTCACTAAAAAAATTAGATTCTATATATCATGCTGTAATACGCTTTGTGACTGGTGTTCCTACCCGTACCCATCATTGTACTTTGTATGAGCTGGTTGATTGGCCCTCCTTGTATCAGAGGAGAAAAATGCATTTGCTGCTGTTTACTGCTAAGGCTCTATTAGGCAAATTGCCTCCATACATCTGTAGTCTTTTATCAAACTGTACTTATAAAACCAGATCCTCTAAATTACTTTTAATTGTGCCTAGATCATACTCTGAATTGGGCAAAACAGCCTTTTTCTCTTATGCTCCTAGACTATGGAATGAAATGCTATTTCATTATTTATCAGTATTTTGATGCTAGAAGTGCTTCCATCTTTAAATATTCTTAGAAACCTTTTGGAGGTTTATCTGAAAAAATCATGTTCATGTTTTACTTAATTTTATATGTTTTAGCAATTATTAAGAACTGTAATTGTATGAGTGCTGGACAGAACTTTTTGTATTTTTGTACTTCTCGTTTTGTGTCGTTTGTACTTATTTTATTTTGTTGTGATTACTCTGTGCTGCCATTTTGGTCAATACTCCCTGGTAGAAGATATTTGCATCTCAATGGGACTATCTCCTGGTTAAATAAAGGTTAAACATTTTTTTTTTTTTAAATTGTATTCTGCAAAATACTGTTTACACTGCATACTATTTTACTACAATTTTTACACCACTGACTTTAACTAAACTACTTCCTATCTTATATATATATATATATATATATATATATATATATATATATATATATATATATATATATATATATATATATATATATATATATATATATATATATATATATATATAATGTGAAACAATTAATATAATGAAAAAAGAAACAATTGTCACATGTCAATATTCTTCATGTTTAATTCAGTGAGTGCCGTATATGGTTATTTTTAGGCAATTATCGGTAAAAATGTCTTAATTTTTGACAGGAGATCGTAAAAATCTTGGTTAACATCACTTCCTGTTCATTCATTACACTGAAAATAGAATTCCAAATTGAAACTATTGCATTTTATTCAACACTGTGCTTTGGATATATGCACATATTATATGCATAGAACATTTGCATACTGTGCACAGCATACATTCTGCATACTATTTTCTGTCAATAATAGTAACTGGCATGCCATTCTGAATATACCCTGAGTCTTAATTTGTTTGCAGGAAGTCACAGTGGATCTCTTGATGGTTGGAATTAATACGAGGTGTGCATATTGCACAGAGTCACAGCTTATGGGGAAAAACCCAACAGGTAACTGTAGTCAATTTGGTTGGTAAATTATTAGCAGGCTCTTGTAGGTATTAGCCCATTGTGTCCAAGCCTGTCTGTCAGCTGGAGTGCAGTACTGTAATTAAGTGCCTGGATCTGCAGAGCATGTAATCTCCTGCTTCGCACCAGTGATGCATTGCACTTTGGGAGTTGTAGTCAGCCACAGGATTGATGGCTGCCATATGTAGTCCATTTATCATTGGGTTTGTTTGAATTCCCTATAAAATGAGACAGGAGCAGCAGAGGGGATGGACACAAACACACACACACGCACACACACACACACACACTCAAAAACGCTGGCATTGAAGTACAAAGAAAGTGTATGTGTGTGTGCATGAGATGTTCACTGATAGAACTCCTCCAAACACAAGTTTCTAGACAGACAAATGAAACAGATCAACGATCAATCTATCACTTCATCCATACAACAAACTTGACCTGCACGATTAATCGTTAAAAGATACCGATCTCGATTCAAACACCCACACAATCTTATTCCTAAACTATTCAGCTGTCTATTAAACTTTTAACAAGTACGTTCACAGCGAGCATTCAGATCTGCGTTAACACTGCCGTTGACCCAGAGACAGTCATGTATAGGTATGAAAAGGCTGTTTGTCAGGCTTTTTCATACCTACAGGACTGTCTCTGGGTCAGCGGCAGTGGCAACACAGATCTGAACCCAGCAAGCAATAGCCTATAATAACTATAGACCCGATATAGTCCGGCTTTGAGTAACCCAATTTCAGCCAAAATAACCTTGAATTACATAGTTTCATTTATTTGACATATTCATGTTCTAGATGACTAGTGTATTCTTGGGCTATGGTTAGACGTCTATTACATTTTCACTGACAGCCCAAATTTTGCCTTGTTTTAGCCTAGATGTCAGTGTTTGGACGGCTGTTAGACGTCTTTTAAATGCAAAATTGTTTGCTGGGAATGCTCGCTGAGTCATTGAATCATTCAGTCAAAATGAATTACATATTTTTCAAACAGACTGCAAAATTAACATTTTGTCAGAACCTCTAGTAAATTGCATGTTTTTTACAGTTGTCTATTCAAAATCATGATCTCTATTTTAAACAAAAAAATCATGATTCTCAATCAGTGGTGTAGACGGGGCTATACGCACGCATACGCCGTATACTTACTTTTTGCCCAGGGCTGTTTGCGTATCACGACTTCTAAGGATCAATATTTGTGTATACCCTCTTGTTTTGTTGCTTTGAAAATCCATAATCTACTGTCACCTTAGCTTCCTGCAGTTCCTTCCTGTTCGCGCAGCAGCGAGAGGACACTGCTCAATGAGGCTCTATGTTTTTGAGTGGTGTATTGAGCGCAGCTCTCTCACTGCAGCGGACACAGCGTAAGAAATATGGTGGTGAATTAGGCTATTAATTAATTATATGCATCATGCGGTCGGAGCTTTTATAAGGGCTAAGTTCCTGTATGAACTGAAAAGATTATCAGCGCTACATGCACGAGTGGCATGCGAATCACTCAGCTCGCATTCATCTGAGCGCTCCAAAATTGTGATAAGAATTCCATGAGCATTTCCTATCGTGACCGATGATACTTGAATTATTTTCAGAATTTACCACTTTATATGCTATGGAGAAAATCAAACCTGATCTAGAACAGCCACGTGAACTAAAAAGACAGATGAAAAGAGGAGAAAACATCCTCTCGCACCAACGTTTATTATAAATCTTTTTTAACTATTCGTGACCCCCTAGAATTTATCACGGCTTATTGTATTTATTGTGGTAAATTGACTTAACTTGTAGAATTGATCTTTTATAAAGGGAATATATTTTTCACTATAGATTTATATTACAACTGACATGTAGCCTAGCTACTGTTTCTATGTGTAGGTTGCTATTTTTCATACTGTAACAAATTCTATAGTAAAAAAGAAAAATGGACAGACAGAATGACAGATAGAATGACAGACAGACAGAATGACAGATAGAATGACAGACAGACAGAATGACAGATAGAACGATAGACAGACAGAATGACAGATAGAACGACAGACAGAATTAAATATAGAATGACAGACAGATAGAACGACAGACAGACAGAATGACAGAGAGAACAACAGATGGACAGAATGAGTTAGAACAACAGACAGAATGACAGATAGAATGGCAAAAAGACAGAATGATGGATAGAACGACAGAAAGAATGACAGATAGAACGACAGACAGAATTACAGATAAAACGACAGACAGAATGACAGATAGAGCGACAGACAGACAGAATGACAGATAGAATACAGACAGAATGATAGATAGAACGACAGACAGAATGATGGATAGAACGACAGACAGAATGACAGATAGAACTATAGACAGAATGACAGATAGAACGACAGACAGAATGACAGATAGAACGACAGACAGACAGAATGACAGATAGAACGACAGACAGACAGGATGACAGATAGAACAACAGACGGACAGAATGAGTTAGAACGACAGACAGAATGACAGATAGAATGACAAACAGACAGAATGACGGATAGAACGACAGACAGAATGACAGATAGAACGACAGACAGACAGACAGAATGACAGATTGAATGACAGACAGACAGAATGACAGATAGAACGACAGACAGAATGACAGATAGAACGACAGACAGAATGAAAGATAGAATGACAGACAGATAGAACGACAGACAGACAGAATGACAGATAGAACTACAGACAGAATGACACATAGAACGACAGACAGACAGAATGACAGATAGAACAACAGACAGAATGACAGATAGAACAACAGACGGACAGAATGAGTTAGAACGACAGACAGAATGACAGATAGAACGACAGACAGACAGAATGACAGATAGAACTACAAACAGAATGACAGATAGAACGACAGACAGACAGAATGACAGATAGAATGGCAGACAGAAAGAACGACAGACAGAATGACAGATAGAACGACAGACAGACAGAATGACAGATAGAACGACAGACAGAATGACAGATAGAATGACAGACAGAATGACGGATAGAATGACAGACAGAATGACAGATAGAACGACAGACAGAATGACGGATAGAACGACAGACAGAATGACAGATAGAACGACAGACAGAATGACAGAGAACGACAGACAGAATGACAGATAGAATGACAGATAGAATGACAAACAGACAGAATGACGGATAGAACGACAGACAGAATGATAGATAGAACGACAGACAGAATGATAGATAGAACGACAGACAGAATGACAGATAAAACGACAGACAGAATGACAGATAGAATGACAGACAGAATGACAGATAGAACAACAGACAGACAGAATGACAGATAGAACGACAGACAGAATGACAGATAGAATGACAGATAGAATGACAAACAGACAGAATGACGGATAGAACGACAGACAGAATGATAGATAGAACGACAGACAGAATGACAGATAGAACAACAGATAGACAGAATGACAGATAGAACGACAGACAGACAGAATGACAGATAGAACGACAGACAGACAGAAAGACAGATAGAACAACAGACAGAATGATAGATAGAACGCCAGACAGAATGACAGATAGAACGACAGACAGAATGACAGATAGAACGACAGACAGACAGAATGACAGATAGAACAACAGACAGAATGATAGATAGAACGACAGACAGAATGATGGATAGAACGACAGCCAGAATGACAGATAGAACTACAGACAGAATGATGGATAGAATTACAGACAGAATGACAGATAGAACTACAGACAGAATGACAGATAGAACGACAGACAGAATGACAGATAGAACGACAGACAGACAAAATGACAGACAGAATGACAGATAGAACGACAGACAGACAGAATGACAGATAGAATGACAGACAGACAGAATGACAGATAGAACAGCAGACAGACAGAATGACAGATAGAACGACAGACAGAATGACAGACAGACAGAATGACAGATAGAACAACAGAACGATAGAACGACAGACAGAACGACAGACAGACAGAATGAGATAGAATGACAGACAGAAGGAATAGAATGACAGATGGAACGACAAACAAACAGAAAGACAGAATAACAGACAGATAGACAGACAGGCAGATACTTACAATGTGAATAGAGTTTTTAGGAATTACAGTGGTTCAATGGATTAGTAAAGTAAGTTGGTAAAGAACTTGATGCTGCTCATAGGTGGCCTTATGATTTTCTAATGTGAGTGTGGGTGTGTTTGGGGGTTCGGCTGGTGTTTATCTGTGCAGTTGCTGTACGTGGGGGTTCTGTAATGATTTGCCCACACACTGAGAAAGAATTGCCTTGTTATAGCCGACTGACCACTAACCACAAGCATACACACAACACAGAAGACTCTCTTTTTTTCTCTGACACAAACAAACTCTCAAATCACAAACTCAATTGTTCTTACTCTTATATTGAAGAGAAATGGCCACAGACATGTATCCGTTTTTGCCCCCTTTCTTTCTCTCTCTCTCTCTGCCCGTCTTCCTCTCTCCTGTCTCTCTCTCGCATACACACCCAGAGCAAAAGGCTGTGAACAACACCCAGACCGTTCTCTAAAGCCGCTGCATACGAAACATCTCCGATAAGGGAGGGTGTCTTCTTTCAAAACAGCTTTTAGCACTCATTTCTTGGAAGTGCCTCTCTTGCTTCCCTTCTCTCTCACTCTCTCTTGCTCGCTCAGTCTTTGGCACTGTTTCACGTATCAAGAGCTCCTCCTGCTGTCCGGGAACTGTGCCTGTGGCTCGTCTTTCTCCCTTGTTAACCGGATTCAAATGACTTATGAATTTTTCTTAAATTATTTATAGACTAATTTCCATGATGTTTACCCAGAGTTTATTAAGGGAAGCTGCCCTAACACGGCCTTGTCAGAATCCATCACTTTCCATTTAAAGTCCCTTTCAGCCAATCATTACAGAGAAGAGTCTATTCATTCAAACAGTTGACTCAAATAAATGATATTTGCTCAGGTTTTGTCGCCTGATTAGATGGCTATTAAGTGTGATCTCAAACATTTGACTGCTTACGAGATGGTGTTACTAGCTTCTATTCTGATTCTGGTCCTCCAAAAGAAACCCCCAGCAGTTCTTGACTCCAGAGTTTCCAAGTGTGCATATGCCCGCAACAGATATGAAAGGGACTCTGATAGCAGCACGTTATTCATGTTTCTGAATAGATGTATTATGGCAATGAGAGAGAAAGGGACTGTTGGTGCGTCTGTGTAGTCGGCCGCCTCTTTCCTCTCTAGACTGTTAATCCTATTTGGTGTGTGCAGTGAAAATGGCTGTCAATAGTTTAAGCTGATAAGCGAGAGAGGCAAAGGGTTTAACCACAGACCTCCAAACAGAGTCTGGTCTCCACAGAGCAGGGATAGAGTACTTTCATTCCCCCTCTTTTTTCCCTTTTTCCCTCTCTCTCTCTCACTTACTGTCTCATTCCTCCTGCACTCTGAATCATTCCAGCATTGCAAAGAAGCTCAGGGCGAACAGAAAAAAATCGTTTTTGTAAGTCATTTTATTCACTTCTCCCTTAACACTCATACACTCACACCCACTCGCTAAGATAAACGCATCGCTTTTGATAAGGTCAGACTGTATGCTGAACAGTTCTTAAAAACAGAAATACTGCATTTATACTACATCTCAAGAGTTAATCCCATAGGTTAAAGAGATCTGGGTCAGGAAAAAGCCCTGGATTGTTAAATAAAGAATGCAAATAGAATATGAAATGAACAATACTGCAGTAAAACACAGTCTGGTTTGCACAAGCTCACCTTTCTGATGGATAGCGTAGCATTAGAATGCCCTGTAGTACTTAATGTAACTTATATTGCACTCATTAATATGTTACCGGCTTTGAAAAGCCACATGTGGAGATCTGAGTTACTGCATGTAGCTAATGTTACTTTGCTTTGCTGTCAAGATAGATGATATCTGTTCAAGGCACGTTTCAATCCTCTGGATGTTCTGCGGAGTACAGAACACAATTGTGCAGTGGGTTGAGTTGGAAAGCATTGATCTTGAATCTGACCCCTGCTGGAGGACATGGGTAGAATTTCCATTTGAGAAAATGGAAAGACTAAGACGTTGAGATATGGGGGTACTTTATACTGTTAGGCACTTTGATAGGTTGAGATACTGGCTGGGTATTTTCCTTTTTACTTGGAAAAGGTTAAGATTTCTAATCCGGATACATAGACCACTCCAATATGTACTAGCATTCAAAAGTTTGGGTTTCAGGAAGAATTTATTTATTTTTAAAGAAATTATTTTCATTCAGCAAGGACACATTGAGTAAATTGATCAAAAGCGACAGTAAAGACATTTCTAATTTGACAAAATATGTATATGTCAAATAAATGCTGCTCTATTAATGAAAGAAAGCTCTGGTGGGGGGGTCACAGTTTCCACAAAAACATTAAACCGCACAACTCTTTTGATATTGATAATGAGATATGTTTCAACATATCAACAATTAAAATAATTTCTGAAGAATAAATTATATTTTAAAATGTATTAAACGTTTGTAATAGTATTTCACAATTATCATTTTTACTCTATTCTTTATCAAATAAATGCAGCCTTGAGCATAAGATACTTCTTTAAAAACATTAAAACAACAGAGCCCAAGCTTTTAAACTGTAGTTTAGGAATAGTTCAAGCTAAAATTAAAAATCATTATTTACACCTTCGACAACTTTTCTATGAAATGCATGGGAAGGCATCAGTTAAGCTCCAAAAAGGACAACAACACAAATGTCTTCTTGAAAATTAAGTCACTTATAATCTGTAACATATTCCACTGGATGGCAAGTTTGAAGGTGAACCCAAGTGCAGTTTATTAACCAAGATGCATGAACAATCCATTAAACAAACACAAAAGAGACTGGACTTGGACTTTTAAATGAAATAATATCAATGGCATAAAATCGGCAATTCATACTTTTTGTAGTCAATTTCAGATCTTTGGTGGAGGGGAAGATTATCAATTGATAACATTGACAAGTGGAATAACATAAACATGACTAAATAATAACAGGACTTTTGGGTGAACTGCAAAATTTCAGTCTATTCTCACGAAGTGATCATATGGCTTCAAAAGTCTTATACAAGTCATACAGAGTACTTTCATGGTACATTTTGTCCTTTTTGGAGCTTAACAGCCCTTGGTCACCCACTACTTTAATTGCAAGAAAAAGTGGACCTTCTGCTAAATATCCCTTTTTCTAGTCTATGAAAAAAATCATAAAGGGTTTGAGCAGCTTGAGGGCAAGTACATGAGCAGAACATTTATGCCTTGAAAGATGGAAACAAGTATGTTTCTCTCTCTGGCAGTAATAGAGGCATTTTTGAGATGGCATAAGCAGCAAGGCTGAAGGGGTCGGCATTCGAGGGCGATTCTTTTCCTTTTACGCATACAAAGAAAAACACCACAGTCATCAATAAATAACTGAGCAACTTGTTTGCTCTTCTTAAGGGTGTATGTTTGTAGACGTTGCTTGCCCCTTTAGGCTGTTAGAGATGGGGGTGGTGCAAAAATAGCAGTCGAATAGAGAATATTATAATATTGCAGAGAGGGGCTAAGAAGAAAAGAGTGAGAGAGTCAGCTAGAGAGTGGGATATAATGTTATCATTAGGCTCAAATGTGGTCTCATAGGGCTTTAGTTAACGACTCTGTGTCTGCGCTCGGAGTGTGTGTGATCATTTGAGACAACACCTCTTCATTTCTATATTCCCCATACACTACCTCATTACTGTATCTCAGCCATCAGACCAACACTTAATTACCGCTCCCACTACAGAGCTTGAGCTCTTTCTGTGCGAAAGCATCCGCAGAGCAATAATACTCACTTCTCTTCTGGAGTTTCTCGGCGCAGAGTGATCATGTGTGTCTGCTAAAGCACCTTGACAGGAAAATGCATCATCTATAGTCTGAGTTCCCATCAGTCCCTGGCATGTGCATTCTTGTGGTTTCTATCGCACATAGAAGGCTCACGGGAAGCCTGCACACTAAAAGAGAAAAGGGCCGGCGAGCGGGAGAGAAAGGGAAGCGAGGGACAAATCTGTTTCTCTGGTCTCTGTCCAGGTGACTGTGGTGCTCCGAGACCGTGTGAGCGGGATGATCCGCGCTTGGGCTAAACTGTCCTTGGGAACGACGCCACGTTCCCCATCAGCCAGCCCCGACAGAGCTGGCAGAGCTCCGCATGGGCGGCACTTTGGAGAGTCGGCTTCGAGGCGAAAATGGGAAATGGAGAAAAGGGATGAAAAACAAGAAAGAAAGCATGAAATGAGATCAAGTCTTCGTGTTTGTCAGAGCAGTCGGGATGTAGAGGCTAATTAAGAGATGGATAACAGAGATTAGAAAGAGTGAGTGAAAGAAAGACGCCATTGCGAATGGATTGAGGATGGATTAGGTACCAACACACTAGGATGTGTTTTGCTTTCACGCACACACAAAACACAATCTTATTGTACGTTTTTGCCTTCCACATATTAGGTTGGCAAATATCCTAATATTGTCTCATTTCCAAATTACAGACACTTATTCGTAGCTATTTACAATTAGCTAACCGGATTAATAGTTCTTGCTCAAGGGAAACTGCAAATTAGTAGGATGCCGACACATTCATCCCTCAAAACCTTTGCGTTGAACCTCCCACTTTAAGACTGAAAGCCTGAAGGCACCGAATTGCTATTTCAATTGTGTTGTTGCAGTTTTTACAATATGGAAGCCGGTTTCCACCTCAAAATAAAAAATAGAAAAGGTTAATAGAGTGGTGCAGGTATGACATCAGAACGTAATTTTCCTATGGGGTTTTATAATGTTTTTTTTTGTCAAATAAAGCCTATGGTAAACATAATGTCATGATCACCCGTGAGAGTGCCCTTGATTACCACCTGAGGGCACTCCATCAAAAAACTACGTTTACATGGACAGCAGTAATCTAAGTATTGACCTTATTCTGAATAAGACAATATTCTGATTAAGGTGTTCACATGAGCTGCTTTTAGAATATTCCGTTCATGTTCCCGTTTTACATGTTATAGAACATAGCTTGATTTATGGTACGTCATTACATCCCCATGCCACGCAACGCTGTCCGACGTTCAATCATAACGCGACTTTCGTGGGTCTGTTAAAATCAATGGGCTCAGGCAACCCGCTGTAACTTTACCTGCGGGTGTCGCTTTATAAAAACAAGTGATTTTTTTATACTTTTTAATGTAATTTTTTATATATATATATATATATATATATATATATATATATATATATATATATATATATATATATATATATATATATATATATATATATATATATATATATTTACGTTGTTTTATTTTTGTAATATTATATATTGTGTCTTTCAGTTTTTTTTGAAGAGACACTGCCCATCTTGCCTCCTTCTTGATAGCCTACATTTCGAATAATAGCTTTGATTAATGATGAAAATTAAGGTTTCAAAATCGTTGTTTGGATTGTTTTTTTCTGCCGTCGAGCCACAGGCGTTCACTGAATGGCCATATGGCTCGCGAGCCTAGAGGTTCCCGACCGTTGTTGTAAGCAGACAATTATGAATCTGGGATTACAGATACAAACTTTTTTACAATTGTAAAATACAATTGTATTTTACTTTTACAATGAGTAGAATTATTACAACACAAAGAAAAAAAATATAGAGGAGGCAGCGACAGAATGAGCAGTCAAGCAAGACACGCACCATATAGCAACACGTCATGGCAACGACATTTCAGACTGACAGATACGTAAAAGATAAACAGGAACTTGAGCGCTTTGTTACTGTTTTGTGCGCGCTGTTATATTAATTATAATTCAAATTCTATTTTATTTGTCACAATATCATTGATGATTGTTGAGAGGGGCACTTTTGATACATTTTTTAAAAGGGCAGGGGCTCGAACTCCCAAAGCCCTCCCCTCTGCACTTGCCTGGTGTGTGTGTGTGTGTGTGTGTGTGTGTGTGTGTGTCCTGTCACAAAATGCGGCGAAAACTCCTACACAACGTTAATAGTTAGATTAAGGTGTGTACATGTCTACAATGTACTTCGATAATGCGACTAACATAGGCATACTCCACATGTCTTAATTCGATTTTTGTTTAATTCGAGTATGGCTTTAACCGGAGGTAATTAGAAATCGCTGTTTACATGGTAGTTTCTTAATCAGAGTATTGTCTTAATCAGATTAATATCGGAGTATTGTTGTCCATGTAAACGTACGGATTGACTACATCTCGCATAATCCTTTGCCCGGACTCAACAGCACTAATTGTTTGCACCTGTCTCCTTAACCTCATTACCTCAGCCTATATACCATGTTCATTCTGTCATTCATTGCGAAGTCTTGTCTAGTATAACACTGCAATTCTGAGCGGTCTTCCCGGTTTCATGTCTTTTGGTTTTTGTTTCTGGATTACTCTTTGCCTGTGTTCCCTGCCTTGTTGTGTTTGTTTGTTTGGACTGCCTGCCTGTGTTTTGACCTTGCCTGTACTTTTGACTACGATTGTGGATTACCCTCTTAATAAAGCTGCGTTTGGATCCTCAATCTTCGTGTCTTGGAGCAGTATGTTACACCTAACTTGACTATACTTTGACGTTTTGTTCTACAACGTAAATTACACACACCCACAGTGAAACACAAATTTTGAAGCAATGTTCATTTTTGAAAATGTACATCTTTAATAAGTAACTAGATAATACCGCTTGTGGTGTCAGTGTGTGCAGTCCAGTGTAGAACAAAACGTCAAAGTATCGTCAAGTTATGCTTACCACTGGCTTTATTTCACTCATAAGTTGAAGAAAAAAAACATGACATCATATTTCTTATTTTAAAGTCATAATTCTTTGATATAAAGTCGCAAATGCAAGATATAGTCATGGTGTGAAATTAAACATAAAAAATACAGTGCTAATGTTTTTAAGTATTACAGGATGGTATATTGGATAAATGGTAAGTGTTATAATGTTAATATACCAATATACTTGAATCTACTACCAATATACCAAAAACATATTTTTTTCACCTTAAAATGTACTGATAACCACCATGATAATACAGATGGCCCAATAGAAAGTTGTATGATGAATCAGAGTTCATTGTAAGCGGCCTGTCCATAAAACATGGCCAACACTCCTATACAGAGGGTCATTATACACAGGGACATAAACACAAAGACAATCAGGGACCATCAGGGTAATTATTTCAATTAACATTAGCACAAAACGCCCTATGTGCATAACTGAAAACTAAAAAAAGCTAAATTGTATATAATATATAATCATATGATGTGTCATGCATGATGTGCCATGTCCTTTTACTGTTTGTCATTTGTAAATGATATAGTAATTCACAGTTTTTACTAGCAAAAAGCATGATCTTTTGCTCATGAACTGAAATAATGAAATTCAAGTGTTTATCATAATGGACAGCATATTGAGTGATTTTTATTTGGTTAGAAGAAAAAAATGGCCTGAAAATCAATTCCAGAGGACATATATTTGACCCTTGATAGTTTATTTCTGACTCTGGTGAGGTCTAATGTATTTTTCAATCCTCATCCTACTACTCTTCCAAAAGTGCTCTCAAATCTCCATCAAGCTGGTACTTCTCTATTTTCTCTATATGTATATCCACATCTGAGCAACTGCTCACATAAATTTACATCAGTTATAGACTGAGATCGGCTTGTTCCGTTTCACAGGAGCGTGGAAAATGCCATGCTTGACAGACACTACAGGGACAGAGACTACATGCGCTCTCCAAGGCGAGAATCACAATTACTACTGCTCAGACTAAGGATTTGGATGATATTTTGACAAATGTCGGTAAACATTGACTTTTATTGTATGGACAAAAAACTCACAGTACATTAAAGGGGTGGTAAATCACTTTTCTAACTTTAGCTAGTGTGTAATGTTGCTGTTTGAGCAACGAAAAACGAAGCATGAACACATGTTACAGTGCACCCCACAAACACAATCAAGCCTTCGAAAGAATGTGTTTTACCATCCCTTTAAAATCTCAAAATATCTTCTTTTATGATCCATAAAAATGTATTGTATATTAAAATTAATTAGGGCTACATAAACGAATAATGCATCAAATAGCCCTGTTGAGGAAAGTTGAGCCCTTTTTTATGTGATCAGACATTCCTTTTTAGCTGAAAATATTCAAGAAATGTACATTGAAGGAATGACCTAGACTTTTGATTGGGACAGCAAGCAACCACCCAGGACACTCTACAGTTGAAACCACTAGGGGTGGGCGATATACCGGTAGACACTATTAACCGGTAGAAATTTGTCAACCGGTAGAGATTTTGGACTATCGCCTCTAGGGGTGTGCATTGGCACTGCCCTCACAATTCGATTCGATTACGATTCACCAGGTAACGATTCGATTCAATTCGATTCTACGATGCATTGCGATGCATCAAAATTCTACTGCACACAACAAGGCAAATTTTTAATCAGTCATGAGGCAATACAAGCAGTCAGATATTGAACAACAGATTGTATTGGCTGCTATGTGTGTATTATCACTCTCCTGTATCTTTGACATAAATGTCATTAAATAAAATAAAATTGAATGGTACAGTAAAAAGCTTTGAGACAGGGCACTTCATGAACTCCTGTGCAAATATTAATCCGTAATTACAGTCACACTATTGTAACAACAACCACCACCCAGGCACCCAGCAATAAAAATATTCAGTGCAACACACACAGTAACGTTGACACTAGGGACTCGTCAATTCTCGTGCTTGATTTTAGTGTGGCAGGCGCGTTAGCAGGGCGTAAGCAGCGCATATTTTTTTCGGCGCCCATGTTAACAGATTAGAGCATTCACATCGCACGCAGAGGCGGCGCGGCAGCGCATCGCAGGAGGAGAAGCAGCAGTAGTGCCGCGATCGTTTCGGCGCCGAGTCTATTTTGCCGCGCTGCTCACGCTGATTTAAAGCCACAGTGGATTGTTCTTGATCAAAACTGACCAGATTAACATGGAAAATAACAAATTCCACCATGAAATCATGTAGTGAAGTGCCCCGTGTGTTTCACAATCACCATATGACATCCAGAGCTGTTAAAAAAATTAAAAACACAACACTGCCAGAAGTTTTTGCCCAAACTTCAAAAGCCTGTTTAAATTATTAAAACTAGAAGCATATATTCACTTTAATGTTAACTTACATTTATCATGTGAACTACTTATATACAACAAGTTATATGCATATGTGTTTGGGACAGAGGGGAACACGGTCGCATTTGCAGCATGCTGCCCATCATAAATCAAAGCACGAGACAGACGGGGCTCGGAGGAGAAGACCGTAAATGTGACATATAATGTACAATATTTGTCTGCATTTGCAATATCCGCGTGAGACAAACGCTGCCAGTGTGAATCCACAATGGGGGCGCGGGCTCCGGCTCTCCATACCCACCGCTCCGCGTGCGGTGTGAAGCCGGCGTCAGAATCCGAAATGTGCCCAGATGTCCGCTTTCCAATCTTTGGGTGCGTTTTTAATACCCGTCTATCGCGGTCATCTCCCTCCGCCTCAGCCATCTTGATTGTTGTTGTTATGACCCTGGAAGTAATTGAAACTTCACAACTTTATTGTCCAACTCAAGTCCAGAAAATAAACGGTGACATAATCGATTATGGCACTTTGCCGCATCGATGCTGAATCGTGCATGCCCCGCATTGCGATGCATCGCTGAATCGATTATTGTTGACACCACTAATCGTCTCTATCGGGGTTACACAATAAGCAGCAAAAGAGCGCTCATAGAGCGAGTACTGAACTGAGTTATTTTTGTCGCCTAATTGGACTTCAACTGTTAAATACACATACTTATGTGTGAAAATGCCAGCCTTTGCAAGTATCCTCGTAAACACAGTCACAGTCATAAGTGAACATAAACAGTTGAGAAAGAAAACGCACGAGTATACTGGATCCGTGCATTCGGTCTTAAAGTGATATCACCCTAATAAACCTGCTGTCGTCTGTGTCATTAATGTTAATCAAACAGTCACTGCTCTTGACTGAAACACTTTTGCCTCACTTAATAGAATAACCGAATCAATGTATTTATTAAGTAATCAAATTTAAAGTATTTGCAAATAATATTTTATACTCTTATTTGTATGTTTAATGTCGAACACGCAAACGTTTCTTGTCTCGTCACATTCATTTATAAATTACATGAATCATGATCGCATGTATAAGTTGAGTAGTTTGCATCACTAGATGCCTAATACTTACATCTTTCCACAAACTCTAGTTGCGATGTGACAGTGACAGTAAGACCCTTCTTTGATTTGATTGGCCATCTCAATCATTTGACAAGAGCTGAGGTAGAGCAGCCTAAAAATGTAATCAGCCTAAAAATGTAACTATTAAAACTTTTTGTTACACTAACAACAAACAGTTTTACACATTCTACACTAAAATGATAAGATAAGGCAAATAAAATGAGAAAATATGATTTTTTTCTCATTTTTTATTTATAGCTCAGACAAAATCCTTGCCCCCTCCCCCTCTGTCGCCCATCCCTAGCAACCACACAGCAGCAAACTAAAAACCGCCCAGAACTGCATTGCAATGCCCTTTCAATTATGCTGACAAGGTTTGCACAGACAAGCAACACTAAATGTAAAAATCTAGTTTTTCTTCAACTCTCCTTCGTGTAAATTAGGATCTGTGAGTGTATACTTATGCAGCGATCATGTTTAGCTCAGCAACAGCATTTCTCCATTTATAGTAGATGTGACAGATAGAAGGAATGCTAAAGAATGTCGCAGGAGTCCGAAAACCCAGAAACAAGAAAGACGTTTTTTTTCACCTCCGGTTCCATTGTCTGAAGTCATTGGATTTTTTTGAATGCATTTTTTTGTTAAATGCCTAAAATAAAATCTGCTGTTAACTGCTGTTAAATATTTTATTCTACCACATACAATACATCAGGGTTGCCTCACACTCTTGCTATTCTATAAACTATAAACTATTCTAACTCAAACTTTCCCATTTATAGATTTTAAAAAAAGATTGAAAGAGCTTAGGGGTGGTGACATTGAATTCATGCAATCTTTTTACATCTGGCGACTGCAGGCTTCATTCATAAAATTCATAAAAGTTGTATTTGTTTGTGAAGATTATCTTGATGAACAAAATGTTTAAGAATAAGAATCATAAACTTTGGTTGGTCACAGAGCTTATTTTGTGAAATAATCCAAACGCCAATGGAAAATCCTATTGTCTTTTTGGGGAAGGAACCATGGGTGATGCTAAACTCCGGGTTGGCCTGCAAAAATACATCATCTCTTCAGCGCTGTATTGTTTGGGGAAGAAAAAGATAATCAGGATATTGTTGGGGGGTTGAGTTGGGTTGGCTGAAAAAGAGCCATTTTTTGTTCAGCTCAGTGAAGAAGCGGATAAATCTAGATTTTTGTCTACCTGTTCTTTTCGACTAAATGTGCTGTAGTGAAGTCTGGAAACATTGATAACTTTCAGGCATTTCCTAATCAGGAAAAAAATATGCAGGAAAAAAAGGGTAATGTAGTGAAATTGTAAACAAAAAGCCCTGCAGTTACACTTTATTTTAAGGTGTAATTATATATTTAAGTACTAAGTCATAATTAGGGTTGGGTACCGTTCACATTTTAACGTGTACCAGTAACCTTTTTTGGTGTTCGGTTGATGTTTACCTCAATAACTGTAAAGAAATGTATAGATGTTTTATTGACATTATGCAAGCGCTGCCTTGGTTGCTGTCTGCCATTGTCTGTGATGTTTATATACTGTAATATTTACCCATAAAAAAAATAGTAGGATACTTGCTACTTTATTGAATTCATAAAAACAACCATTTTAACATATTTTTTAAATGTTCCTTTCTATTAAATGTTGTTTTACTCCCAAACAAATTCTGTGTTGTGTATTATCTGGTAATCAAATAAAGATTTTATCTTTTAATCATATGAAATTAAACAAACGTTTTTGTCAAACAACATGCAGCACAACTGAGCTTTATACTGTTGAAATTAAAACATGGAAGAAAAAAATAGATTATTACTTAAAAAATTAAGTTTTGATAATTTATTATTATTACATTGAGACGTATCTAAATTCTACTGTACAACAGTAATATATTTGTCATTAAACCAAAGTTTTATTTTTGCAGTTTGCCACGAAGACCTTTGAGTTTCTGAATGTTTATAATATGACGAGAGTTTTTCTCAAATGAAACAGTAAAATGCTCATGAAGTGACCCTCAGAGTGGCTCTGGAGATGAAGTTCATGCATTCATGTCCTCATAAGAGACAGCAGAGATGGAAAAAACACGATCGTCACAAGCGCTTCAGTGTGTGGCAGGGCAATAACCACCATAGACATTGAGGGGGACAATTCCCCTCCAATAATTAGAAATGGCCAAATTGAAAAAAGGCCAAAAAGCTAAAGTAAGTTTATCTTAATAATTACTATTAATTTTGTATGTAATCATTTATAATTGATATATAATTGTTCATGAAGGCTGTAAATGAAAAACACCTTAAATTCAGGTGTGCAGAATTATTAGGCACGTTTTCCTTTACAGATAAAATGAGCCAAAAAAGAGATTTAACTCAGACTGAAAAGTCAAAAATGATTAAATGCTCATGAGAAGGATACAATACTAATGCAATACTAGAAATTGCAGTTAAGGCATGACCATTGGACAGTGAAATTCTCATTGGGTCCGCAGGGTCAGACAAAAACAAGTGGCAAAGAAAAGACACATGTTAACTGCAAAGGAATGAAGAATTAAGGTGAAGAATTAAGTGTGAAACCATCAGGAACCTTTTAGTCTCCAATGCCACCATTTTCCAGAACTGCAACCTACCTGGAGTCTCCAGAAGTGCAAGGTGTCAGGATCTCAGAGACTTAAGTTAGGTAAAGAATCCTAAAAAATGACCCCCACTTAATAAGATTCGCAAGCTGAAGTGTTGTAAAATACATGAAGACTGGTTTTACATAGGCTTTAAAGACAGAGAGCTTAAGAGTGACTCTTGAAGGACCAGCATCCTCTCATACCACTGTTTGAAGAATTCATCTTCCAGAATTTAGCAGTAAGTTTTGGGAATTGATTTTTAGTCCATCTCCTATCCTGAAGTCTGCTTTGCAGAGATGGACTTAAAATGAGCGTGTAACATTTAACATGTAACAAAGAAACTGTAAAGTGTCACCAACCCTGCTAATGGTACAGCAAAATGCTTACTGAACAAGGACAGTAATAAAAAGAATCTGTAGAATCTGTTTCATAAAGACGTTTAAAGTGTGACATTATAAGAAAGGTTGACTGCAAAGAGGTATGATGGTAAAGAAGGTAATAGTGGGAAAAACCAATAAAGGTAATTCATTGTGCATCAATGTTTTCCTGTAGCTCAAACACCAAAGTCATGGGTTCGATTCCCAGTGAAAGCAAGATCTGATAAATGTAAATGTTAAACTTGTAAGTCACTTTGGATAAAAGCATCTGCCAAATGCATAATGTAAATACCAATAACATCTCACCTAGAGACCAATTACAAAGAAAAGCAACAGCTACTACAGACAAAACAACAATAGTGACAAATGCTCATGTGAGAGCATGTGGTGTGTGTGTGTGTGTGTGTGTCCCAACCAAGTATAAAAATGATGGTATTTAGGTGACAGAGAAAAGCAAAATCCGAGGGGGAAGGATCTGTAGCTTAGGGCGGAGAATTTGGAGCCACAGATTCCCACCGAACCGCTTGTGTTCCACACACATACAAACACATACACACATACACAAAAGCCTTGGTCTTATTTGGGGAGCTCAAAAGCAGATGGCTGGGTCACTATGTGTTTGTTTGTATGCCTCCACCTAACAACACCAACCTACACCATCCACCAACACCCCAGCCACCTCCACCTTCCTCCACGGAGAATAAACACACACACAAAGGCAAACCAGTTCTCACACACACTTCTAGATACAAACGGCCATAAAAATATTCCCCTGAGAGCCAAGCAAAAATCCTTCCACTCTGTCTATCCCTCACACACATTTTTAGACTGCCAAAAGCCTCGCTGAGATGTTGGCACAGATGCAGCGTCACAAAACACTTCCATAAATGAATTCTGTCAAGACACACACACAGACACATGCTCGCCAAGCAGCCCAGGCATTTGCTAATTTGTTGGCAGAGTGATGCTTCTTCAAGTAGACTCTCAGGAGAAGTTCTTGTTTGCTAACAGCACAGCAACAAAGCGTTGACAGATATGACTCTGGCCTGCTGGTATGAAACTAGTTTTTAGTGCCTCGTACGTTTTTTTTTTTTTTTTACAAAGCCATCTGATCCTTGATCAGTTGGCGGCGTATCATATCACAAACCTGTAGCTGGCTACTGATCACTCTTGTTTAATTCGCACCTGTGATGCTTGAGCATTGAAACTCTTTTAATCATAAAAGATCGTGTGAAGAGGCTGAGTTATCAGTGAAGAAGGATATTTTGAAAGAACATTTTAATGGCAGGAGCCACCAAACATGACGATTTTCCCTTTGTAGAACATAAAGGCAGCCATATATTTTCATGTATAAAGATGCATTTCAACTGTGTGGGAAAAATATCTTTACAAAAAATGTAATAGTGATATTAATACAAGAATATACAGTGAGGAAAATAAGTATTTGAACACCCTGCTATTTTGCAAGTTCTCCCACTTAGAAATCATGGAGGGGTCTGAAATTGTCCACTGTGAGAGACATAATCTATTAAAAAAAAATCCAGAAATCACAATGTATGATTTTTTAACTATTTATTTGTATGATACAGCTGCAAATAAGTATTTGAACACCTGTCTAGAATTCTGACCCTCAAAGACCTGTTAGTCTGCCCTTAAAATGTCCACCTCCACTCCTTTTATTATCCTAAATTAGATGCACCTGTTTGAGGTCATTAGCTGCATAAAGACACCTGTCCACCCCATACAATCAGTAAGAACACAATTGTACACCTCCACAAGGCTGGAAAGGGCTACAGGGAAACTGCCAAGCAGCTTGGTGAAAAAAGGTCCACTGTTGGAGCAATCATTAGAAAATGGAAGAAGCTAAACATGACTGTCAATCTCCCTCAGACTGGGGCTCCATGCAAGATCTCACCTCGTGGGGTCTCAATGATCCTAAGAAAGGTGAGAAATCAGCCCAGAACGGGAGGAGCTGGTCAATGACCTGAAAAGAGCTGGGAAAAGAGCTGGGACCACCGTTTCCAAGGTTACTGTTGGTAATACACTAAGACGTCATGGTTTGAAATCATGTATGGCACGGAAGGTTCCCCTGCTTAAACCAGCACATGTCCATGCCCGTCTTAAGTTTGCCAATGACCATTTGGATGATCCAGAGGAGTCATGGGAGAAAGTCATGTGGTCAGATGAGACCAAAATATAACTTTTTGGTCATAATTCCACTAAACGTGTTTGGAGGAAGAAGAATGATAAGTACCATCCCAAGAACACCATCCCTACTGTGAAGCATGGGGGTGGTAGCATCATGCTTTGGGGGTGTTTTTCTGCACATGGGACAGGGCGACTGCACTGTTTTAAGGAGAGGATGACCGGGGCCATGTATTGCGAAATTTTGGGGAACAACCTCCTTCCCTCAGTTAGAGCATTGAAGATGGGTCGAGGATGGGTCTTCCAACATGACAATGACCCGAAGCACACAGCCAGGATAACCAAGGAGTGGCTCTGTAAGAAGCATATCAAGGTTCTGGCGTGGCCTAGCCAGTCTCCAGACCTAAACCCAATAGAGAATCTTTGGAGGGAGCTCAAACTCCGTGTTTCTCAGCGACAGGCCAGAAACCTGACTGATCTAGAGAAGATCTGTGTAGAGGAGTGGGCCAAAATCCCTCCTGCATTGTGTGCAAACCTGGTGGAAAAACTACAGGAAACGTTTGACCTCTGTAATTGCAAACAATGGCTACTGTACCAAATATTAACATTGATTTTCTCAGGTGTTCAAATACTTATTTGCAGCTGTATCATACAAAGAAATAGTAAAAAATACATTGTGATTTCTGGATTTTTTTTTAGATTATGTCTCTCACAGTGGACATGCACCTACGATGACAATTTCAGACCCCTCCATGATTTCTAAGTGGGAGAACTTGCAAAATAGCAGGGTGTTCAAATACTTATTTTCCTCACTGTAGATGTTGTCTTACTGTGGCAAACTAGGGCTGTTGATTTGACAGCAATGATATCAAATTCAGTAAATGTGTTAAATTATTGCAAGCATAAATAAACACATTTAATTAAGTTAACATGATAATTTTTGACAGCCATAAAAATACATTTAGTAAAATTATCTCATTACCGCCCCAAGGGGTGTCTAGTCTAGTCCAGTTTAAAAAAAAAAACATACATATAAAGTTTTAAAATAAATTATTTAGAACACTTATTCATATTATATTATTTTTCTATTTTCCGTTATAAGTTTAGTTTTCCCCATTTCATAAATACTTTATGTCACTGCTTCTAGATGGTAATGAGTTTAGATTTTATCCTGTGAAAAAGATATCAGTAATTTCATGTGTCTCCTTTAGACTTTCAAATTGTGCCTACATTTGACAAGACACTAAAAACTGTTATTGAAAGCGAGGAATTTCAAGCATTTCTAATCAGATACATCTAAGAGCAAAGGATCTAAGCTATGCAATCCTCATTCATTTTATAGCTATTCTTGCCGTCTGACAACAATTGTCTTATTTGTTCTATTTTTATTTCTCTTAAGGAACTTTAGGAGACACATCTGAAACAAACTCTGACAGATATGAAAGAGCAACCTCTAAGCACAAAAATTTCAGAGCTGTTGTGTGAAAGTGAAAAGCTGCCAACCTCAAAAATGACCAGCTCTGAGCAGAGCAAGCGAGCGAGAAAGAGGAAAAACGGAGGTGGTTTGTGTGTGTGTGTGTGTGTGTGTGTGTGTGTGTGTGTGTGTGTGTGTGTGTGTGTGTGTGTGTGTGTGTGTGTGTGTGTGTGTGTGTGTGTGTGTGTGTGTGTGTGTGTGTGTGTGTGTGTGTGTGTGTGTGTGTGTGTGTGTGTGTGTGTGTGTGTGTGTGTGTGTGTGTGTGTGTGTGTGTGTGTGTGTGTGTGTGTGTGTGTGTGTGTGTGTGTGTGTGTGTGTGTGTGTGTGTGTGTGTGTGTGTGTGTGTGTGTGTGTGTGTGTGTGTGTGCGCGCATGCACATGCCAGCTGTCAGAGTCTGCCCTCAGAAATACACATCATGGCCTACAAGAAATGATCAATCAGTAGCTGGCCGTATCCCCCCGCTCTCAAAATACTTTTGGTCCACACATCAAAACGTGAGAGATCAAAACGTGAGAGATTAAATCACAGAAAATCTTAATCTATACCGCAAACCTACTCCACTTTCACCATATCCATCTAAATAACCTTCATGCAAACACACACATCCTATACCTCAGAAAACATAAATATGTACCGGTAATCACTTAAATAACCTGCATTATCACGCATAAACTTTGTGTGTGTTATTATATATATATATATAAACTCCAAGTTCAGGTATCAATGTTAAGTGGTCTCTTAATTTTTCCGGCGCTGTATACAGTATATACTATTATACACACACACTTTGTGCAAATATTTGATACAAAAATACAGTAAAAACAGTAATATTGTGAAATATAACTGATTTCTGTTTTAACACATTTTAAAATGTAATTTCAGCCATTTCTCCAGTCCTCAATGTCCTTCGGAGCATTCTAATTGATTTGGTGCTCAAGTAACATTTCCTATGATTATCAATGTTGAAAACAGTTGTGCTGATTAATATTTTATTTGGAGAGACCATGATACATTTGTTCAGGATTCTTTGATGAATAGAAAGTTCAAAAGAACAATATTGATTTGAAATAGAAATCTGTAGTAACATTAGAATGTATTTAATGTTACATTTTTATCAATTTAATGCATCCTTGCTAAATGTTACTATTCATTTATTTATATATATATCATTTGATATTTGATATATTAAGTAATCGGGCTGGTTGTTCATATGGAATTGTGTAGTTAGGATTAAGGTTTTTTTGTGTGTATACACACACACACACACACACACACTCATTATCATTTACTATCTTAAAGTTCATCTTAACAAAAAATTTCATAGAAACAACCAGTCAGATTGCTATTACGGCAAGTCATATTTGCACTGAAAGAGAGACTCAAACTATTTGTAAAAAGAATCACAATATTTTTCAACTTTCCTGTAAGCAATCACCTAGAAATGCCCTAGCAACCACACAGCATTAGCTCCAAAGAAGCATTTTTTGCACTGCAAACAGCCCTTACATTTTCCTCTGAAAACATGAAAATACAGCATTTAAAAAATGTCTCGCTAATTTATTGGAGCTATCCATCCAAATGTTCTAAACCTTACAGTCTCAGTATGAAAGAAAAGCGACATGAAAGCCTGATAAACACGTGAGAGAAAACAAACGGATAGAGGAGTACATCAAAAAAGCAGGCTAGAGAGAGGTCATGGGGGTTAGACAGGGGAGACGGAAGAAGAATAAGGGAAAATGGGGCAGAAAAAGAATGACACAGCCAACTGCTTTGAAGGTGAAAGCCGAGATGACACGGGGCAGAAGAGACAGTGTAAAGTTTTAATGACAGAGAAACGACAGGAAGAGAAGGAGAGGACGGGTATAGGAGAAAGAGAGAGATGAAAGATATAAGGGTCATTGAGACACCGCAATAAGGCTTACTGAACTGAATAAATTACGGTGAAAGAGTGGTTAATGAGAAAGGAAGAAGAGGAGAAAAAAAGCAGGAGATTGCACAGGTAGGACATGAAGAAGTTGAGACTCTTTGTAAGCCTGCAGTGCCCTCTATAGGAAGAAAGAAAAATGCATTACGCAAAGCAGTTGGGTGCATCTGTCAAATAAATAAATAAATAATACAATGACAAAAGAGCAAAAATATCAAAGTCTTTTTTCTTTACAGGACAACTGTTTTTAATGAAGAGTTAAAAAGATAAACAATCCCTGATAGATTTCACCACCCTACGGTTTCATTTCACACAGATTCCAAAGCAACGTGAGCAGTGACTGATTTTGAAATAAAAGCTTTCGGGCGCCACACAAAAGGCTTTTGGAATCAAGACTGAACAATGCAAAACTAATTACACAACGTGCAATAATGGAAAAGAGCGTTTATTTGAACGTATGCATTTTTGTGCAGCTTAGGCCTATATCAGCTCATTTAACAGATGAAAGGAACAAAGAAAAAAAAGATGGCTCAGCCGGTATACAACTTAGTTAAGCTCTAGATCACTCCACTCAGTTAGTCTTTTAAATGTCGGACAAATTAAACACGCAGTTTATCAAAATCACTAATCCGGCCTGAGGGCCTGTCGGCACGCGTATGTGCGTCGGTTCGGAATGGCGGCTGGCCTGGGGCAAGAAAATGCCAAAACATGAGCGGCTGAATTTGAAAATGAAAGGCTTGTCATTCAAGAGAAAGAAAGAGAAATGAAGTGTGCGTATGTGCACGTGCTTGTACCCCAGTCAATTACTGCATCCTTGAGAGAAGGACAAGGGTTTAACTAGTGACACGGGGAAGTCAAAACAGAGTTGCGTACACACACACACACACATTCACAGCAGTCTTATTTAGGAGCTCAGCTGTTATTGCCAGTGGCAACAGCATCATATATTGATTTCCACCCAGAGGAATTGCGACGGCGATACAGAGAGGAAAAGAAATGCGAGCGAGAGAAACTTTTGATTGGCATGCAGTGGATAAAGTGAACTACTTATAATGCAGTGCCAGTAGACAAGAGGAACTTGACTTAACCAGCATAGACAGAGTAAAAAAAAAGAGAGAGATGGAGCCCTACGAGTGCTCTCTAAGGGTGTGCTTCTGAGGTGGAGGTAATCTGTGATCTTTCGTTTCCGCCCTCCCTGATCTACCGTTGCTAAATCCGGATGACCAGATGGCCCCCGCGCTCTCTTTCATCCAAGCACGTGAGCAACAAGGAGAGAGAGAGCAGTGCTGAGGCTGGAAAGAGGGGGACAGTGATGAAAGAAGATTTATTTTACTTGAGGACAGAGAGAGAAACTGCAAAGTGAGCAAAGATACTTTTTAGTAAAAAAACACGAAAAAAAAAAAAATCGAACTGAGGGTGAACTCACTCTGTCTGCACAGCCTGCTCCATTTCCAGTGATGATTTCACTCTACCTTTAGTTGGAAATGATCGATACGAGTAAAAAAAAAATGATCAGATGTTTCAGGTTTGGGAACTGCTTCTGACAAGATCAAAACGGACTATCTGTAGACACTGACTGCGGATTTTGTACCTCTAACTGACACGAATGTAGATCCGTCTAGTGGATCACGTTATTCAAAACCCTGGATCAGGCTGCTTTTGCTGTTTTAGTAATAGCCATTCTGCTGGTTGATCAAGGAGACACTAGCACACCACCCAGCAAGCAATAGCCGTCATTTCACCTCCTCGGTTAACTATAGACCCGATAGAGTCTGGCGATGAGTAACCCACTTCTAGCCAAAATAACTTGCTAGATGTATGATATTCCATCATGTAAGCAAAGTCAACCGTGATTAAAAGGTGTTTGGTTTCATTTCTTTGACATGTTCATGTTGTAGATGACTAGTCTGTTCTTTGGCTATGGTTAGACGTCTAATACATTTTCACTGACAGCCCACATTTGACCTTGTTTTAGCCTAGACGTCAGGGCTGTCTTTTAATGGTTATTAGACGTCTTTTAAATCCAAAATAGTTTGCTGGGCAGGATTCAAAGCATAAGATTTGCTGGTGACCAGTTGTGGTCTTTGCCGCAGGGATTCTAGAATCAATAGCTCTCAGTTTCTCTACTGCACTCATCTTGTCTTTCTCTGTGTTGCTTTCTTCAACTGAATATTTAAATAAATGTAGTTAAAGTGGTCAGATCTTAAAGAATCAGAATTGCCTTGATCTTCAGAGATAAAAGTGTTCAATGTACTGCGAAAACATATTTTACAGTAACTTTCAGAGCTCAAAACATCAAAACTCTCTAGTCCAAAAACACTACTGAAATGAAAGGCTGAAAAACACTACTTGTATTACTTTTAAAAACTATTCCTTTTGCACAGATTATTTTGCCCTAATTTGTTACACGCCTTAACTTTTTTTCACTTAAATAAATGTTCTATATTTTAGTTTAATAATATTTATTGAATATTTTGAGGAGATCTTTTGGTAATAAATAGGCCTATTATTTGTGCAATAATTATGGTCAATTAATGACCATTTAATGAATTAAATAAAAATAAATACTTCTAATATTTTTTCTTATTTATATTACAATTAGTGTAGTAATTAAGGTTAAAATGGAGAAATCCAATGCAAATTAGAGTCATTATGTACCTGGAAATTTTTTTTATTTTATTTGTAATGCCATGGTTTACCCACTATAGGTGCCTATATGGCTCTTTAATAAATATACATGTATCTAGTCTAGTTGCTCAAAAAAGTATTCCAGATCATAACTGCTTACTTATTTTTAGGTTTTGCATTTGAATATTTAGACATGATCAAACACTAGATTTCTTAAAATGCGAACTTACATCCTAATATTTTTGATGATACTTATACAAGCACACACAAGTGAATATTAATGAATGTGAGCAAATATAATTTAAAATAGTTTGAAATAGAGCTAAAAAGGCAAACTTATTTTTCCTTATATGTACAGTAGGCTATATACATATTAATTGATACTGAATCAAGATCGAAATCGATATTTGTGCCAATCACCAACCCCAAATACCCCACCCAAATCCCCGCCCGCCCACCCACCACCACAAATTGGTTTCTAATCTGTGGGAAACACTGAGTACACACATGTATATACATCGATCAGGCACAGACATTATGACTACTGACAGGTGAAGTGAATAACACTCATTATCTCTTCATCACGGCACCTGTTAGTGGGTGGGATAAATTAGGCAGCAAGTGAACATTTTGTCCTCAAAGTTGATGTGTTGCAAGCGTAAGGATTTGCAGGAGTTTGACAAGGGCCAAATTTTGATGGCTAATGGGTCAGAGCAGAGCAGACCAAAACTGCAGTTCTTATGGGGTGTTCCCGGTCTGCAGTGGTCAGTATCTATCAAAAGCGGTCCAAAGAAGGAACAGTGGTGAGTCATGGGCAACCAAGGCTCATTGATACACGTGTGGTCCGATCAAACAGACGAGCTAATGTAGCTCAAATTTCTCAAGAAGTTAATGCTGGTTCTGATTGAAAAGTGTCAGAATACCCAGTGCATCACAGTTTTTTTGTGTATGGGACTGCATAGCCACAGACCAGTCAGGGTGTCCACCGCTGAAAATGCCAACAGTGGGCACGTGAGCATCAGAACTGGACCACAGAGCAATGGAAGAAAGTGGCCTGGTCTGATGAATCATGTTTTCTTTTACATCACGTGGATGGCCGGGTGTGTGTGTACCTGGGCATCAAATGGCACCAGGATGCACTATGGGAAGAAGGCAAGCTGGCGGAGACAGTGTGATGCTTTAGGCAATTTTCTGCAGGGAAACCTTGAGTCCAGCCATCTATGTGGATGTTACTTTGACATATACCACCTACCTAAGCAATGTTGCAGACCATGTACACCCTTTCATGGAAACGGTATTCCCTGGTGGCTGTGGCCTCTTTCAGCAGGATAATGCGCCCTGCCACAAAGCAGAAATGGTTCAGGAAAGGTTTGAGAAGCCCAACGAGTTTGAGGTGTTGACTAAGCCTCCAATTCCCCAGATCTCAATCCAATCGAGCATCTGTGGGATGAGCTGAACAAACAAGTCTGATCCATGGAGGCCCCACCTAGCAACTTACAGGACTTTAAGGATCTGCTGCTAATATCTTGGTGCCAGATACCACAGCACACCTTCAGGGGTCTAGTGGAGTCCATGCCTTGACAGGTCAGGGGTGTTTTGGCAGCAAAAGGGGGACCAACACAATATTAGGAAGGTGGTCATAATGTTATGACTGATCAGTGTATATATATATATATATATATATATATATATTACATTTAATATCAAAATTTAATAAAAAAACAATAATACCATACCATACCATACCATACTGTGACATTTAGCGTGATACTTTATGATTATTTGTTATATTCATACTCAAACAATATATAATTTAAAAACATAATTTTTCTCATAATGGTATTTTATCATCAAGGTTGTGTCCAAACATGGAATTACTGTGGTACATATCCATAAAAAAATACTATGGTAATGAATAACTTGCACAACAATAATATATTTGTGTATTATAAAGAGAGAACACATTTTTAAGAGTCCTGCATATGCCTTTCTGTCGTTCATAGTTTAAAAAAAACAAACTATCCTTTTCCTGTCATCCATGACTGTAGAAAAGGATTACGGATGAAACAGAAGAGGAATACAGGAAGTGTGAAAGAGAGGAGAGAACGGAGGGGACGCCAAAAAAGTCATGTCCCAGCTACCAACCCGCCTCAGGCTTAAACTCATTAGCCTAGCACCAAGCTAAGTCCAGTGACAGTGATGACCTGAGGGGGGATCAAATCAGAGAGTGGATTCACCACAATTCTGAATTTCACCATGATCTTCTACTGAATTCCAGCTGAGAGTCTTAAGTTAGCCATGAATAATGACAACCTTGGGCTGTCCTGAGTTTAAAATGAGGCAGCATGATCCGGGTCAACGAAGTAGAAACCTTTCAAAAACAAGACGAAATCTCAACCTCCAACATGCCACATAAATTGCATATCTCAAAGAAGAAAAACTAAACTCAAAAGACTCAAGGAGACAGCTGCTTAAAGGTAAAAAAAAAAGATCTTAAGTTGTCAAGAGATGATAAGATGACTGAATGACTGAATTAAGTTGTATAATATCCCCTTTTTGGCACCAATTAAATTCCTTTTAACTTCACTCAGGCTTCGTGGCTTTTTAGAACAGTGTGAAAATGAACTGCTTTCAATGGTCTCCATTCACTGCAAATGTGTTGGAAGTGTTCTTATGCGTGCAGAGAAGATTCTCACAAAAAACAGGTGCATATCGAGGAGGTCTATAATACCTGGAGTCATCCGTTAGCATTCCCATTCATCTCACAATCCCAAGCACTAGCGACTATCCGGAGCTGTGACATGAAAGACAGAAGACCGGGGGGGGGGGGGGGGGGGGGGTTCATTTCCTATACTATAACGAAGTAACTGTGATTTATATATGTTGCTTGCATAAAAATATATTTTGTCTGAATAAATGGCTACTTTTGAAGGGCCATCAAGAGAAAAAAAGCGTTTTGTCCTTTGAAAAGTGTAGTTCCAATATCTACCAGTAGGCAAACTGGATTGTGCTAACCAGTTGAACTTTGACTCATTGGTTCATATGTATTTGTTTGTATTTTCATTGATGAGGATGAACCCACATTATTCTAAATGAGGCAGCACGTGCCAGCAGCACAATGCATGCCAAAACTTATGTTAAGTTATAAGAAATATAAAAGGGAAATTTATGAAGTTCAAACTTTTGGGCCAGTAAGGTTTTTTCTAAAGGAATCAATTATTCAGCAAGGACACATTTGATCAAAAGTGTATATAAACATTTATAATGTTACAAAAGACATCTTTTTAAAATAAATGCTCAAACTAGGGCTGTCACTAACGATTATTTTGATAGACAATTAATCTGTCGATTATTTTATTTATTTTTAAAAATTCGATTAATTGGATGGAAACAAGTAAAGAATATTATACATTTAAAAAAAAAAAAAAACATTTTATTAATTATTTTAAAGGGATAGTTCACCCAAAAATGAAAATTAGCCCATAATTTACTCACCCTCAAGTCATCCTAGGTGTATATGACGTTCTTCTTTCAGACGAATAAAATAAGAGTTATATTACAAAAGTCCAGGCTAATCCAAGCAATAGAATAGCATGTAATAGTTGCTCTGTTTTTGAAGTCCATAAAAAGTGCATCTGTCTGTCAAATAACTTGCTCCACGCGGCTCTGGGGTGTTAATAAAGGCCTTCTGAAGCGAATCGACGCGTTTGTGTAAGAAAAATATCCATATGTAATTGGATTAGCCTGGAATTTTGTAATATAACTGAGTAAATTATGGGCTAATTTACATTTTTGGGTGAACTATCCCTTTAAACAATATTATTCTACATCCTACCAGTGCTGTCCTCCAAACAATGTGTAATATAAAGCCTAAGAAAACAAATATTAGTGAATGTATCTACACTATATTGCCAAAAGTATTGGGACACCCCTCCAAATCATTGAATTCAGGTGTTCCAATCACTTCCATGACCACAGGTGTATAAAATCAAGCACTTAGGCATGCAGACTGCTTCTAAACATTTGTGAAAGAATGGGTCGCTCTCAGGAGCTCAGTGAATTCAAGTGTGGTACCGTGACAGGTTGCCACCTGTGCAATAAATCCATTCGTGAAATTTCCTCACTATTAAATATTCCACGGTCAACTGTTAGTGGTATTATAACAAAGTGGAAGCAATTGGGAACAACAGCAACTCAGCTACAAAGCGGTAGGCCACGTAAAATCACAGAGCGGGGTCAGCGCATGCTGAGGCATACACTGCTCAGAAGTCGCCAACTTTCTGCAGAGTCAATAACTACAGACCTCCAAACTTTGTATGGCTTTCAGATTAACTCATGAACAGTGAGTAGAGAGCTTCATGGAATGGGTTTCCATGGGCGAGCAGCTGCATTCAAGCCTTACATCACCAAATGCAATGCAAAGCGTTGGATGCAGTGGGGTAAAGCACGCCGCCACTGGAGTCTAGAGCAGTGGACACGTGTTCTCTGAAGTGACGAATCACGTTTCTCTGTCTGGCAATCCGATGAACGAGTCTGGGCCTGACTGCATTGTGCCAAGTGTTAAGTTTGGTGGAGGGGGGGTTATGGTGTGGGGGTTGTTTTTCAGGGGTTGGGCTTGGCCCCTTAGTTCCAGTGAAAGGAACTCATAATGTTTCAGCATACCAAGACATTTTTGACAATTTCATGCTCCCAACTTTATGGGAACAGTTTTCACTTTTAACAAGTGAATGTACGATGCATGTATTCACCCGTCTGAACATAGTAATTATATTACATTAATGGGCTATTCCAACAACTATGCCTTTACTGTTGCTGCTCTCATAAATATGATTACTCTTGTTACATGTATATTTTTGAGCCTACACTTAATTTCTAACAATGAAATGTTAGCAAAATGTGTATTTTAGTCAGAATTATTGCATTCCTATTCTACTGTGCTCTGTCTGTTTGACATGCATGCGCCCACTTATGCTCGTTCATTGAGGTTTAACAAGACTCGCTTGTCTCAAAATGCAAAATGGAAATACTCGCACAGACGCAAATAATCGATAATCAAATTAATTGTCAAGTAAATTAGTTGTTGCAACCCTACATCAAACTTTTTCCCAAAAAATATTAAGCAATTATTATTTAAAATTGTAATAATATATCACAATATTGCTATTTTTTCTGTAATTTTAATCAAATAAATTAAGCCTTGGTAAGTATAAGAGACTTCATTCAAAAATGTTTTAAAAATTGTACTGATCCCAAACTTTTAAAGGGTTTTGTGTCTTTGTTTTGAATTTCAATGATTTTCTTTCCTAATTCATACATTTATTATTCTCATTCCCTCATCTTACTATAATAAATGATGCTTTAGGTAACCAATGTGTTATAATTTATCATGACCATCACTGTTCTCACAAATCTGGCTCCATCTTGCATTTATGCTTCATTACACCTCATAAGCTACAGGCACAGTTGAATCCAAAGATGAGTTAGACCCTACCTGTGCAAGCATGTCGGATTGCTTTGCAAATCATATATTTGCTAATAAAACCGAGGGATGTATAGATCACTGTTGATCTGCGATATGTAATAATCATGGGCCTTATTCTTGAAACACGAGCAGAATGGATATCTGTGAAAAATACCTATATTTCCTCTGTCCTATTGAACTGAATGCAACAATTTGCAGCAAATGGATTTATGAACGATTCATGCAGAAATTCGTTCCGCTCATATTTCATGAATAAGGCCCCATGTGTGTGCCCAAGGGACCAGAGGGAAGATCAGATCAACCTAAAACTGGGTTTTATCAACATTTAGCACCACCTGCTCCTATAACTGTAGGTGTCAATATTTTGTTTCATCATCACCGAAAGCCGCAAGATATTAGGGGCATTTGATATCATAATGGCGATCATATTTCACATCCTCTAAAATTACGGTTTTACAGATTACAAAACCACTACTACATCTTCTACAGCAAGGCTTCTTCTTTATTGGCCTCCTGTATTTGTTAACAAAATTAAGAATAAGAAATGTTGATGTCCATAAATAATCATACAAAGTTGCACATTAGAGATGGAGGGAAATATGCCACAGAATCCTATATATGCAAGGATTAAGGCTGGATTTTCTCTAGTTTGACAAGTAAAACAGGTCTTTAAAAAGAATAGTGGGACAATGCGGCTTTTGGTAGACACATTAATATGCAAAATTATTCAAATATGCAGAAATGTTAAATTAAATGTACTGGCCACATGTGCCATTTTAATCAATACACATATGAAACAATGGTTTTCCATTTTAATATACTTTAAAATAATTTTCATCAGCCATAGTCTTCAGTGTCACATGATCCTTCAGAAATCATTCTAATATGTTGATTTATTATCAATGTTGGAAACAGTTTTGCTGCTTCATATTTTGTATAATCTATGATTCTTTCGGGATTCTTTGATGAATAAAAGGTTAAAAAAAAGAACAGCATTTATTTTACAATAACAATCTTTTGTAACAATACACACTACCGTTCAAAAGTTTGGGGTCAGTAATTTTTTTATATTTTTATATATTTTGTTTTTGTTTTTCTTTAAATAAATTTATATTTTTTATTCAGGATGAGTTAAATTGATAAAAAGTGATAAAGATTTATATTGTTGGAAAAGATTCATATTTTGAAAAAATGCTGTTCTTTTATTCATCAATGAATCCTGAAAAAAGTATCACAGGTTCCAAAAAATTATTAAGCAGCACAACTGTTTCCAACGTTAATTATAACGGAGCATCAAATCAGCATATTAGAATGATTTCTGAAGGATCATGTGACACTGAAGACTGGAGTAATATGGTTGATGAAAATCCAGCTTTGCATCACAGAAACAAATTATATTTGAAAGTATTTTAAAATATAGAAAACCATTATTTTAAAAAGTAATAATATTTCACAATATTAGCCTACTGTTTTTTCTGTATTTTTGATCAAATAAATGCAGGCTTGATGAGCATAAGATACATATTTCATAAACATTAAAAATTCCAAACTTCCGACCGGTACATATACATATGCAAGAGCATCTTCTCCCAATGATCCAGGAGCAATTTGGTGAAGAGCAGTGCATTTTCCAGCATGACGGAGCACCATGTCACAAGCCAAAGGTGATAATAAAGTGGCTCTGAGATCATTACTTAGATGATTTTGGATCCATGGCCAGGCAACTCCCTGGATCCCAAAACCTGTTGTCAATCCTCAAAAGGCAAATGGACAATTAGAAGTCCGCAAATTGTGATCAACTCGAGCACTAACGAGGAAAGAATGGATCGCCATCAGTCGGAATTTGGCCAAGAATCTGATATCCAGCATGCCAGAGCGAATTGTGGAGGTTATGAAGAAGGGTCAACACTGTAAATATTGACTCTTTGCAAATATTAAACGTTTTTGCCAATAAAAGCCTTTAAAAAATACTGTTTCAAATACTGTTTATTGACTTGCCAAAAAAACTCCAGATATGAATGCAGTCGCCCCCTTGCGGACGAATCCTTTATGTTTATATGCAGTACCGCCTCGACCCAGCAGATGGCAGTGCGACTCCATTGTTCAGGAATCACCACCAGTCCTATGACCTTGCTTTGGTTTACAGCTGTTTTTGTGGCGTGCGTAGGCTTGAGGAGGTCACTACTGTTTCTAAACGGACGCAGATCGCATCGATACACGCAATAAACGGCATACAAGAGGAAAATTCTGTATTTGAAGCCAATCTGGTAAGTAACAAAATCGACTATGCATAGCCACTTTACCTTTAATATATGCGCTGGCGTCCTTTATGTCTTCTGTGCATTTGTGTTTCAGTTTCTTCTGTGCGGCGCAGCGCATATTATAGAGACTCTTCTCCAAACTACCTCCATGTAATGAATCGTAACCTAGGAGAAGTTCAGAAATCGCAAATCATGTATAAGTGCTGCTTGTCCTCCACTAGCTCGTGTGATGATGGTCTCTGTTTAAGAAATGTAGCCTACTCTAATGCGTTCAACTAAGTCAACTTGTTGATAAATTCAAAAAGCGCAAAACCATAAAGGTATTCACGAAACAATACATCCATTTAAATTCGAGCCTACTGTGAATAATCAAATGGTACGTTACAATTAGTGATGCATCCATAGTATTATTTTTTTCAACTATGCTATAATCATTATTATGGACAATTACAGAATTACACACGAGCAAGAATGACGTCGTTGCAAATATATGAACGGATATGATGACGCGTAAGCACGAGGTCGCAGGTAATAGAAACATCACGACTGCAAGAGTAATATTGATATTATAGAACTGTTCAATGAATATAATATCGAGTAACTAACATTTAGACACAATACACAATACAGTTCCATACGAAGTCAAAGCAGGATACAGTGTTAAACGTTTCCGAGCAACACACATGGCATTTCGTTCCCAAATGAATCGATTATTAATGACTACAAATTTCGCCACCTACTGGCGTAACGATGTAACCCCGCTGAGAAACGTTATAAAGGTATAAAATAGTTCACCCAAAAATGACCATTGTTCCAACCCTGCATTATTAACTTTCTTCTGCGGAACATAAAATGATATATTTTGAAGAATGGTGGGCTGGAGCGCTGTGACTAAAGGCCGGTTCACACCAAGAACTATAAAACGATAAAGATATAGTTTAGAATAAACGTAACGATAAATCAAATCAAAATCAAATCACTTTATTTGTCACTCTACATATGCACAAGTGCAACAGTAGGTGAAATTCTTAGGTGCAGTTCCGAGCAACATGGTAGTCATGACATGACATGTACAACATTTAAAGCAGCATCAGATTACACTGATGCGCCCACAATTACTCACAGCACAGTAAACTCTACAATAAACAATAAATAATTTACACAATGTGAGTGTAGTTCTCACAGCTTTAAACAATATACACATACTTACAATATACATATACTTTAAACAATATACACTAAACATACACTAAACAATATACATTACGCTATAATAGTAATAATAATATACAATGTACAGTATAAAATATTATTCACAGATTGAAAAATTGAAATCCAAAGTGCAATAGATGCTGTATGATAAATAAATGTGTATATAATGTGTGTTTATCTACAGTGGGTTGTGCTGAGTGATATTCTGTCCAGTGTGTGTTATGATCCTGATGGGTCAAGAGTTAAGGAGTCTGATTGTTTGTGGGAAGAAGCTGTTCTGGAGTCGGCTGGTGCGTGATCTGATGCTGCGGTACCGTCTGCCTGATGGCATCAGTGAGAGCAGCCCATGGTTCGGGTGGCTAGAGTCTCTGATGATCCTCTGAGCTCTCTTCACACACCGCCTGACATAAATGTCCTGGAGGGAGGGAAGCTCACCTCCGATGATGCAGCTGGCCGTGCGCACTACCCTTTGCAGGGCTTTGCGGCTGCGGGCGGTACTGTTGCCGTACCAGGTGGTGATGCAGCCATCGATATCGATATCGATATCGATATCGATATGATGCGATATCGTCTGCTGGTGTGGATTCGGACGCCAGTTATCATAGTTTTCGTTTTTGGTGTGAATGGCCTATAACACTAAAATGATAACGTTACAACAATATGTTGTCTGCCACTTTAAATTCTCAAGCAGTTTAAAGTCGGGTGAATTTTGTTTGTCTGTCAATGTTTGTATGGTTCAACAGCTGGAAAATGAAAGTTCTGAAAGTGATTCCAACGTTATCGTTCCATCTTTATAGCTGTGGTGTGGACCTCCTATTCTCATAGAATTAGAACCTTATTGAAACTTTATGTTTTTAGTTATCGTCCTTGGTGTGACTGTGAATGGGCCTTAAAGAGTTAGTTCACCCAAAAATGAAAATTCCGTCATTAATTACTTACCCTCATGTCGTTCGACACTCGTAAGACCTCTGTTCATCTTCGGAACATAAATGAAGATATTTTAGTTGAAATCTGATGGCTCTGAAAGGCCTCCATTGGCACAATGCACGGTTCACTCTCAAGACCCTTAAAAGGTACTAAAGACATAGTTACAAAGTCCATCTCACTACAGTGGTTCTAAAATAACTTTATGAATCGGCGAGAATAGTTTTTGTGCGCAAAAAAACCCTAAATAACGACTTGTATAGTGATGACGATTTCAAAACACGGCCTCATGAAGCTTCGAAGCGTTATGAATGAGTGAGTCGAATCATGATTCGGATTGCGTGTCGAATGCGATCCTCATGAAACCCTTCATGAGGCCGTGTTTTGAAATCGTCATCACTATATAAGTCGATATTTAGGGTGTTTGTGCGCACAAAAACTATTCTCGCCGATTCATAAAGTTATTTTAGAACCACTGTAGTGAGATGGACTTTGTAACGACGTCTTTAGTACCTTTTAAGGGTTTTGAGAGTGTAAAGTGCCATTGTGTCAATGGAGGCCTTTCAGAGCCATCAGATTTCAACTAAAATATCTTCATTTATGTTCCGAAGATGAACGGAGGTCTTACGGGTGTCGAACAACATGAGGGTAAGTAATTAATGACAGAATTTTCATTTTTGGGTGAACTAACCCTTTAAATATCTGACACCTGTACATTTTATTAATAAATAGTGCCAGTCTTGAAATTTGATTGGAAAGTGTTGCTTGTTCCAAGAGGCCTTGGTGGAGTAGGTTTTTTTTCCACTTGTGAGCAGGAGTGTAAAATGAAAACCCTGGAGCGGAGCGTTTAAAAAACACTTTCTGCTCCACTCCCATATTGTTCTAGATCTGTGTTTGGTGGTGACACGCAAAGCCTGATGATTTTCTTTCTTTTTTGAGCTAGTTCCATTCACAGAAAATAAATATACAGTGTAATTTTTATCTGAAACATAAGTTCGGCCTACTTGATAATAATTGTTTAAACAACTGCTGTATGAAAGCAGTAATACACTTGCAAATGTGTTATTGCTTAACCCTCTATGGCAAAGTGTTGCCCTCAGGCAACAAACCACCTTTTTGGACCTCACACCGCCCCTTTA
Source organism: Gobio gobio (assembly GCF_949357685.1). Lineage (NCBI taxonomy): Eukaryota > Metazoa > Chordata > Actinopteri > Cypriniformes > Gobionidae > Gobio > Gobio gobio. The sequence goes on from NC_137099.1 coordinate 17,697,733, forward strand.
ACTTTTTTAAATATTTTTTTTAAATACATAATATCACCTGACATGTCTGTTCAATGAAATGAGGGGCTGAAGTGGGTGTGACTTTTTGTTTGGGGGTGGAGCAGTCCTTTCATGAAGCAAAGCCACATGGGACACAGTGCCATCAATTGGTTGGATAAATATCACTTTTTAACATGTTTAAATTGAAATACATTTATTAAAAAAAAAATATGCATGTGCATCAGCATGTAAAAAAGTATGTTTGATTGTTTAAATATTTATTTTGTTTTTATTTATATACTAAAACTGTGTTTTTTTGTTCGTTGCCTCAGGGCAACACAATGCAGTTAGACCACATTTGTTCAGGCCATATCATAGTGTTAGTACCATATGGTGCATTCAAGTCTTCCTGGGAAGTTTGTTTTTACACGTTCAGAAAATTCAAAGAATGTGCATTATGAGTATCATTTATGTTTTTTATTATTATTGTAAACACAGATCAGGCATAACATTATGACCACCTCCCTAATATTGTGTTGGTCCCCCTTTTGCTGCCAAAACAGCCCTGACCCGTCGAGGCATGGACTCCTCTAGACCCCTGAAGGTGTGCTGTGGTATCTGGCACCAAGATGTTAGCAGCAGATTCTTTAAGTCCTGTAAGTTGTGAGGCCGGGCCTCCATGGATTAGACTTGTTTGTTCAGCTCATCCCACAGATGCTCGATTGGATTGAGATCTGGGGAATTTGGAGGCCAAGTCAACACCTCAAACTCGTTGTGCTCCTCAAACCATTCCTGAAGCATTTGTGCTTTGTGGAAGTGTGAAAGAGTTAAAGAGGCCACAGCCCCCAGGGAACACTGTTTCCATGAAAGGCTGTACATGGTCTGCAACAATGCTTAGGTAGGTGGTGCATATCAAAGTTACATCCACATGGATGGAGGACCCAAGGTTCCCCAGCAGAACATTGCCCAAAGCATCACTGCCTCCGCCTTCACACCTTCTTCCCACAGTACATCCTGGTGCCATGTGTTCCCCAGGTTAGCCACACACATGCACCCGGCCATCCACGTGATGTAAAAGAACATGTGATTCATCAGACCAGGCCACCTTCTTCCATTGCTCAGTGGTCCAGTTCTGATGCTCACGTGCCACTGTTGGTGCTTTGGCCGGTGGACAGGGGTCAGCATGGGCACCCTGATGGGTCTCAATTAGCCAAGACAGCCATGACCCTGTCGCTGGTTCACCACTGTTCCTTCCTCTGAGCACTTTTGATAGAGACTGACCACTGCAGACCGGGAACACCCCACAAGAGCTGCAATTTTGGCTCTGACCCAGTCGTCTAGTCATCACATTTTGGCCCTTGTCAAACTCGCTCAAATCCTTACGCTTGCCCATTTTTCCTGCTTCTAACGCATCAACTTTGAGGACAAAATGTTCACTTGCTGCCCAATATATCCCACCCACTAACAGGAGCCCTGATGAAGAGATCATCAGTGTTATTCACTTCACCTGTCAATGGTCATAATGTTATGCCTGATTGGTGTATGAATATAATACATGAGGTGTTAGTTGTAATTAGTAGTAGTGTTTTTGTATTGTTTGATGTTTTTCAAAATATAATTTTATCTAATGCACATATTGCTTGTTTTCCCTATTGAAAATCTAGTACCCTTATGGCACAGTGTTGCCCTGAGGCAACAAACCAAAATCTGGTTCAGGGGTGGGGGGGCGACACTTTTTATGATGGATATATTATCAGGGACCCCCAAGCTCCCAAAAAATGGGGTGAAATATTTTTTTCCCCCAAAAAAAAAAAGTCATGCCATAGAGGGTTAAATAAATTACTGTTATAATAAGAACTTTTGAGGATTTACACTTGGTCACTTTATGCATCTTGAGTGATTGGATTGTGTAGTATTTATGTAATCCAGACATTCTACATTTGTCGTGTTGTCATTGTCATGTGACCTGCTTGCATCAGTTGTGTTGCTTCACTGCCATTCACAACTCCTCTCTCGTGGGATAGTAAAGTGTCTATCAGATGCGCACATCGGAATATTGCCTAAAGTAGGTCATCCAGGTACGTTTTGCCGTTTTATGAATTAGGGCTGCATGATATATCGTTTTAGCATCGATATCACGATGTGCGCATCCGCGATAGTCACATCACAGGATGTGTGTAGATAATCCGTGATCCATAGAGGCCAGCTGCTCCTCGGTTCGGAACGCATGTGCTTCGCAGATTAATTGCAAAATTTAACCATCATAGAGTCAAAGTTTATCATTTGCATGTGTGTTCCGTCAGTTTAAACATCAAGCGCAAGAAGACTGGAACTTTTTTCTATGCTGCACACATTGGGCCACTCAGACAGCACGTCAACAACACCAAATTAAAGGGTTAGTTCACCCAAAAATGAAAATAATGTCATTTATTACTCACCCTCATGCCGTTCCACACCCGTAAGACCTCTGTTCATCTTCAGAACACAAATTAAAATATTTTTGTTGAAATCCGAAGGCTCAGTGAGGCCTGCATAGCCAGCTATGAAATTAACACTCTCCATTAGAGATCCATTAATGTACTTAATGTATATTTAAATCAGTTCATGTGAGTACAGTGGTTCAATATTAATATTATAAAGCGACTAGAATATTTTTCGTGGGCCAAAAAAAACGAAATAACGACTTATATAGTGATTACCAATTTCAAAACACTGCTTCATGAAGCTTTGGAGCGTATCGAATCAGCAAGTCGAATCATGATTTGGATCGCGTGTCAAACCGGCAAACTGCTGAAATCACGTGACTTTGGCGCTCCGAACCGCTGAATCGATACGCTGATTTGACTCGCTGATTCGATATGCTCCAAAGCTTCATGATGCAGTGTTTTAAAATCGGTATGAGGAACGGCATGAGGGTGAGTATTAAATGACATTATTTTCATTTTTGGGTGAACTAACCCTTTAAGTACTTTTACTCTTCCTTTTGAGCTTCAACGGACACGTGCACATAAAATTAAGTCAAAATGCCCCTCTTGGCGAGTATCCTCGCATTCAAATAAATGTAATGTAGGCCTATGTGCTAATGTATCTGTATATGATGTACAACAAGAAGAAATCTGCCCCATAGACAATAACTGCTGAAAGTGAACCGTTTCCTTCAAGTACTTTAAAATCACAAAGAAATGCACGTTTTCATTAGAAAAAAAAATCCACCTTTAGTAGTAGAAAATATTTACAGTACAAACCTTATCAGTGAACTTACTCAAAAACCTTATGAGGGCAAAAAAAAAAAAAAGCTAAATAATCGTTCATTAATCGTAATCGAGGTCAAATGTTCAATTAATCGAGGTTTTTATTTTTGGTCAAATCGTTACAGCCCTAACCTGAATGCTGTTAGATTTACCTGAAAAACATAAAGTACTGTTCATTTCATTTGTATCTTTCTTCTATTGTACTTATCTATACTTGTAATTTGTTTATTATTTTCTATGCAGAAGCACTCCCTAACAAGATCACCCCAATCATCCTAGATTTATTCATTCTTTACAAATAGAGCTATATAAATTATCTGGTGAAATTCTTTTTTTTTTTTCATATCGAATATATTTAGCAGAAAAACAAAATATCGCAATGTCAGTGTTTTTCCAATATCATGCAGCCCTATTATGAATACTTTAATTCACACATACAACTCTTTTCACATACTGTTTTTTGACTACTAGCCTACATAGATAATATTATAGGCTATATACTAATATGCATATTCAGATGCAGCCAACTGAATAGCTATCAAATCAGTGAAAATGCCCATTTCAGTTGTCACTCACAACAGCTTCCTTTATTGCACAGATAAGCAGGTTAACTAGGAGTCAAACTGCAGGAGATCTGAATAATCTCCTGGATGAAGTTAGAGCGAGATAAGAGCCAATATCTCCATTTGTTACAACACGCCCAACAGCCCATATGAAGGATCTCATTCTTACAGTGTTGAGTCATTTTGATCTGCCCCTGGCCTGCATCTCTAATAATGATGTTGCTGTGCTTCACCTCATTCTGTTAGTGTTGATTGGTACTATTTTTGATCGGTGACTTTTAATCATGACCTTAAACTTCAAGTTGAGTGACACTAAGGTATATTAGCACAATATTATCCTGAAAGATATGATACTCTCTTACATCCCCTTCCAAAATACTGCAGTACCATGGTAGAGTGATAGTGTCAAATTGCAGTGTTATGATACTGAATGCATACCGTATTCATATACTATGGTATTTTTGTATGGCAAAGGCAATTCACCTTTCAACCATTGAATTTTCATAATTTCCAGTTATTTGTAATTACTGAAAAAGGATGTTTTAAATATAGTTTTATATATTTTATCAGCAAAAAAGTCGATCTAGCTGTGCAACTACAAAAATGTTTATTCACTGCAGGGATGACATATTTTTGTAGGCCAACCCAGAAGTTAGCATCACCCCGATTTTGAAGCGTAAATACAGTCGGTAGAATTCAAAAGTTGAACGTACGCTATAAATGAACTACACCACGCATGAATTCAACGTCACCATCACTGAGCTGACAACTCTTAAGTTTGAGTTATAATAGTTTGCAAGAGTGGGGTATTAGTATCATAGAATAAAATGCAAAAATATATTTCAATATATTGGTGTTCACCACAGATCACCACAAGCATTTAACCAGTGCTAAAATGCTAACTCGCTTCCAGGTTTTGGCCTACAAAAATATGTCATCCCTGCATGAGTTATTAACTTCCGTGGCTTTTCCAGGCCTGTAAATCACAATTTTAAAATTCCTTTCTATTTCTATTTTTTTTTTTTTTTTTTTCTTCATGGGAACCAGAATAAGTGAGTGAAAGAGTGGGGAGAAAGTGAATATTGCTGTTTTTAAACTAATAATAATTCTTTAATACTTTACTTTGCTGTAGTCTTTACTTTATTACTTTACTGTAATATTGTGAAATATTATTACAGTTTATTCTACGGGGCCGTTGAATGCTTGAATCTGATTGGCTGATGAACGTTCTGAGGTGTGCAATTATTTTCTGGGAAAAGCACAGCGAACGTAGTTCCAGGCAGCTCTCTTGACCGCATTACAGTTCCATATCACTTCGCAAAGTTAACTGTAATAACGGAAATTACAGGACTAAAAAAAAAAAAACATGACAGACGATTTTCCTAAAGTAAATTTTAATATTTACGGTGAATATAAAATGTTCAAAAACTGGGCGGCAGCAGTATTAGACAGTCCAGATGAAAAACAACATAAACGGAAGCGGACATCAAAGGCAGCCGGCAACAACAAAAGACATAAAATGTATAGCGAAGAACAGCTAGACTAGCCTGGTCCTACCAGACTCTTGTACATTTCATTTGTAATGTACAGAGAGTCTGGCCACTCTCCATTGACAAGCGTTTACTTCCTTGAAGGCGGGTTCTCTGATGAAGTTTAAAACTATTGGATCTGCCCAGTGCAACTCTGGATCTGCCATAACCAATCGCTAACGTTTGGTTGCCATTCGCCTTTTTTTCTCACATGGAAATCCGGAAACATAATTGCAGATTTTGCACGCCACCTCAGTAATGAAAAACCTTGTGAATTCGGATTGTGATTTATTCACAGAGGAGGGGAGATTTTTGTGTTTGGGAACACGCTGCTCACGTGGTCCATAACATACAGTAAATAAAATATCATATGCTTGGTATGATAAGAATAAATACTGCTGTAAATAACGTCCCATTTCAAATGTTTACGTGCTTTTCTTCCTTTTATTTTTTGAGCGTGATGAAATATATTGCTCTTGAAACTACTTGCCAGCATTTAAAGAAATACAAGTCTAGAAATGCATCCAAATTACAGCGAAGCGCAACCGCACGGTGCTCTGCAGTGGTCAAAAAGGATATTAACAGTGAATTTTAAAGTGATATATTCTTGAAAACTCAGCGATGTGGATTCGGACAGAAATTAAATGACCACATGACCTTGATGTTTGCCTAAAACAGTAGGTAATTCGTCCAGGGAATTTTATGCTGGTGGTGGGAGACGGACGGCAATAAAATCACTGACTAGCCCCTGTAAATGATGACAATGCCTTCCGACCGCAAGCGAAACAGTTAACTTACCGGGGCTTCAGCCAACTCCTTCACCACTAACGGAGCGAGCTGGAAAATCAAACTTTTCCCGGGACACAACATCATGGCCTCCAAAAAAACTCAGCAAAGATAGTTCTTGCTCCGGCTTTAACCTCTGGATATTCGGCAGCGGTGCCACAACTGAATGAATGGCTTCGCTCGCATCTTTTCTCCGCCGCCATTACTGAACTACAACTCAAACTAGCGCACAACATCAACGTCATCGTTCTCAGCCACTCCCTCTGTTCGCTGATTGGACCGGTAAAAATTTGTTGGGGGAAAACCTATGACTATACAGCAGTCCCAGACGGAGTACTGAAGGAAAATGAAAATTGAGCGGAAGTACGTAGGAGGGCGAAGCCAGGCTACAGCTAGACATACTCGAGGGAGAAAAACACGAAGAAAACACACACAAAAAACCCAGCTTGGGCAGTTAATGTGTTTAACTTAAAGCCAAAAATACGTCTCTGGATGAGATAGAGAGAGAGGGGGGAAGACACTTTAAATACCCAGCTGCAAGCTTTCTATGCCACTGTCCGAAACACATCCGGCGCAGAGTATTCAGTGTCAAGTTGTATTTCCCTTAGAGCTGGACTGATCGCTATATATCCAAATACAACATCATTGGTCAATCGGAATATAAGTCATCCAACGACGTATTCAGGGCCGTCCTCAAAAAGTTTCGTCAGTACTCATCATCCTCCCATCTCCACTGCTGAAATACAGCACATTCGTCACTCTCCGTATCTGTCACCAGACACAGCAGCCGGACTGCTGTGAAATCCATATTTAAAACTTTATAAAGTAAACTTTCGGCTGACCGCCTTCCCTGTTCAATATATGGAAAAATTGTTGAAAGTTCCCCTGCCGATCGAAAGACTAACACGACCAGGTAGGCTCATCATGACGTCACGTACGCATCTTGAGTTTCACTTTCAACATTCAACACTTTTCCACGGAAGGCGGGTGACTGAAAGTTTACTTGATAAAGTTTTAAATATGGATATTTTTCTTACACAAACGCGTCGATTCGCTTCAGAAGGCCTTTATTAACACCCCGGAGCCGCGTGGAGCACAATATTTGACGGACAGATGCACTTTTTATGGACTTCAAAGACAGAGCAACTATTACTGCAAATCTAATGCTTGGATTAGCTTGGACTTTTGTAATATAACTGAAAGAAGAATGTCATATACACCTAGGATGATTTTAGGGTGAGTAAATTATGGGCTAATTTTCATTTTTGGGTGAACTATCCCTTTAAGTCACTTACATTTTAGATGCAGTATTGACTGTTTTTGTTCAATTTCAGCAACGAAAATAGTTCCAAGATCATAGCAAAACCATAGCGCGTCTCTCAGCAACACTGCGTTACTGAATGATTCAGCGTTTTGAATGAATCGGTTTGAATCAAAGATTAAATTACCTTTTTGTAAACGCCTCATTCTTAAATGAATCCGCAGTTTCAATGAATCGACTCAATGACTCTCTCATTAAGACAGTCACCTGCTGCCACCTACTGCCAGTTTAGTTTCATGTTTAAACATTCTTTCCAACATTTCTTATGTGTATATTCAAAAAATATTTAAAACAATCTCATAACATTATTTAATGCAGTTGTAATTTTTCAGTGTATATTATTTAATTTGATTGGTAACTGCCCTATTGTGTATTATTCTAATTTAATTTCTTGATCAAATTTAAGAATATAAAATTAAAGCTTAAAGGGCTACTTGAGTGCTTGGAAGATGAATGTGTATTTAAAATGGGTCATTTATGTAGTAGCATAGACCGTAAAAAAATATGGACGACGCGACTTCATTGACTTCCGCTGACCATAGTTGAAGCTTTCATAGGCCCGCTCACGGCGATGACATCTTGGGTCCGAGTCTGCGCAGTAGCGATCTCGGGACCGGAGTTGCGCAGTAGAGAACAGGAAGTAGAGGCGCGATTATCAAAAGCCCGCCCACACTCTCGCAGATGCAGAATAATTCATTGTGTTGGTGTGAAATAAACAGTTATGGAAAAGTAGAAATTAAAGCTAAAGCTCCAATCTCCTCCCAAAAATGCCGAAAAAAGTCCGTTAGTGCCTCAGTGACAACTTCACTCAGAGAAGCAGTCAATCTCAGCTGTCAACCATGACGTCACACCCCCGTTTTTATAGCATCAAATAACTCACTAAAACTAAACTTATTTAAAAAACGAACACTTGAAATGAAATTATCGTAATAAAAACTGCCTAAAATGACAGAAACCATCTTTAGGAAACAATTATTTGAAGTGTAATTGAATTGTTTAGTGTGTCTCGCGTCCATTCAAATACATGGAGGGGTGGGGTTTAGGAGCTATACTGGGACCGGCCACCGGGGGGGGGCGATCGAGGTGCGGAAGCTTCAATTTCTGACAGGAGCACTGCAGGCTTGTGTAGTAAAAATGTGAAATTATTTTTTTATTTGGTGCCTTCTAGGCTGAGAAAAGACAGAAATTGTATTTTTGTCTCATGTGGATGAAAGACAACAACTCCCAGAATGCACTTGCTTCGCTGCTCAACAAGGCCACTCCCAAAGCCACGCTACCGTTTATCACTTGCCCACCATGACACCGCCCCCACCGTTGTTTTGATTTTCATCGTAATAAAATAATTTTGTTCAGTTAGAGAATAGACACTACAATTAAAAACTGAACGTGTCTTTTCAATAAAGTGTGAGTGAGCCGAACGAAAGTCACATCTCAAACGCAGCAGGAGTCAGATTTCATTCATCACGAGAGTGAAGAGCTGAGCAGAGCTGAGGTAAGCGCGGCTGTCATTCACAACGCGTGTCCAGTCTGGCGCGTTTTCAGATTAGTGCTGGGCGGTATACCGGTTCATACCGAATACCGTTTTTTGGTTTTTTTTGATGATGATGATGATGATGCTGATGATATGAATTTTGATGATACCGCAATACGGTATATGTCGCTTAAACAACGTTCGGAACACGGTGCAGCGCGTCATTGTTTGAGAGGGGACCCATTTCATTCAGAACACAGCTGAGATCACATTACAGCCTATGGCTGAATCCTATACTCTCATTCACTATTCCCTACGTTATCACTTTATTTGAAGGAGTAAATGAAAACGTGCGTGAAGTCGGACAGCATTGTGTACATCGGCTGTACACTCATTATTGAGGTGCAATGGGATAGAATGAGTGCACTCAATAACTTCCACTAGGGTTTCGGACACCACTACAAAGCGCTGTCCCCTCCAAATAATGCTCTATTTGAGGTTATATGGGGCGATTTCGGATTCAGCCCTTGATTACAGTGGAGAATTCAAACTACATGCGGTGCGCGAGAGAGAGTGGTTTCTGCGTGGACCACCGCGATGGGTTTAACAACGCTCACCACATGGATCATATAGCACTGATATAGACCAGAGCAAGCGCGTTTAAAATTTTTATAAACATATTTCATATACTCTAGTGCTCTAGACATGAACCAGAAGCGTGTATGCGGCCATATTTTCTCACGTCTTATTAAAATGAAATGTATGCACTGATTACACTGATACAATTGTATGTCTGATCACGAACGTGCTGACACGATGGATTATTCTGCTACATAAACGACAATGATGTAAGTTAATAAATAAACTGACAATTCAAAGAAGAATGGGCAAAAAAGTAACTGCTTTATTCTTTCTGTGTTTAACTGATGTGGTGTCATTCGTTCAGAGAGTGCTCTTCTATTGCAAATATCCGCGTTTCTCCTCGTTTTGGCAGTTTGTTGTTATATAGGGTTAGATTTTTTAAATGCTTAAGGTACCCTCAACTCAACTTTTAATATTCAGGTGTCTGTAAGTATGACTCTGAGCGTGTTGCAGGTCTGTGTTTTATTGGTTGTTGTCTCTCCACAGCATCATTTTGTGGGGCTTTGTAAACCTGTATTAACTCTAGTGTGGAATTGTTCTATAATATTCACTCGTCATGACAGTAAAACAGGGCATTCTAGTGAATCTACTGCAGTATTTACTCTCTCAATCAGTAGAAAATGTGATTAACACCCTGTCATGCATAGGGGGGAAAAATACCGTCATATACCGTGAAACCGATACAATTTAGAAAAATACTGTGATATACATTTTTGGTCATACTGCCCAGCACCATATCAGATCATGCCTATGAAAGCTTAACTTTGATAGGAATTCGTTGAAAAGTTTAAACACTCACTTTGCTCCGCTCCGTTATGAATGCCTGATCCGAGCGGCCGTGCACATTTACATTCTGTGAGTGAGATCCCACCCCTATGGGCGGGTTGAAAATATGCGGAACTAGCTCCTTCTACTGGCTGTAGTCTCTAGCCTCTGGCCAAAAAATCCTCCGCTGACACAAAATGACGATATTTGCGTCGTCATTGGAGGACTTTTTCCAGAAATAAACTGCATAATTCTCTCGTCTCAGGGGGACGGGAAAGTACGATAATTTGAATATACTATCGGGTTTCTACTGATACAAAGCTTAATGCTAAATCGCTGAAGTAACTTCATTACAAAGTATTAGTAATTTAATAAGATTAGGGGAAAATTCCCTTTAAAAAAGGTAAAAATATCACAAATATGCAGTTTTAAATATGTCAAAGCTGATTGAACACTGGTTAGAATATTGCTTCAGATATATACATTGAAATATTTTTTCGTAACAATGTAAAAGTCTTTACTGTTACTCACTTTTGATCAATTAAATGTGCTCTTCCTGAATGAAAGTATTAATCTCTTTAAAAATATGTTTCTTTTCAATCTTACTGACCCCAAACTTTTTAATGGCAGTGCATACTTAACCATGGTATTGTTTGTTAGAGATTTTAACATGATCCTTTTAAGTAACTCCATTTACAAAAATATGTTTGGATGGTTAAACAGAGTGTATGTTTAGAAGCATGTCATGATCACATGCTGATTTCGTAATATCAAATGTGTGCCAAAAAGTGACTGTTGCAAAAGTTATTGTGAATGTACAAACCACTTATGTTGTAACCTTGCCCAGCTTCCTGAATGACAAGTCAGACAATTAGAAACATTTAAGATTAAAGTCGCACCAAACGGAAGTTGTGATAGTTTTTCTTTCCTATTGACGTACTGTATATTTCAGTGAAATCTCGAACAAGAAATGTAGGGTGGGGCTTGATTTTGTCCTTCAGTAATTGATTGGATTATTTGATCGTTATCTTTTTCTATTGCTGCATTCTATCTCATGTGAGAGACAGGTTGTCCTGTAATCTGTCCTGTAAATCATCAGAGAAGAGATGTCATTGCAAGAGGGAGGGGAAGTTATTATAAGGGCACTTGTAGTATTTAAAAAAAGAACGATGATGTGCATGGTTAAATCATTTATAATAACTACAGCAATATTCCATAAAAAAACAAGAATTGTCCATTTTGATATCATGTGAAAAATTGCACCATATATTATTGTGGCAGAGAGAGCTCAATGCAAATAGAAAAAACACCAGCAAATTAAGAAAACATATTTGTCCATTTGACAACACGTGGAGATAATACTCACAACGCAACCAAATACAGAAACCGCTGCAAATACTGGCAACGCTACCAAATACACAAACACACTGCAAATACTTGCAACGCAACCAAATACAGAAACACACAATGCAAATACTCACAACGCAACCAAATACAGAAACGCTCTGCAAATACTCACAACGCAACCAAATACAGAAACACGCTGCAAATACTCACAACGCTACCAAATACAGAAACACACTGCAAATACTCACAACGCAACCAAATACAGAAACACGCTGCAAATACTCACAACGCTACCAAATACAGAAACACACTGCAAATACTCACAATGCAAACAAATACAGAAACGCTCTGCAAATACTCACAACACAACCAAATACAGAAACGCATTGCATATACACACAATGCAACCAAATACAGAAACGCTCTGCAAATACTCACAACGCAACCAAATACAGAAACTCGCTGCAAATACTCACAACACCACCAAATACAGAAACACACTGCAAATACTCACAACGCAAGCAAATACAGAAACTCGCTGCAAATACTCACAACACCACCAAATACAGAAACACACTGCAAATACTCACAACGCAAGCAAATACAGAAACGCATTCCATATACTCACAACGCAACCGAATACAAAAATGCTCTGCAAATACTCACAATGCACACGAATACAGAAACTCGCTGCAAATATTCTCACAACACAACCAAATACAGAAACATGCTGCAAATACTCACAACGCAACCACATACAGAAACTCACTGCAAATACTCACTACACAAGCGAATACAGAAATGCATTGCATATACTCACAATGCAACCGAATACAGAAACGCTCTGCAAATACTCACAACACAACCAAATACAGAAACACTCTGCAAATATTTGCAACGCAAGCAAATACAGAAACGCATTGCATGTACTCACAGTGTATCCGAATACAGAAACACGCTGCAAATACTCTCAATGCAAGCAAATACAGAAACACACTGCAAATACTCACAACGCAAGCAAATACAGAAACTCGCTGCAAATACCCACAACACCACCAAATACAGAAACTCGCTGCAAATATTCTCACAACACAACCAAATACAGAAACATGCTGCAAATACTCACAACGCAACCACATACAGAAACTCACTGCAAATACTCACTACACAAGCGAATACAGAAATGCATTGCATATACTCACAATGCAACCGAATACAGAAACGCTCTGCAAATACTCACAACACAACCAAATACAGAAACACGCTGCAAATATTTGCAACGCAAGCAAATACAGAAACGCATTGCATGTACTCACAGTGTATCCGAATACAGAAACACGCTGCAAATACTCTCAATGCAAGCAAATGCAGAAACACGCTGCAAATACTCACAACACAAGCAAATACAGAAACACGCTGCAAATACTCTCAACACAAGCAAATACAGAAACACGCTGCAAATATTCAAAACGCAAGCAAATACAGAAACACACTGCAAATACTCTCAACACAAGCAAATACAGAAACACACTGCAAATACTCACAAAACAAGCAAATACAGAAACACACTGCAAATACTCACAAAACAAGCAAATACAGAAACACACTGCAAATACTCTCAACACAAGCAAATACAGAAACACACTGCAAATACTCACAAAACAAGCAAATACAGAAACACACTGCAAATACTCACAAAACAAGCAAATACAGAAACACGCTGCAAATACTCTCAACGCAAGCAAATACAGAAACACGCTGCAAATACTCACAATGCAAGCAAATACTGAAACAACTGAAGAAAACATATCCGCATGGAAATAAAAAACGGCAGCAAATTAAGAAAACGTCTTCATCCGTTTGATAACACATGTGCTGCAAAATTCTCACAACGCCCCAAATACAGAAATGCGCTGCAGATACAACGCAACCAAATACAGAAACGCGCTGCAAATACTCACAATTCAGCCAAATGCAGAAACGTGCTGCAAATAGCACTGAAATGTTTCAAGGGGACCCCAACAAGTGACAAACTGGCTGAGACCGCTTATTGTTAAATGTCTACTTGTCATTGTTGTCTGACCTGAAAGGTGTTTTTTTTGTTTGTTTATTTTATATCCTGAACATTGCGAGTTTTTGTATTTGGTTGCGTTGTGAGCATTTGCAGCACGTGTTGTCAAACTGATGATGTTTTTTTTAATTTGCTGGTGTTTTCTATGTGCATGTGTTTTCTTCAGTTAGAGCTCTCTCAGCCACTGTACAAGAGTGTGTTTTGTTAACCTTAGTATTTTTCCTTGATACGAAACTGGCATTATGCAATATGCATAAAATCACATGTGGTGACATGGTTGCATTATGTACCCTTTCTGTGTGCTCAGACTGCATGCGTGTGTGTCCATATGGTCTCCTGACGTAGGTCTCAAGTCTGTAATCTCATTCTGTCAGTAGCAGTTTAACACACACAGCTGCATTTCTGCTGAACATCGCTCACACAACACCACAACACACATGCTCTGCTGTAGGACACACTCAAAAAAATACAGTCCTGACATCATGGAGGTTGTTGGTAAGATAAACAAATTCAGTTAATTACTGCTTTTCATCTGTTCAACTTGATTTTAACACTAATGATTTTGTATAACTCGAATTTGTGTTTGGAGGACTTGAGGTGAACTTCTTAAAAGTGTGGTCATGAGTGGACAGTTTTGAGACAAAAAGTGAATATTGTTTTTTTGTAACTCGGGTAACATCTCGTTGATTAGAAACCGAACATAACAGAGACTATTTATGTAGTGTTCCTTCTGTGTGTAACAAAAAATACAATGGTGCACTGATGGTATCAGATAACAATACCATGGTTACACAAAGTCTCATCTGGCAACTTTTTCCTGATTAAAAAGATTTAAATGAATTTACAGTGAATTTACAATAATTATACCTTTTAAAAATACACTACTGTTCACAAGTTTGGGTTCTGTAAGATTTTTAAATATTTATGAAGGTAGTATTTTATATTGACGAAGACTGCATTTATTTGATCAAGATTACAGTAAAAATAGTAATATTGAGTAATCTTATTGCAATTTTTTTTTTAACTTTTCGGTTTTAATATATTTTAAAATCTAATTTATTCCTGTGATGGCAAAGCTGAATTTTCAGCATCATTACTTGTCTTCAGTGTCACATGATCCTTCAGAAATTAAGTTTTATGAAAACTTAAATATTAAGTTGTGCTGCTTAATATTTTTTGTGGAAACTGTGATTTATTAGTTTATGATTCTTTATGTTCAAAGTTCAAAATAACAGCATTTATTCTTTTGTAACAATTTAAAAGTGTTACTGTCACTTTTGATAAATGTATGCATCCTGGCTGATTTTTTTTTTTTGTTTGTTTGGTTTTTAATCTTACAGACCCTAAACTTTTGACTGGTAGTATACACTACATTGTGCAAGCTAATATACAACATGAGATGAAGACTCCAGTCATCGTATTACTTTCATGTTGATATCACATGATAGCTCATTTCTGCAATGGCATCAGTAACAGATGGCACATTTGCGCGTATCAGCACAAAATAAATTACTGATTTATTTTAATGGGAAAAACGTATGATTTAATATTTTATTATTCAAATGTATTTGAATTTATTTAATATAAATTTATTTATTTATGAATTATGAATTATGAATTATGAAATTATGAATTTATTTAATATTATATATATATATATATATATATATATATATATATATATATATATATATATATATATATATATATATATTAATTACTTTATTTTAATAATTATATTAAGTCACACATTAAAATTGTAGTTATTGAATTTTCCATTTTTTTGTTCTGATCTGAAGATTATATGATATTGTTAAATTAACTCTTAGCAACAGTGAGCATCATAAAGCCTTGGTAATCTATAGATCTCAGAGGCAATTGAGTTAAAAGCTAACCAGGCGTTAATCAAAGCATGTTTAGTTGATTAAGGCCAAGATGGATTACCAGGGACCTATAGGCCAACATAAAGCTCTAGCGTAGCCAACCAGAACATCCATTTGAATTGAAGAAGTCTACACCTGTGAACTTGCTTGTTACTGAGACTTTGAGATCAATGGAGCTATTACATGCATGAACACCTCTCAGCTCTGGGTGTGTGCGACGTGTCTTTAACAACCGGTGCTACTTGCTGCTCTCAGTATAAATGGATTAACCATGTGTTTGCTTGTCCTATTTGAAGAAGATACAGGATATAATGAATTAAAGTGGAGCCTGATTTAGTTCAGCCCAACTGCTCTCTGTGTAAAGGCGTGTTCACACTGACAGCTGTTTGTTTCTCTTAGCATGTTCCATGGGCAGCAGCTCTAGTCTCTACAGTGCCCAGGCTAAGACTGTCAGCAGACCTCCTCTCCCTCACCCTTGTGACTCCAAATACAATCCGGGTAACAATCTGGATCTGGATCAAGACCTGGCGGACCCTTTGGAGCTGTTGCAGGAATGTAGAGAGAATCTGAGAAACCGGCCAGCCCAACTGCAGAGAGCTTTGATTCAGACGGGGCATGGAGTCTCCAGGCAGACGATCAGAGTTATGCAGTGGAATGTACTAGCACAAGGTATAAACATAAACCCTATATTCCATATTCATAAAGAGGGGACACTGAATTACATATTACTTGTTTTAACATGATATACACTATCGTTCAAAAGTTTGGGGATATGCGAGAGCCTCTTATGGTCACCAAGACTGCATTGATTTAATCAAAAATAAATCATAAATTCACTATTACTATTACAAAACTGTTTCTATTTCAATAATATATTTAAAATGTTATTTATTCCTGCAACTTTTCAGCAATCTTAAGTGTCACATGATCCTTCAGAATTGATTATAAGATGCTTATATTATATTATAATATAATTTTTTTATTATTAATACTAATGTTGACAGCTGTTGTGCTGCTTAATATTTTTGTAGAAATTTGTGTTTTTTCAGGATTATTTGATGAAAATAATTTATTTGAAATAGATTTTTTGTAACAATGTAAAAGTATATACTGTCGCCTGATTAATTTAATGCATCCTTGCTGAATAAAAGTAATTTCTTGAAAGAAAAAAAAATCTTACTGGCCCGAAGGTTTCAGAGTACAGGAATAAAATGGGCAAATAGTAATAATAAAATATAATTATTAATAAACAATTATAATAGTAACCACCAAGAACACACTAGCAATCACATAGCAACTCGCTAAACCCCTTAAGAAAACTTGGCAATGCATAGCAACACTCTAGTGGCATGGCTCTCTAATTGCCACAATAGTATAAAATTATGTTGATATTTTAACAAAAATTACGAAAGAATAAAATAAATAATATTTAGTTACCTGATATTTTATAAGTTTTGACAATGGTAATTGTATATATGGAAGCTTGTATCCATCACAGAATAAAACAAATAAAAAGATAATTGCGACTTTATCTTTTGACTTTTTTTCTCATCAAAAATAATCGCAATTACCTTTTTTATTTAGTAGCAGAAACAAAGCTTTCATAATGTTCATTCATATGCCTGTAATTGTTATCATTTATTTTAGAATAATAATAAAAATAATATGTAACAATATAAAAAGTAATAATAAATAAAGCATTTTAGGGTTAATAAAAAACATAGATATACTATAGGCCTATTTAAAAATAATAATAATAATAATAATAATGACAAAATTACTAAAACTTTAACTTAAAGGAAAATATAAAAATAAAATCAACTCAAAATATTTAAAAAAAACTACAAAAGAATCTCGATGATACTGAAATTACCGACGCTATCTCACGACCAATCCTACGTATTTCTACGAAGTGGCTAATTCGTACGAATTCATACGACTTCATACTGCAGTGATGGGTAGGTTTAGGGGCGGGGTTTGAGGTTAAGTCATTCATAGCAAATCATACGAATTATTAGCTCCATTAGCTGCTATTTCAAAAATGGCGGTCACAAGTTTGTGTTCGTCTTGTTGGTCAGGGTAACCCCGCCCCCAGCCCCAGAGACAAGCGGTTCTTAATTCTAGACCAGCAATGTTTTGGTGCTACTTAAGAACCACTTTTCCTGGTTCAGAGCTGGTGCTTTGGGTGTGGAAAGACAAAGAACCGATTTGAAACTAGGCTCTGGCTCCGAACCAGCACCAGCACTGCCTTGGTGGAAAAGGGGTAAAGGTGACATTTTCTTGAGAAAATGTAAAAATCTTTATTATAAAGTTCTAGCTGGGATTATTTTTTAACAATCCAACTTCTCTCTGTCCTGTTGCAGCATTGGGTGAAGGCATGGACAGTTTTGTGCAGTGCCCCATGGATGCTCTGAACTGGGCTGAAAGGAAGTATTTGATCCTGGAGGAGATCCTAACCTACAGACCTGACATCCTATGCTTACAGGAAGTCGATCACTACTTTGACATGTTTCAGCCCGTCCTGGCAAGTTTGGGCTACCAGGGCAGTTTCTGCCCCAAACCTTGGTCTCCATGTCTGGATGTGGAGAACAACAACGGCCCTGATGGCTGTGCCCTGTTCTTCAATCACAAACGCTTCCAGTCACTAAACACAACACACCTACGACTGTCCGCCATGATGTTAAAGACCAATCAGGTGGCAATCATCGCCGCGCTACGCTGCCGAGCAACAGGTCGGGCGTTCTGTGTCGCGGTAACTCATCTAAAAGCACGGAGCGGTTGGGAGGTCCTACGCAGCGCACAGGGTTCGGATCTCCTGCGTAACCTGCGGAATGCTGCACAGAGAATAGGGACCGAAGAAAAAACAGATACCGACGTTCCTCTGATAGTATGTGGCGATTTTAATGCCGAGCCGTCAGAAGACGTCTATAGGAATTTCGCAACATCTAGTCTGGGACTGGACAGTGCGTATAAGCATTTGAGTACCGACGGGAAAACCGAGCCACCTTACACAACGTGGAAGATCCGGCCCAGTGGCGAGTGCTGCCACACACTGGATTACGTGTGGTATTCGCACAGCGCGCTCGATGTTAATGCGGTTCTGGACTTTCCTACAGCCGAACAAATTGGACCCAATAGGCTGCCTTCCTATAATTACCCCTCAGATCACCTCTCTCTCGTCTGTGACTTCAGCTTCAAGGATCCGACTCTTGTTTCCCAGTAATTACAGACTTATTTCACAAGATGTTTACCACAAGTCCAGACTTGTGCTGGCACAGCATTTCTACATATTTTGGTTATTGTTCATGAATAATTTACACTTCAGCCAGTACATCCTTAAAGGAATAGTTCATACAAAAAAATGTCCATGTATGATATCCTTTGCACTGTGGAACATTAAAGGAGATTTGTTTTCATTTGCTAAACAATACAGCACAATACAATCTTCATAAAGCAAAGACTTAATCATAAAAGTAGTCATTTTGTCCATACAATACGATAGCTTCCATTCTATGTTTGATTTCAAAAAGCAACAATGCATTCAAAAGAGGCATAGGCTAATGGGGGAAAGGTGTTCAAGAAATAACTTAAATATTGTTACTCACACAAAGGCTTGAAATATCATAGACTATTTTTATGGTGCTGCTGTAAATTGATGTCCGTTTGTATTGTATGCACAAGAGCAGCTTGGACATTTAGTGAAATATCTCCTTTTGTATTCCACAGGAAAAAAATAAAGAAATATACAGGTTTGGAAAGACATAAGGTTGAGTAAATGTTGACAGAATTTTCATTTTTGTGTGATTTTAGAAGCCGTTCACACAACACCGTTTTCAACTAAAAACAGAAAACTTTTTATGCATTTTGGCCTTTCATTTACACGGCAACAATGTTTTGGGGGTCTGAAAACGGCAACTTTTTCAAACGATACCGTTATCGTCTCTGTGTAAACTACAAAAAAGCAAATGTGATGTCATGCGTGTACTTTTTCTTTACAAAGTGACATCAACTACTGGCCTGGTAGCATATACAGCTTTTTTGCGGATGGCAATTGCGTCTGTTCATGAAAAACACAAAGAAAACCCTTTTCCGTTTTTAGTACGTTGTTGTCGTGTAAACGTACCCTTATTCTTTTACACTCCTGTATGCTACTGACTTGAGGATGTATTGGTTTAAAAGCAAAAAGTTACTTTTTTTCTTAACATGCGACAAAATTATCCTGCTAAATTGCTTTGGTCTTATTGGTAATAACATGACAGCTTGGACAAATAAAACTATTGCATTGTGGTGTTTTTTAATAAAGTATGTTTTGGAAGGTGTCAAATTCTGCATGAAATTGCTTTAGTAAAAACACTGTATACCATTCACACTCCGTGCACAAGTGAGAGAAGTCTTATTCATTAATTAATGAATCATTTCCTTTGTGCAACATCCTCAAAATTGACATTTCACATCTAGTTTCACCAGTCTACCTGGCATGATCAATTGCAGACAGTTATTAGTAGCTACCTGTCACATGAGCTCCTCGTTTATGGTCATGCATTATTAAATTGTTGCACCTTTAAAGGGCACTGCAGAGGATGCATATCGATCCCTTCCTAAAGTGTATAGGGAAGTGAGCAAAACCACTAGCCCACTAGGCTCTCTAGTTTAATCATATACTCTCATGTATTTACATAATGATCATTACAGACTATAAAGAGATGTTGGTGCTTCTCCCTACCCCTTGTTTACGTTTTGAAGTAAGGGTAAAACTCAAATGTTATTTTAGTATTATTGAGGTGCTCTTTTAGTTATTAACATTTTCAAAGCCTATTCGAAAAAAAAAATTGTTTTAACGGGGAGGGGAAAAAATGTTGTTGCCTTCTTGTGTAGAGCCTCTGTGGAACCGGATTATCCAGCTAATGTGAAGAAAATATCTAGAAAGCACACTACACCCTGGTGACAGAATTTATAACTGCATGCACAGAGCCCAGAAATACAACCTCTTGCTGATGGACTTGTAGCACCGTATGAAGACTTAACGATTGTACATTTTCCATTCAAATACTTTTCGCTAGTATGCTAAATATATGAAAGAAAGAATGTACTACTAATCTTAGTGTATGAAGTGAAATTTAAGACCATTCGTACCTCGTATTCAGTGCAGTTGGGGGCTCACTTTTCTTTTTTCGGTAGCCTGGCCTAGCACGTTCACTGGGTCTGGGCATGTGTCTAGGGCTGGTCTGTGGTGAGGTATTCTGCCTGTCTGATTTTCACTGTGCAGTTGTCGATTCGGTCCTGTGTTTTATGTAATTTTCTTGTGTGTATCAGTTGTTTTGGGACTTTGGTATTTCAAGAATTGGATTCCTGAACATGTATTATAAGTGGGTAACAGACATGTACCCATTTATGTTCTAAAGATATATGGAGTTGTTCCTAGTTGTAAATAGTCTGGTTTCTAAATAAGTCAGATGTTAGTCTCCTAAAGCTACATTTTCTCCATCTCATTTCAGCCCCTAGTGGTAGTTACACGGAACTTTGGTCGTGAAGCAGCCATTGCCCTCCACTTATTGACCAATGTCAAATTAATGAATAATGAATGTATGAACATACGTACGTAAAACAAATGACAGCCAATACATCTGAATGAAAAACAGGGCAAATCAAAGAAAATATTACAATTCTAATAACCATCTCGGACAATTCATTCATAACTGCTAATTTTACAGAAAATTTTGTTTTACTGGAATATTGGTCCTACTTTGTTTTTCACTAGCTGTCGTTTTTCTGAGATAGTGAAAAGGTGACCTAAGAGCATGCAACAAACAGTTCTGCAGCGGACATGCGTATCAAAAACAACACCACTCAAATTCAGGAATATTTTTGTATTTGAGTAAAATCTACTTGAGTACACTTTGAAACAAGAGTACAACAAAATAGAATATACTTCAAATGTTGAATATACAAACTAGATTATTCTGAACACAAACATCTTGTTCTCCCTCTTTAAGGACTAATAAAAAGCAAAAGAAAACAATGCGTAAGAAATGTATTTGCAGTGAGGACACATGCTGCCGATTGACCCTTTTTTTCTCTTTTGTGTTGACAAATTGCCATCCGGTTGTTCCGGGATTCAGACCCAGATTTGATTACACCCAAATAGTATGGCCTTCTTTAATCCAGGAGATGGAAATGGGAATGCAAAAATGCTTTGCAGGTTGTTTGCCAATAATACTGTGCTCGGTACAATGTGTGAGGAAAAAACAACAACAACAACAAAACATGAGCTTAACACAAAAGCTTAATAAGCTTGATTAAAAAAAAGAAGAAGAAGAAGAAAAAGACAAAAACAACTGTTCTAAGGCTGCATTGTATATAAATTCAGTAAACTGTATAATTCCTATATACAAAGTCCATTTCTTCTCTTAGTAGAGGTGGAGGGAGAATAGACACATTCCTGTGAAACACGGGCATAAGCGTGGACTCACAGTGATCGTCAAAAGAAACTGCTGGTTTTGCCTTGCAATTTTAATGTTAAAGAAAAAAGTCTTTATACAAGTCATAAAAAGTTGAATTTATCCTCCCTCAAAAGTTCACATACTTGACTACTTCAACTACTCACTCCTTAGTGTTCTGCTTAGCTGTTATTAGTGTCAAAGTAGCTTTTTTTTTTTTAAGTGGAGAACTGTAGTGTTCCTTACATTGGTCCCTTTAACAACTCATAATTGAAATGATGGACATCTAGGTTTAATTCACATGATGTGAGAATTGGGGCACTGATACAGGCTGGAGTCTTTGCCTGCTTTTTAATATATATAAAAAAATTAAACCACACTTGAACTTGAAACTGTACAACTCCAGTTTGTATTCCCAGAATGCGATTGAATAGTATCTGGGGATGATAAATTCATTTATTATTGTTCATGACGGACAAAACGCATCACTCTTCAGCTCTCTGCTGCGAACTGTGGTTTTGAACCTTCCTCTACCACCTGTGCTGCTTCCTGTGTGGGACTGTCCTGCTGAGGCTGTTCTGCGGGAGTGCAGTCAGGTTTGGACTCGATCTTTGCTTTCGGAGAGAGCTGGCTCTGTTGAATCTGGATCTGAACTGGGACTGACGCTGGACTCTGCACAGCGACCGGAGTAGACGCCGCCGTCTGAACGGAGATTGGGACTTGAGTTTGCGCCTGGATTGAAACGGGGACCTGCGTTTTCGCCTGAGCCGGACTCTGCTGGGCAGGCACTGCCAGTCTGACCACCTGCGTCCCCTGCGCCATAGACACGGGCGTAAGTGCACGGACGGCGAGGGGGGTGCCCATCAGATTGATGCCTGTGGGGCTGCCCGGTTTGGCCTGAAGCTGGCACTGCGTGAGCTGGCTTGCAGGGATGGTGATTATCTTGGCGAGCTGGACCGTGATCCTGTCACCGTTCTCTGCTGTGGCGGGCACCATCGTTGGCATGGTCTGGATTAGGACTTTGGGTGCGTTCATGCCAGCCGCTGAGCCAGTATTGGTGGGCGCTGTGGTGAAGAGGGAAGGGTTTGCCGACTGCACGGCCACTGTAGAGATCTTCTGTCCCAAGGAGTTTGTCATAACCACCGGCACTTGCATAGCAACCCGCACCGTCCTGGACACAAGATTGTGTTTTAAAACAATGTTGAACAATTGACTGCCATCAACCATTTTTGTCACAGAAAATGAAAGTATCCAAGGTCTACTAGAACACTTGTAAGATGCTGCAGCACCTCTGCCTGAAACACTCAGTTTAAGTTTCTGTCTCTTTAAGCCCACCTTTCTAAAAAAAAAAAAAAACAGTCTGATCTGATTGGTCAGCTAAACAGTATTATATCTGTAACTATGCGATCAGTATTGGACATCCATACAATGTTTGTTTTTTTTGCCCTCTGTCTCGTTCTTTGGGGATTGGTAAAAGCAACCAGTGGGCATATGCATCACATGGTGATGTAGCTAAAAATGGCAGGACTACAAACAAGGAATTTCATGCCAGTTTCTGAAATTAAGTAATTTTGCAGATCGTTTACACGCATATTACGCACTAAAGTAAAGGTAAAATCAAAAAAGGAAGTCTGGTTACCTGGGTGCGTTGGCATTGGGAATAATGGTGGCATGGGACGGCTGTGATGGATCTGTTGTCGTGGAGACGGTTACGATGCGCTGAACGGGAGTTGCTGTGAGTGCAGCTTTAGCTTTTGGGGAGCCCGGGTGGACTATAGTCCTACCGCCCCCTCTCAAGATGGCAGGGGTTTTGGAGAGGTCAGTTGTCAATAGAGTGTCAGATGAGGGAGGAACACGTTCATAGGCCTTCTCTCCGATTAAGTCATTGCCAGGGTCGCACTTATCGTCATCGATGATGACAATGTCTTTAGGCATTTCCTTAAACTGATAGACCAACCTCTGACCCTCTACTTTAGCCAAGATACCTCTCTGATAGTAATACCTGGGAGAGAAACACAGACTTTAATTAAATATACAATAATAAATCTGCTAATTGGCCAATATGGCATTCCAGACATTTTCTTCAATATCTTGCAATGTTTGCGCACACAAGGTTCTCTCTCACCTGAGCGCTCTGCCCATGGTTTCATAGTTCATGTCTGGTTTATTCTTGTGTTTTCCCCAGAGCTTTGACACAGCTTTAGAGTCCACCAGCTTGAAGATGCCTTTCTCTCTCTGGGTCCACTTAATGTATCTGGGACAGGTGTTCTTATCCTGCAGCAGGTCCAACAGGAACTCCCACAGGTATGTACTTCCTGTAAGAAAACACAAATATTGCATAAGTTCCACATAATCTAAACAATATTTGCTAACTAACAGCCACTAGCAAAACACAACTGATAATCTAATGAAGTTTTATTTAAAAATAAAGAAATAATATTGGGGTGGATCTTTCAAATCATGTCAAGAACGTCAACGTCACAATCATATATAAATGTATTCAACACCACTCATTATATACATGTTACCAGGGTCAGTATTAATTTGATCAAAAATACAGTCAAAACAGTAATATTGTGAAATATTACCATTTAAAATTACTGTTTTAAAATGTACTTTATTTCTGTGATGGCAAAGCTGAATTTTCAGCATCATTACTCCAGCCTTCAGTCACATGATCGTTCAGAAATCATTCTAATATGCTGATTTGGTGCTCAAGTAACAGTTCTTATTTTTACGGTCATCTTATTACTTTACGGTCATCTTATTACTTTACTGTCACTTTTAATCTAAAAAAAAGATCTTACTGAACCAAATATTTGAACGGCAGTGTAATCCTACTTCTTTAAAATAACAACAAATATATAGTACAAACTGTTTAATGTTTCTAAATTAATGAAAAATATCACCCCAAATTATTTAACTCCGTAATAATGAATACTATCATGATATACACTGTGTACAACAATACATCATATTTAAGCTGCACGGTTATGGCAAAAATCATCATTGTGATTATTTTGGTCAATATGGAAATCACAATTAATGGTGGGTGATATGATCAAAGTCTTATTTCATGATAGGAGTCATTTTAAATGTCAGTGAAATTTCACAATTATCGATACCTCGGCAAAAACTAATAGTAGGTTAATTAATGCAAGTAAAAAATCCTCAACAATTACAGAAGTAAGAAGTCAGTAATACAATAAGAACAAAGAAACTAATTACAATTTTCTTGTTTTCATAATCAAGCCAAAATCGAAATTGAAAAATCAATGGCGATTAATCGCACAGCCCTACATCATATGGTAATGAGATCAAAATTATGCACATTTACTTTATTCCTTTTGATTTGTACTTTTGATATTTTTTGAGGGAAATAAGACCCAAATGTTTCTTCGCCCATTAAGCATATATATGCAAATAAAACTGAATCTATAGGATGTACCTTTCCCTTCCCTAGACTTTTTCTTGATGCCCAGATCAGGAGATCCATTTGAAATGTGATGGGGTTTGGGTTTCCGCCCAGCTGAAAGAATAAAACACACAAACCAAGTTAAAAAGCTTGTTTAAAAAAAAAGTTTATATAATCTTTAGACATCCTATGAAACCTTTACAAAAAAAAAAATCATCCAAACAGTGCCTTTGTGCACAATGTTCTTGTGTTCTCACATTTCCTTCTCTTGGTGGGCTCCATCTCCAGCATCTCAGGTTCCTGAAAAACTGTAACCACCTCCATGGGCTCCGCGTCCTCTGTGCTGACCTCCACCACCGTCTCTGTCAGCACGTCAGGTCGCATAGCAGCGTGCAGGAACTCCGAAGTGTTCATACATGGAGGCACAAACACCTCTACACAACAGAAAAACAAATCATTATAGAAATGATGTTTTTCTCACTGTGTGGCTGTTAATAACAATGTGAAAGCTCAAATTGAAGGGGGAAGAGAAAGCATTGTTCACCTGGGCTCCGGTCTCCACGCAAGCTGGAGGGAGAGTCCATGTGTAGAAGAGCTTCAGCAGCCTCAATGGTTTTATCAGAGCAATGCACAGAGCCATGAACTGATGCTTCCACTGCAACAGACAAAACACACACACACAAACAAAACTTAATATTCTTATAATAATTGCATATTACAATTTCAGAAAGTATCATTACATTTATTCAGCATCATTTATGCAGCAAAGTGTCTACACCAGTATTTAAAAAGATACCTTTTTCTTAAAAAAAAGAGACACATTGAATATGCACTTCAATACAACTTACTGGTTAATATTGTGATTTACTTTACCATTTTCCTCAGTTGAATCGTTTCTTATGGTTAATCATGTGATCTGTCAGTTGTGTTGATGTATACAGTACACTACAGTTCAAAAGATTGAGGTTGGTAAGATTTTTGAATTGTTTTTTAAAGAAAGGCTGCAGTTATTTGGTTTTAAAAATACAGTAATATTGTAGAAATATTATTACAACCTAAAATACCTGATTTCTAATTTATTCCTGTGATAGCAAAGCCGAATTTTCAGCATCAATACTCTTATGTGTCACATGATCCTTCAGAAATCGCTCTAAAATGCTGCTCAAGAAAGATTTATTATTGTTATTATTTTATGATGATTACTATTCATGTTAAAAATGGTTGTGCTGCTCAGTATTTTTATGGAAACCGTGATACATTTTTTCAGCTTTCTTTGATGAATAAAAAGTTCAAAGTAACAGCATTTATTTGAAACGGAAATAATTTCTAACATTATAAACATATTTATTGTCACTTTCAATCAATTAAATGTGTCCTTGCTAAATAAAAGTATTAATTTCTCTCAAAAAACAATCTTACTGACCCCAAGCTTTTGTACCATAGCGTAATTAATAAAAGCCACATAATGAGGACTGCAGGTACAAAATAATCTCACGTTTCTAGATTAATATTTGTACACTGAACTGCCAACAGAGGGTGCTATTGGGAGGAAAATATGCATTCATGGTTACTAAAAATCATATCCAAATATCACACAATTGAACCCCACAGAGTGAGTGACATGTTTGGGCATGGGTGGCAAAACCCAGTCTAGCAACAACTATAAATCAAAAACAGTCAATTTATTAACTTAAACAGTTATTTTTTTTAATAAAAAAGATTTACTTCTTTTTGCTCCTCAAAAGTCTTTAGGGTTGTATTAGTTACTTTGATGACATGCACTTAGTATGGAGACTATATTAAGTGTGTGATTGACACCATTATGGTACTTATGAGCTTCAAACTACCGACTGAAAAAAATTAACTGACAGTTAACACTAATAGCCATTCATAGAGATAAAGAATTAGATTAGAAGTCATTAATTTTCAAAGAGA
Organism: Gobio gobio; assembly: GCF_949357685.1. NCBI lineage: Eukaryota > Metazoa > Chordata > Actinopteri > Cypriniformes > Gobionidae > Gobio > Gobio gobio. Next base: position 17,725,128 of record NC_137099.1, read on the forward strand.
GCGGACATGAGACAATGCAAGTTAAGCACTCTGAGAATAAGTGTTTTGAATCACTTAATATAACTAACACAAATGGGTGCGAGAGAGGACATATAGTGTAAATCCCATAAGAACATATTAATGCAAAAGTGCAACTGTAGACTTCTTGAGATCCTGCCTTTGGATCTAAACGGATCCACGGAAGTCGTACCTGCGATCAGTCTACTCAAAGCCCAATTAGTGTGCTCTTAGACAGTTTAGATAAAAGAATCTGCTAACTGACAAGTCACTTCCTTGGGCCCTCTAATTTAGAAACAGGTGCAAAGAGACTGATCTCAGACAAGCAGTTCATGCATATATAGGACGGAACCTCTAGCCTCATTTCTCTTTGACGTTAACATCCAGAGCAACTAGCACCTGTGCCAGTCTATCCCAGCTGTCACTCAAGTCCCATTACAACCTGACCCCTGCCCATGTTTGGCTATGTTTGCCTGTTGCTGCTCACGGGGGCTATCTTTAGGTAGTCCCAGTCATAAACACATACACACGGTGTCCTCTAGAATGGGTGACCCGGCATGCATTTACTTCCTGTATTCAGACAGATCTGCCCTTGGAGACAGGGCACAAATGTGTAGTTATTAACAGAAAATGCATATGGCTGCCAACACTTCAAACCTAAACCAAATCTTCTACATTATTTATATTAGTCCATGCAAAAATAAATTATGTAATTTCCAAAACCTGTATTTTATTTTGGAAGAACATCAGAGTGAAGAATTGAAGAACACTTTTATTTTTGAGTTAACTACCCCATTAAGAGACCAAAAAAAATCGTAATATACGTTGATTATTCAAAAAGAATTTTTGACCTGTAAAAAAACTAATCTGGAGGACAAAAAACTGAAATCAAAGCAACACTATAATCTATTTAAAAAAAGCAGAAAATACAACATGCTTTATGTCATTATGAGCAAGGAATACAGACTCACTTAAATATAAAATACTACAACAGCCGCCAAATAGTTATCACGTCATTGTGTACGTTCATATAAAAATAATAATAACAACAAGTCAATCATTATTAGTAGTAATGATTCAGCGGAACAACTGACACCGGAGACTGAATATTGTGGTACTATTTTTCTGTCACTAAAATAGCGGTCCACAAGAAAGTAGTGCTGCCCTTCCTCACTTCCGTGTTTACAGTCGTCAGAGCTTTCCCTCCAGTTCTTTCTGAAGACGCTCTCCGAGCTTCCTGCCACTCAATCCCCGCCCCGAATCTGATTGGGCGATTCTCTAATCGACGCCCCAAGAAACAGACAAGACGATTGGTCAGGTGTAGGATTTCGAACGCGGCGCGAATACTATTGGACGACGAGTGCTGTCACTCAACATTTAGACAGCCCAGTGGAATAACAATGCTTCCGCCATCAAATTAGCTCTAAAATGAAAAGAAGTCAAAATATCCACTCGACACTTTTACAGCAGCACATTATAAGTCATAAAAAACAAACAAAGTGGTGTTTAAAGAAAAAATTAAGCGTTTAATGTTGCTCACAGAGCTTAACATTCAGCGCTAAATTGAGCGACCACGTTTAGATAACGGGTCATCTGCGACATGAAGCAAACATGTGTTTTATAACTCAAACGTTTTTTTTTGCATATATATTAACATTATAAAGAAATTAAAACGTAGTTGTAATGTAGTTGCTCCGCGTGTATTGGTTTCCCTCCGATATGCCATCATTCCTTTGAAGATGAGGCATCAAAATAACCCAATCGTCAAACGTAAAGCTCTCAAGACGCTATTTTAAAAAGAAAACAATTCACTCAACAGATTGACTACAATTCACATTTTAGTAGGCTGTATATAAGAGTTAAAAATAAAACTCAGTGCCCTTCCGACTCCAGACAGCGTGGCAAAGACGTAGGAAAGACAACATCTCTCCCACTTCCTGGTTTCAGAGCAGCGCACCACCTCCAGAGAAACCCGTTATTTTAACACACTCCACATTTAAAACGCCCTCAGCCCCGTGCAAACTAAACACTGTGCACGCTCATCACGCAAAACACAGCATGCACACCTCCACGCTACTTTTCAACACTCCAAGAAAGCAAAGAAGAAAATTAGGCAACGCCATGCAGGTTGCCAACCAAGGTGATCACTTCCTGAAATGCCCTCCATTACTTTAGAGCACAACTTCACGGATCTCAGCGCCGTGGCGCGAGCGCTGCTCTGCTGCGCCCCAAACAAACCCACGCTGGTGAGGTAAAACACGCGCTTTGGTCTTTTTACCTGCTCGGATAAGTAGATCGAGCTGGTTAGCGGGTCCCTCATGCAGCGACGTCGCCATGTTTCGTCCAGAGGTGCAGAATCACATTGACTCGCATTGAAAGCGTTTAGAGGCGCACGACTCGCAGATCACTCCGCCTCCACAGGAAATCTCCACAAACTCAGCAGCGCGCACAGATCCTTCCGCGCCAAACACAGGAAATCCTCCCCGCGCTCTGCGTTACGTTCGATTTACGTCAACAACGGAGAGAAGGAATGAACAAGTATTCGTTTACAAATAACGACTTATTCAATTTTTAAAAAATATAGTAGAGAAATTAAAGTTACGCTCATACGTATTTTACAATACAAGAAATATAACATTCTCCACAAAGTGAATTAAATCAGTGGAAATAATCTACACGAATATGACATAAGGCGTCCATTTCCATATCCTTTCAGCGTCGCACTTTATTCTTATCTAGAGGGACATTCTCTATAAATGTTCTTAAACATCTTCCTATTGTATTTTAAGCACTTTTAATTGTGAGTTTCTGACATATACACATCATTGAAAATAACGGTTCTGAACAGACACGAAAGTGTTTATTTTTCCATATTTTTTTTTCGTGGCATTTTGTATTTTACTCTTATCTTCTTATTAACATTATTTTTCTCACTTTCAACTGTGATCTTAAAGTCCCGAAATATCTCTCTCTGAACGAGTAATATGAAAGTATTAAGATGTCACGTGACAAAAGGATTATAAATCGTCAAGCACTGACATGAAAATGGCAGGTCATTAAGTATTACTACAATACGTTTTATTATAATACTTGCAATAAGCCTTGTAGTGTGAGGAATGACTATTTTCCGCACAGAACTTTAAAGAATGTCCACAAGAGAGCAGTAGAGACCCATCACAGGACAGGGCCTTGGCACCAGATCTATATAAAACACGATTTTATACATTATTTACCCAACCTCATGTTGCTCCAAACACGTATAGCTTACTTTTTCCGTGGAAAACTAAATTAGATGCTATTCATCATTCACATTTCCATTCAATAAAAAAGTGAATGAGACTGTCAGTTCTTAACATTCAGCTTAGCATCTCCTTTTGAGATCAATGAACAAATTAATCTACTATGGGTTGGACAACATGAGGGTGAACAAATGATGACAAATGTTTCATTTTGGGTGAACTCTCCCTTTAAATTGGCAATCTGCTAGATCAGTAAAATATAATTCTATAACAGAATTAGGCTGTAAATAGGAGCGTAGCCCTGTGTTTGACTGTTAGTAACTAACCAATACAAGAAAGCTGTCTTTGTGCCACATGGTTGATTTTATAGCTGAATCATGCTTATGTGGTTAACCTCTGATTTAATGCATCACTAAATAGCCCACAAATCCCAGCCCATAGGGAAGGCATGCATTTATACTACAAATAATAACAAACAAAATCGATTATAATGCATAACACAGTCAGATGGTTTTCAAACAGGGCTCCATAAAGTCACACTGCCAGCAGCAACTGCTGGATATCACAGGTTTCAAAATATTTTAACATGCAATCACTAGAACAGAAAGCATTTTGCTCATGTGAAAAAAAAGCACATTAAAAGGTGCACTGTGTGACTTTTCCGTCCGCTAGAGGTCGCCTATTCAAAACAAAGGCGTAGTTTGATGACACCACGTTTAAACGCAGAATCTTGGAACATGTGGTCTTCACCTCACAGCCGGTGGAAAAGAATCGGGATAAGACTCAGGTAGAAATCATGTTCATGGATGCGATTATTAACGTTACTGTAGTATGAAGCAGAGCAGGATCGAGTGGTGTGTGAGCTGAGCAAGGCCGCTGGAGCGATTGTTAATGAGATGAAGGCAACACACGCCTCGCAAGCAGCGGGACTTTTATTATGCCACAGTCGCCGGCGCCCATTCCGCTTTTCCAGTCATGACTATGAGGTAATGCAGCTCTGTTTATCATATTAGATACATCTGAGTGTGTTGAAAATTAAGTTATGATGTTAATCTGTGCATTCACTCGCCGGCTGCTATGACACTTGTAGCACACTGCAGCAAGAGTAAAGCGTTTCTGCAAAATAAAACCGGAAACCGATAGTAACGCAGATATGACGCCATCGACAGGCGACTCCCTCACACTTCCCGGTTCCTTGGTTAAAATAGCATTTTCAAATTATAAACAGACACGACAGCGCTTTTGTATTGAAATGCATTTAAATAACTAGATTTTTTTTAAAGGTCTTTTATATAGGCATGTGATCAGCCAAGGACAAATAAGAAAAACATTCACAACAACAACAATAATAATTTATTTATAAATGATTAATATATTATTATTATAATTAAATAATAATTGTATTTATTTATTTATTTATTATTACGGTTTCAAATTGCAAACCTGCTAAAAAAAAAAAAAAACGTAACCTAAAAGTAACCTATTTATTAATCAAAATTAATAATAGTCATCATTTTACAGAACAATAGTGCAGCCCTATGAGGATTGTGAACATTTATGCTTATAGGCCATGTGTCCACCAAAGCGTTTTTTCACGAGGCTGTCTGGTGTATTCAATTGTTTTCAATGGGAGCGCTGCGTTTTTAGAACGCTATGAGGTAACATATTTCACGCTCAAGCGCGGAGCGCTCAGCGTTTTTAACTGGTCGCCGAGATTTGAAGAATGTTCAATTTTGAGTAAAATGCAGCGCTCATCACTGTCACTTTTTACCCAGCCGACCAATCAAAGTGGAGGACAGTTTTTTCAGTTTTTCACATCTGAAAAAACCGCTGCGCTGCCAAAACGATCTCAAGCGCCCACAGCGAGATTTTCAGCTGGATAAAAACGCTTTGGTGGACACGCGGCCATAGAGTGCATTCATTAAAGATTGTGTAAGTGTGTCCATGAAGTGTTGCTGAAGCATGAAATAGTGTACATCTTTGATTTTCCTGGTCAGGTGTGCTCATGGGTTGCCTGAGAATCAGCCGAGAAAGACAGAAGGGTTGTTATGTTGGAAGTGTTCTCACCTGTCTCCAGCACTTCAGTCTCCACCTCCTGCTCCTCAGCCACCCCCTGCATCAGGTAAGTCTCATCATCGTACACCAGCACCTGAGCGGCGAAGCCCTGCTCAAACCGCGCACCGGGCACTGGCTCCACGATCACCGCAGGGTATTCCAACTCCGCCTCTTCTTCCACCTCTCCCTCCATTTCTCCTTCAACCTCATATACACCCTCCTCCTAGACAGAGAACAAAGGTTCCATGATCAAGAAGAACCCGGAAAACTAAACATTCTAAAAATGAATTCTAAAAGTCTAACAGATTTCAAGAGTTGCTGTAAAGTTTTACTGCATTATAATGAACACGATTTTTGACAGTTGTGCAAAACTTTAAAAGGACGTTCACACTAAAGAAAGAGAACTATATTAGTAGTGGTCGATCGGATGTTTTTTTTTATTTGTTATGGCCGATGTCAATAGGGTGGGCAATGGACTAATATATATTAGTCTGTATATATATTACAGTTCATTATACATTATATATTATTATGCACTATTTGCCACATTCGCCAAACGCACTTACACTAAATGAATGCAGAATCATTCTTGCATTTTGGTGATTCCCTAGTTATTTTTTGTCATTGACGTTTTAATCAGGATACTTGTCCGGTCGGGCAAGTAAAATTCTCTTTCACTTGCCCCTTCAAAAAAATCCACTTGTCCCGGACAAGCGTTAATGTCGAGCCCTGTATATATATAATATATATTATATATAGGGATGCACCGAATGTTCGGCAACCGAAATTATTAGGTTATAAAATTATTACACCGAAAGTGCAATTTTTGCTATTTACGGCCGAATAATTTTGGTTTTAAGAATAAGTGAAAAGAGCAAATAAATTTAACCGAACAATGACGTTTTTGATGACGCGATCAAATATAGCAACCAGCGCGTGTGAGAGAGGCACGCGTTTCTAAATGCAGCAAACATGTCGGAAGTGTGAAAGCATTAAAGTGTCCGAGAGAGGCGCAAAAATGGCTGTTTGCAGACGTTGGGTGCGTCTCAATCAGCTCCGTAGTTCAGAAGTCAGGGCACTGATCAGGGAGCCAGCCCATTGACTTATGTCCTGATCAGTGCCCTCCCTGACTACTGAACTAGGGAGCTGATTGAGACGAACACACTGTCTAAGCACCCTCGAATGCAAGCAAGAGCACCCTCAGTTGATACTGTAATAATATATTGGCAACTGCTCCAGTGCATATTTGTGTCTGTAGAACGTCAAATGTATCCATTTACAACGTGTCTCTGCAGCGGTGACAGGCTCGCAAAACCTCTCATGAACAAACAAAGTATAGACACGAATCGACACAAGTAAGATATTTATTGTGCATTGTTAGCAGCTTCATTGAACTTTGTCGCTATGTCAGTTCATCACGATCTCACAAAGTACAGTGTTTTATGGTTGTAAATGGAGCGGTCTTGGCTCGCTTTTGAGTCTACAGTCCATATAATCAATTGAATAAAACTATTGTTTTTTATGTTTGCAAAAAAGATTAATGGCCGATTGCATGCTGCAAAGTTTCGGAATTGACATAGTAACGCATTAAAGCAATGTAAAGGCAGAATAATAGAAAAATATTTTTGAAATTCTAAATAATCTTAAATGTCTCACTACACTCACTGCTGTGGTGGAGCCATTGCTTAGCCTACATCTGCACTTTAATAGAACACCCTCAGTGATTTCAGAAGCACCCTCAGTGATTTGATTATGATACCTGTAGGCATAATAGGCCAAAGATAAGATGGCATAAGATGGCCGAATATATGTATTTTTTTACTTTTTAAGTAAGTAAGTTATATTGTGCTTTGTTTGTATAATGTCGGCTGGAATGCTAAAAAATGTTCAGTTAAATAAATATAATGGGAAAAATCCGAAGATTTTGGTATTCGGCTTCGGCCAAGTGTTTTATCATCATTCGGATTCGGTGCATCCCTAATACGCCCTAATATATATATATAGGACGATGATGATGATGATAAAAAAAAATGCCAAACATCAGCACATGCTGCAGTTTTGATTTATCATTCATCAGCTGGAAAAAATCTTTCTGGAAGTGATTCCAATGATAATGTTCCTGTGTCGTTATAGCTGTGGTGTGGACTTCCCAATTTAGAATGATTTAAACTTCATAATTATAATTATCATCACTATAGTTGTCATACTTGGTGTAAAACATTCCTTAACATATACTGGAAAATAAATATCAAATCTGGTTTTAATGGGATGTCACAAACAGTCTTTCATAGACAGAATGTTTACTACTGGCGTCACATTTGATCCACTTTGCAGCTTATTCTAACCAAAAACTGCTCACTTTTCCAGGAAAAGTTGGTCTGACCAACAATTAACTTTTTTTAAACATTAAGTCATTTAAAGTACACATGAATTTAAAATTGACGTGACTATTTACTTTGTTAGTGCACATCAGTGTTGTTACTGTTCACTAAAACTGAAATGTTAAAAAAGGTAAATGAAATAAAGCTGAAATAAAATAAAACTTTAAAAACTATCTGAAACAAAATAGTCTAGTGGTGAACAATTAATTTGTGCAAGTTTCTCTTCCTAATTTTTAGTCAAAATCTGAACATTTGTTTCCCCTCAGGAATGGTGTTCCTTCTCTAATAATAAAGAAATGGCGAGGAGTTGCGTTAAAATCAAGAACCGCCATCTGATTTTCTCATTCATTATTCCATTTAAAAATATTTAATGTCACAATCCTTAACTAAAGTTGACCAAACAAGAGTGGTTGAAGCTAAATTGGGGAAAAAGGCTGAGTAACCTGGTGCACGCCAGAATTTTTCATTTACTTGCTTGTGCCTCAAGAAAGAAGCACCCTCCTCTCAGCATAAGACGTTACCGTTTCATCTCATTGATCATCTGACGTATAACGCCTGGCAAGCTCTAATCTGATTGGCTGATCTTTGGTAAATTCTTGCCAGAATAAGCTACAAAGTAGACAAACTTCATGCCAGTAGACTAGACTATGACTATGCAAGACTATGGCAAGCTTGACTCCTGCAAATTGTGTAATGCCAGTCAATGACATTGGACCTTGCTATATTTGAGTGCAATATACATCAGACGAGTGATCTGTAGATGCCAGACTTGCTAACTTAGTCCCCCCTGTGGTCAACCAAAATCACAAATGACATATTTAAATGTTTTTTTCCTGTGAAAATAAATTCTTCATGCCTTAAAATAGCTTGAGGGCATGTTTGGTTTGATTAAAATGACACCTGGTGCGATTGCTCTGTCTGTGTGATTCATTTGAATAAGTGTAAACGCTGCCACCCGAACCCTGGTGTGCACCAAACAAGCAGACTCGGTCCGCTTCCAAACAAACTCTGGTGCAGTTCAAAAGGATATATGAATGAAACACGGACCAAAGACATGTAAACAAACCAAAAACAGGAAGATGACAATGCCTTTTTATTTTAAAGCAATTTTTTTGCCTTTTAAGTAATGCCTTATGTTGTTTCGCTCTCTACATCAAGCACATAACAGTAATTGATACTATTAGCCTTTGGCTTGAATACGCTATTAAACAGCTAATAATGTGTAGTTAATGTTACAGAAACCATGTTCCCATTCACCATTTCAAAGTCAGACAGCTGCCTTCTAAAAATCAGTATCCTTAGAAATGCTTTGAACAACTTAGAATGTCAGTGGAGGAAGGCATATAGTTCATCATAACATCATAATATACATCATTAGGGTTGGGAACCGAGAACCGGTTCTTATGCAGAACCGAAACTGATTTTTGAAAAATACCAGAACCGCGCGAAATTCCTAAGTTTCGGTTCCGAAAACGGTTCTGGTGCAATGTGTGTGCGAAGCGCTGGAAGCGTATCCTTTCATAGCGAGTGACAGCCAGTGTTGCCAACTCCGTGATTTTCCCGCTTTCCCGCTTTCCACTGTTGCCGCGGGCTGTGTTTCATGTCCGCGGGTTGAAACGATTGTGCAATTGTGCGGGTTTTGTTGTGAAAACCTGGCAACCCTGGCTCACCTCATCATGAATATTAATTACGTTGCCTGCCGCTTCCAGGAGGGCAACGCAGTTCAGCACTGAAAGCCCTCGCGCTACACATTTACGGTTTTGCGTCAGATATTTTCTCGTTGACCACCAGCATAGCGAAGAGAAAGTCACAAGTATGGATTCATTTCCAAAGAATGAATGATAATGAAGCAAAATGTAACACGTGAAAAGTTAATAACATGCAAAGGAGGCTGCACTAGCAATTTGACAAAACATTTGCTACAGCACAGAGTGCCACAGGGCTTATACAAGATTTATAGTGAAAGGCCTATCTAATATATATATATATATATATATATATATATATATATATATATATATATATATATATATATATATATATATATATATATATATATATATATATATATATATATATATATATATATATATATATATATATATATATATATATATATATATATATATATATATATATATATATATATATATATATATATATATATATATATATATATATATATATATATATATATATATATATATATATATATATATATATATATATATATATATATATATATGTCAACCGTTGAGTCACCATGGTTTAGGTAAGCGTTTAGGCACAATTGTAATGCTGAATTGCAATTTATTATTTACAAGTTCACTGAATAACTGAATTACTATTAAATTAATATATAACTAATTAATAAATATAACTAATAAATATAATTTATAACTTGGTTTTATTCAGAGACAGAGAGATAAAATGTAATAAGACAATTTCAGAGGTGTTCATTTGAAAAAAAATGTGTTGCAAGAATGGCTTAATTAATACTGTAATATATATACAGTACAGGACTTTTTTGACATTGCCAACCTGTAAATAAATTTTAGAGCAAGTAATAAACACAAAATGGATTGTTTGAGTTGCGTATTGCGCCTTTTTCCTTTACCACTATTTGTTTAATAATTTTAATGGAACCGGAATCGGAACCGGAATCGCTAGGCGGAACCGGAACCGGAACCGGAACCGGAAAATTTCTCACGATTCCCAACCCTATACATCATATACATAAATTCAGCCACTACCTACAACCCACTAGTAAATCACTCGTATATGCGACAAAATTTTCATGCTAGGTGACTAAATAATGTCTATCATTAGCCATTGGCTAATAAATTGTTAGATTTCCCTTGTAAGTGTTTGAGTTAGAGACCAAGTTTAAGTTCAGCACAGATATATTTTCACTCGTCTCGAAAACTCTGACAGAGCGCTTGAGAGTTTTGTACTATTCCAATTCATCTAAATGGATGGTATTTGATGCACCATTAAACTCTAGAGTGAAGGCGCCTGACTCGCTGTCCCTTAGCTGAGAGTGCTCAGTGTTTCTCTCACACACGCAAAGAGAGAGAGCACGATAACAAACCACATAGAATTTACGCGCTACATGTAAAGCCAGGGACACACCAAGCTGACGGTCGGGCCTTCTGAAGCGAAGTGATGCGTTTGTGTAAGAAAAGTATCCATATTTAAAACTTTATAGACTAAAATAACTAACTTCCGATGGAAAGCGGTACGCAAATCGACTTTTGGCAAAAGAGGCGATGTACAGGAGCATCGCAAGCTTTGACGCCTCTCGCGGATAGGGCTGGGCAACAAACTCAAGCCTCTCTTCTCTTATATTGAAATCCTCCACCATGTCCATGTCTCTTAGAAAATTCTCATTTTAGACTCTAATTCATGACCGGTGTTTTGTTTTGCTCTTGACTTCTGCGTTCGTAAATACGCAAGCTTCAAGGGTCAGGCGTTACTCTTTCACCATAAATCGATGCGTACAGCGATCGGCCAAAGCTAGTTATTTTAGTCTATAAAGTTTTTGAAACGTGCCACTTTGCTTCAGAAGGCCTTTATTAACCCCCCGGAGCCGTTACATGATGGATAGATGCACTTTTATGGACTTCAAAAACTAAACAACCATTCACTACCATTATAAAGCTTGGATTAGACAGGACTAGGCCTGTCACGATAATACATTTTGCTGGACAATAAATTGGCCAAGAAATGATTGCGATAAACGATAATATTGTCGTTCTGAGACCATTATCATCTAAAATAATGATAATGGCATCATAATGCAGGTACACCTTTTCAAAGATCAATAAACTTTTATTTCTAAAGACACTGAAAACGGAAAGCATTTTAAATATCCACAATAAATGAACAAAACAACCAAAACAAAAAAAAGCAATGGACTCTCAGTCTGTTAAAAATTAACTAATTAATCACATTTTTTTCTGTAATTAATCATGATTAATACGTTTTTAATGTTTTGATATTATATTGTAATAATTTCAGTTACGCCCCAAATTAATGTAGAAACAATTTATTGACAGCCTATTTTATATATGTGTTGTATTGTCATGTGTTTATGAATGAAGGCCAGTATCACTGATGTCTCTATGAAACATTAATGACATTACATTACATTACATTACAGTATAACTGAAAGCTACCAATTTCAACATTTATTAGGCTTTAAAAAACAACTTTTAATTGAAGTGAACTTAAAACAATCTTTACATAACCCCATTATAATACACTTTATATTTACCTGTGCCTTCCCTGTTAGACATACACAGAAATGTAAGTTATCAAGCACCTTTCTTAACTGCATAAATAATAAATTAAATATAGATTAATCATCATTAAAGCTAAAATTTTCTCTGTTCCCGTTGTTCTTTGATGAACATTAATGACAGGCCTCATCAGTGCTCCTGTCACTTTAAGAACGGCCGCTGACGAACATGACGCGGATCTCACGCGCTGTACCGCGCATCTCATTTCCTCACAACTCTTTAAGTTAATTTACCTGAGCAAAAAAAAACCTGAGCAATACAGCGTGAATATTGCGCCGCTTTGTTTATGGTTTGTATACCTGCAGTCTTAGTTTCGCTTTTCCTTTTTGAATGACAAATATAAACGAATATATCTGCTTAAATAGACCGTTATCTCCTTTATACGCAGATGCAGAATGCGCATTCTAGTTGACAGTCGCCTGTAGTTCTCTCTGTGTTCTGGTGCTGTTTTTTTCCCCAACACAGACGGCTTTCATAAGCGCTAGTTCTATGGTGTCGGTTTGGTGTGTCCCTTCCTTAAATTATACTCTTTATTGTATTTTCCTTTCAAAAGAGCAGAGTTCACCCCTTAAAAACAAGCAGAAGCCACTGCCGGTTTCTTCAGTAGTGGGGGGAACGATGCTTAAGCCCGCCCCGCATGACTAGGGTTGGGTACCGAACAAATTAAATCAATCAGTACCAAATTTCGGTACCTGAGAACGCATCTGGTGATTATAGACTAGTGCAGTTTAAATATTAAACTGCAAAAAGACTATTTAAATATGAATCCTGCGTGTCTCTTTTTGGGATGGAGGCAAATTATAGAATTTGTAGAAAAATAATTAATTAAATGCAAAACCGCAATTCATGAGCACGTATTGAACCGTGAATGCCGTACCGAACGGTTCAATATTATATTGAGAATTGTGGCATCCTACCTACCTATCTATCTACCTACCTCCCTCAATACTCACTCACTCACGACGGTCGCGTTTCCATCTCTGCCGTCTCATATGAGGAAATGAACGCACAAACGTCATTAAATTAAAAGATAAATTAAATGAATGTCTTTTGTCTTTATTTGATTACCAGAAAGCATACAACACATCATTTGTGGGAAATCTTTTCATAGAAATTAAATTAAAAAGAAAAAATAATAATATGGTTGTTTTTATGAATTAAATTAAGTAGCTAGTAGCCTACTATTTACTAGTAAACATTACAGTATACAAACATCACAGACAATGGCAGACAGCGACCAGGGCAACTCTGGCATAATGTCAATAACACTTCTATAAATGACTTACAGGTTCTTTACAGTTATTGATGTAAACATCCCTAAAGTACCGAAAAAAAAGTACCGTTGGGTACCGGTACCGAATTTAAGGTACCGTTACTGGTATCGATACCGGTTAAAATGTGAACCCTACGCATGACAGGATTAGTTATAACATATTTGTGACGTTTTTTGAAACTTTGGTAAACTGCAGTTTTAAGTAGAAAATACTCGGCAATGGTGTTGACCGATGATTTTGCACATGGTTTGTCTTGAAGTATATTACAAACAGCACAGACATATAACAACATTACAAACTTGATTTTCACCACAGGGTGTATTTTAGCGGCAAATATGCTTAAAAATAAGGTTTTGTAGATGTGAAATTCTTACCGGTAAATGGTCGTCCACCGCAGTGACATACTCCACCACTGTTCCTCCACTGTCTACAAGCACCACAGACGTCATGATTCATACCCCACACTCTGCTGACCCCCTGTGGCAAACTCCAGGACTGCAGCCGGACAGCACGACAAGAGACAAAACACACAAGGTGAAAAAATTATTGGTAGGTACTGCAAAGAAACAACATATCTCAATCATTCATGAACCTCATGTGCAGAGCCAAAGCGACGCCACCCTCCTGCTCTTTCAGTCTGGTTCAACAGGAAACTCACGCTTGCTAAGTAACAGAACACCAAAACAGGAAGCCTGTCTGTGAAACACTGACACCATGGCAACAGCCAACATGCTTTTGTTTGTGGAGCTGAAATGAAAACTATTAGCCTACAGCTGCAAAAATGCTCCCAGATTAAGCGTCCTACTCAATACACCTTCGTAAAAGAAAGGGAGAGAAACAAGAAGCATCAGCGGGACAGTCTAGCGGTTGAATTATTGAGTGACTTTGCTACTGTGCTCCAGACAGCTAAAGTGACAGAGTGACGCAATAAAATGGCAACACGCACATGCTCAGACCATAGAAAATAAAAAGGGATAGTTCAACTAAAAATGCCAATTCTGTCATTATTTTCCAAACCTGTATGACTTTATTTTATCCATGAAACAAAAACTGAGGTTAGGCAGAATGTTCTCGCCATTCTTTTCAATGCAATAATAGTCAAAGGGGCAAATGCTGTAAAGCTCAAAAAAAAAAAAAAAAAAGCACCATAACAGTATTCTATATGACTAGCTATGCATTACAATTCCAGTTACTGAAAATGAACAGGCCTAAAATGCTATTTCCGGTTTTCAGAAAGAAAAAATGTCAACAGAAACCATTACTTGACCATCTCTCTCTGCAGGAAATAGCAGAATACACATGAAATCTCATGCAATACAAAAAAAAGGTTATATTAGAAATGCTAAAATGCTTATATTAGCCAAATTCCACTTTTATTGATATCACTGTTAATATTGTTTACTATTCACTGGTAATATTCAGTCAGAAAAGGCCAAATGTATATCTGGAATACTTTTTAAAGTCAATATATGCATAATTACATAGGGCTGTGCAATTAATCGAATTTCGATTTCGATTTCGATTTTGCCTCCCAACGATCACCAAAATAGTACAATCGAGAAAAAACGATTATTTTGCCTTGCGTTCTGAATGAAACGCGCACGCGCTCATCCGCCCCTCCCGAAGCCACAAACTTTCTCAGATCGGGAGTCTCGTGTGCAGAATTTAAAAACTCGGCGCGAGTAAAGATGGCAGAAGGAGGGCAGTTACAGCAGCGTTTGGTGAGCAAAAAAGGCAAAACCAACTCCGTTGTCTGGGAACAGTTTGGCTTCGAGGAATCAGACGACGAGCAGAAACATGCTACGTGCAAGATTTGCTACATGGTAGTGGCTGCAACGCAAGGGAACATCACGAATTTGTTTTACCACTTGAAAATTAAACACAGAGTGACCTATGACAATCTAATAAAGAAACAAAAACTGACGAGAGCAGGGGTGCCGTGTAAACGTCCTTTTTTCCCCTCATATTTTTCAAATAATTCTCTCTTTGTAAACTTTGTTCAATGCATGCGAGTGCTGCCGTATGTTTGAATATGACCAGTCGTTTTCACCGTCGTCACCCGGGTTTTGTGCCAGAAGACGCGAATGAGAAGCCGCGCGCGCTGTGAGGAAATGTATCTCTGTGCGCTCATACGAGAGCGCGCACACGTCTCTCAGCGCGCAAATATTGAGTTCTCTTTCAAGTCTTGCTCTTGAACGGACAAACTCACACAAAACGTATGTCAACATGTCCATCTTGATGAGTATCCTAGCAGACATAGTCTGTATATGCCTTAAGTGAACTTTATACAGTCGAGAAAGACGACGCATATCCGATCCGGATTGAATAGCTTTTGTAAGTTTAATAGGATTCATCTTTAATTTATGCACTCAAATATGCAATGCTACCTTACATTTGATACATTTCTGTACCTGAAAACTAATGTTAGACGTACCTGAAAAGCATATCTAGCCGAACCATATTGTTGATCTTATTTATTTGTGATTATCATTTTTATGTGAATACTTTTATACTTTGATTTGAATATATGTTATATTATTTATTTTAATAGTTCAAAAAGTACAACAAATGTTACAATTTCAATTGAATTGTTGAAAGGTGTATTTTTAATAAATACAACACATTCCCAAAGTCATGTGAAATAATCGTGTTACATAATCGTGATTTCAATTTTGACCAAAATAATCGTGATTATGATTTTTTCCATAATCGAGCAGCCCTATAATTACATACACAGCATAGTTACATTAAAGAGCGTAGATGTCATATAAATAATGGCAACTAAACGAAACAACAATCAAAGGCTAATTTTTTAGCCAAGATGTTTCATTTCATCACAACACAAGTCTTGTGTGATATATTCCAAGTCTTACACAAACGAGACCACATTTTAAGTTATTTACAACTGTACCCTCCACCACAGCTCTCAAACATGTGTGTTGTGGTAACCGACTGCAATGCAAGCCGCATGGACTACTTTTATGGTGCTTTTTCGTCATCTTTGGAGATCAAACAAAGTCTGCATTGCATTCAGTTGCATTGTATGGAGATATGAGCCAGACAGAGTAAATGAAAGAATTGAACTTACATCGAATAACATGCCTTCATGGCACGGATGTTTGCTTTTCCTCCCATTAATCACAATGAGTAAATAAAGAACACCATAGTGACAGACACTGAAGATTGTTAAAGTGATCTAATAAATTCCCTGTCCGATTGCCACAGCAACGCAGTCACAAGGTCTGCGCAGGGGCGAAGAGGGGTGTGGCAACTAAATGTGGCACACACACACTTCCTCACAGATGCATCTGGATCATGTTATCCGCAAATCAGAAAATGACAAGTTTCTTTCAGCTTCCCCATTAGAGCTTTCCCCATAACTGCTGTTAAAGAACACCTTTTGTTTTAAGCCCATAAAGAAATGATATACAATTCCTGCATAGCCTACAATCAATCACTCATCGTTACACTTTCTGGCTGAATAGCTTCATGAGTGTACCATTACTTGAAGGGCATTTTTCAATTCAATACAAGCCATGTTATTAGATAGCATCAAGGAAGTTCAAGCAGTAATTCATCTGTTTCCAACCTATTGTTCCTGGTGCAGCCGTGGAATTCCACAGTGTTCCTTTTCCATTCCAAGACATATTCCCATATCCTAGGACACATTCTAAAACGCTCCTGGTCCACTTCAGCCATCGCTTCTTGTCCTTGCAAAATCTCCACATTCCAACAAACTGACTCGACAGAAGACAGCCACACTCCCCACAGCACCATCAGGGAAAGAGTGAGCAAGGACCGAATGAGAGAAGTGCACGTAGTCTGCACCATAGCGTTTGGCACAATATTGCTTTCGTTTCCCGTTTTGTCCTTCACACCTGTTCCTCTATGTCTTTGTTCTTTAATGGCGCTGTATCTTTCTCTTCTCAATCGTTCACTGCTCACATCTCACGGGTGAGGCAGCATTTGTAAGTTCGACTCAGCATTCTGTGAGGCAGGGTCACATGGTCGGAGCTTTCCGAACAAGCATCACATGACCAGGGCACAACGCTGCTTTTGTGTCCTCAACAGACTCACCAGTGATGCAACGTCCCACCTTTAGAAACACACACACACACACACACACGCAGCGGATGCCAAAATCCAGCCTCCACCCAACAGTCCTCCAGATGCAACAAATTATTTCTCAATGAGAATCTCGCCTCAGCCTTCTGTCAAAACGCATCCCCTAACTGACAAAAAACACTTCTGTTTTTACTAGATTCAGTTAATCTCTGTAGCCATATAGCTTCCTTTCACGGAACACAAGAGGAGATCTTTTAAACAATTTTTATGCTGCTCTTAACCATACAATAAAAGCATACAATGACAAACTAAGGGCTTTCAAACTATAAAAGTATGACTTCACTATATTCAGAGTCCTCTAAAGTCAAAATCTGCTAAAGGGTAATAATGGAATAGTTCTAAAAAATTATTTTTCACTTTTAATGTACAACAGGATCTGCATTTTCATGGGTTTAAATAAAAGATTGCTGTTATTGAGACAATAAAAACAACTTCACACCCACACCCACTTCTCTCCTGGTACAAATGTTTTATTTGATTTTCAAAAGCCAATGAATTTCAACTGAATGTAAAATTTTTGACAAGCCAAACATCTCTCTGAGTAACATTTTATTCAAGCCACAAAATAAACATCATCCCATAAAATAAGTATAATGAACCACGCAAAAAGCATTTCAAAGGTCTCCAGCTCATTTTATAATTACCCAAAACTCAAACACAGTTCACCCCTCACGCACGTTATCACATTTGTAAAAAAAAAACTTAGGCAGGCAGGCTGGCAGTTGGAATATTAAAACTAAAAACATCAACATAACACTCATTGGAATCAATCACTTTATTGAATGCTTGCCGGCTAAGGGGCCATAACACGACACCGTTTTTCAACTAAAAACAGAAAACTTTTTGTATGTTAATTTGCACGACAACAGCATTTTGGGAGCCTGAAAACATAAACTTTTGAAAACGGGATTCCCCTTATGCGACCTGTATCTGATCTTTTCATGACAGTCTGAACGACACAGATCCGATCTTTTCAAATGCGACCCAGGCCACTTAGGTATGTGGTCCAAATCCGATACATATCTGATCTTTTGAAATGCGTCTTTAGTCTGAACTGCCAGGTCACATGTATCCGACCCGCACGTCGTTGATACGCGACAAACGTCATCATTTTACGTTGAAGTAGGCGGGAATGAGAAGATAAACAACTATGTACCGACGTTGCTACCACTGCTCCACAAAACGCCATGGCCAAAAACCTTGCTCTCCTCCTCTTTTTTAATTTTCTTCTTAACATGAGAAGGTTGTAATGGTGCTGGCTCCGTTGCGAAAATAACTTTAATAAAGCTAAACGAACTCCAATGCTGACACCCATATTTGGCTACTTCCGTAAACAACAAGTGACGTCGTTGACCGTTGAGTACTCTTCTGCGCATGCGGGTCACTTCTGGGTCATTTCACGTTCACACAGGAGATCACAAAAGGTCGCATTTAATTGGAAATGTGAACGGCCTTGCAAAAAAATCGAATTTTTAAAAAAAATCGGAATTGAGCATTAAGCCCTGCAGTGTGAACGCAGCCACAGTGCAAGTTTTTGAAAATAATAACTCAGTGTGAACTACAAAAAAAAACTGAATTTGTGAAAGGGTAACGTGAATTTGTGAAAATGGTGACGTCATGCGCATGCATATTACATGTTCAGTCTATAGGCTGGTAGTGCACTGTGTCCTAACCAGACGCAATGTGACGCCATGCCCATGACACGCGATAAAAGGCATCTTTTACATGTTAAATCAAAGTTTTTGTCCTAACCAGTCGCGAAGCGCAACCATTCTATTTTAGAAATGGTTTCTATTTTTCTGCGTCACAGCTGGAACAACAACAAAGTATGGCAATGATGATCTCAGATCATGTTTATGTGCTTTATTTAATGTTAAAAGTGTGCAATGTGACTTTGAATATAATTTAGTGCTCCCAGCTTTGTAGCCATAAGCAACAATGGATAATTCTCAGATCTTGAAATTGAACTAATGGAAACAAGAACATTCAAACTGAGCAAACAAATGTATTCTATGACAAAAATACATTGATTTAGTAACTCAGTATGTATTTTTAATAATGTTTAAATGGTGTATTTGCTAATAGGTTGTTTGCAGTCACTTGGTTCTGATGACGCGCGGAATTCAGATGGAGGCCAGGAAGTGAAAAAAAAAAATGGACAAGATGGAGTAAAGTCCTTACTGTGCTGGTTTAAAAAGCTATAAACAGAAAAATCACAACATATGTTGGACATGATCCTTATGTTATGAAAAGGAGCAATTTTCCTACCGAGTTTGAAGACTGTCATCTAGACGGTAGATATAGAGAATGTGAAGCTGCTGTCACGCCGTATTGAGTTCTTGTCTGGTTTGTTTTAAATCATGCTGCAATTTTGTTAGTGAGTTTAGGATAGTATTTAGATTTTCTGCTGTAATTGTGAAAAATGTCGCCATTGTAGGTCATTCATGCTGCCTCGAGAATTGCCATAGAAACTCACATCGTTGGTGTAATACACTTTTCCACCTTTTCTACACGTAAAAACACAGGTTGAGGAGGTGACGGTAAGACGCTGGATAGCAAATCTAGTAATAATGTCACTGATTAAACCTACTGCCTATCATCCAATAAAATAATCGCATTGCTGAGTGTTTTTGAAATTTCTGTATTTTGTTTGGTTTAATAATTAACATTACATTTGCAAGTATGATTTTCACTTGACCTGTGAATTTGCAGAACTTGCGCGGGCAAGTACTTCCAAACTATTCACAAGCTTCCACCGTGGATTTGATTTTGGTTGTCATTTGTTGAAATAAATACAGTGTGTCGGTGTCTGTCTGCCGAATGTGACCCTCTCCGATTCTCCTGCGTGGCCATGTGAATGTTTACAATGACAACAATAAGCTCCAGTTACATTTACACCTTTCCAACAAAGAAATAGATCACCTTCTGTCAGCTTGTTGAACACATTTTTATTTGGACACATTTCTTATGATGGCGAGTGTATCAGGGCGTAACTAGATCAACATTGTGAACCAAATTATGCAAACGATCCCAATAAAAATTTGTCAGAAACAAAGGTAAGCCAATATCTGTATTAAGTTCAGTATCAGCAGACGCAAAACGCTATTAAATGCGACTTTTAAAGTTAAAAAGTGATAAAAGTTACATAAATGATTAGGCATACATAGGCATTTTGAGTTTGTTTTTGCGATTCCTATAGTGATTTCTATGTAGAAAATCGCTTCCTGCCCTCCATCTGCATTTCGCGCACAGCAGTGATGTCACGTGCAAACAACCTATTAGATTATGAACTTGCAAGTTAGATTAACATTAAATGACACAGACAATAACAGGTTTATTAGGCTGCTGTCATTTTGAAAATTCTGTCATTAATTACTCACCCTTTCCAAACCTGCAAGACCTTCGTTCATCTTCGGAACACAAATTAAGATATTTTTGATGAAATCAGAGAGTTTTCTGACCCCACATAGACTGCAACGTTATTACCACTTTCAAGGCCCAGAAAGGTAAAGACATTGTTAAAATAATCCACGTGACTACAGTGGTTCAACAAAATGATATGAAGCAACGCGGATACTTTTTGTGTGCAAAAAAAACTAAAATAACAGCTTTATTCAACAATTTCTTCTCCTACACTGTTCACATTAGAGATCGACTGATATGGGTTTTTCTATAACCAATGCCGATGTTTACAGGGCAGTGTCAGCCGATGGCCAATATGTGCTGCCGATTTTTAGGGCTGATATCTTGAAGTTTCCCCCTTCATTTGCATGCTAAAATGTCACAATAATAATAAGTGGATGCACAACATTTCTAAACTTAATTTCATTTATTGAACACTGACTTCTGACCATCTCTCGAATCTTAATTTTGTGCACTGCATGGTAATAAAATAAAATATTTATCCAAAGTTAAACAAACAAATCAATAAACTGACCAAGGATTAATGATAAACATGGCCATAAATGCCATTCCCATTCTATGAAATGCATCTAAACAACACTATCTAATTTGCATAGTAATGTGTTTTTGGGATGATATGTAAAAAGACATGTAATAATGGGAGTGATAAAAAGGTATATTTTCATAAGAATCTCATATTTCATAAGAATATCCAGACAAAACTGTGTATGTTGTCAGAGAAATTGACTAAAATACAATGTCATCTACAGAGGCAAAACCTCTATTCTGGGTCTCAGGAGGATATTTCTGTCTCGTGCAGAGTGAGTCCAGCATTTATATTTAGATGTCACTTCCGAGACTAGCCGTCGGTGCTCTTAGCAGCATGAAAATCAATAGTTTTATTCAATGGATTTTATAGACTGTATAGCCTTGAGTTTCACGAGCCTGCATTACCTCAGCACTGAATAAAAACTCTGATCGCGTTCAGATCTGGCTAACGTACATTACTCCCCGCTGCAAAAACACGTTGTAAATAGATGCCGCTCTCACATCTGGCGCTCTCCAGAGCGTGAACACCAATGTGCAAATCTGCCCAATTTGTTTCGCAAGTATATTACAGTATCAACTGAGAGTGCTTTTGCTTGTGTTTGAGGGTGCTTGTTTATACTTCTGTCTGGCTCCACAGCACGAGCCTCCGATGACTGCACAATGCGCACGACCGCCCACCCTGCGTTGATATAATTTTTGCAGCGCGCACCCTCGCGCTCGTGCGGACGCATCAAGTATAAACAAGGCTTTAGCCTCCTGTCATACACTGTTCTGGGCTGCTCCAGGAGTCAGGACAGCTCTGTGTCTCTGAGCATGGTGCTGTCTGTGAGCGGGGCGGAGTAACGTAGCCCTCGTCCTCAATCACGCTGCAGTGTTTGTGAGAGCTGCCGCCTTCTCCACCCCATGCACAGAGTGAAATTCTCTGACTACAATACAAGAAAAATAAAACAGAACTTAAAACATTGGGGCTAATATGTTATCAAGCAAGCTGCTGATAGTTTTCGACTACAGTCCTAAAGTTAACTGCAAGTAAGCAAACCTTCTACCAGCTGTAGCATTATACCAGTTTCGGACGGTTCCACCGCACCAATCACACGGGGCTGCCCGTGGACGTGCCTGGCTTTAAATCGGCACTACTAAACACGGATATCGGCCGATGCTGATATATTAAAAAATTACAAATATCGGCCCGAAATGTCGTCCGACCTCTAGTTCACATTGCAGTGCTTCCGGGTTCTACATCAGAACGCCAGCTCTGTATTGGCTGACGCCGTTCACGTGAGCACCACAACGCATACATGTAATGCTGACACAGGAGCTGGCAACTCCTGTGTAACTGCGATATATATCCAAAATCTCAAATTTCAACTGGTTAATGTCTACCGGTATATCGCCCATCCCTACTGCATGCTAAAGAGAATAAACACCAATCCAATTGAAAAACTTCACCAGGTTAGTGATTATCGTTCAACATGTTGGTTTTGATGGACATATTTTATGCGCGCATAATCATTAGCCATTCATTCTGATATTACTGATTTTAATATCTTCAATAATTTTCTATTCTTGACTGATCTTTTTGCATAATTTTGGCAATAGATGAACTGTTAAATGAGTGACATTGAGAGCAGGGCCTGAAATTAACATCCGACCACGGGCCAAATGCGGGTTAATTTTGCAATTGGCGGGTAACACTGTCAATCTACCTGCAACATTGGCAGGTAGCCAATGAGAATTGAGTGATTCACTAGGCAGTTTGAGAGGATGCGACTACATTCATGCGATTGGATTCATCGGAAAGAAGATGAGGCCCTTCTCTGATTACGTTTGGATGTGCGAGTATTAAACTGTTGGTGAGATGGGACGAGATAATAATGCAAAGCTGGCGTAGGCTACAGTACAACCACAGATGTGTGTGCGTCGTGTGCATGTTGGGAGTTGGGAAGCGGTGAGAAAATGTCCGGTACGCGGTAACTTTACCAGTAATAATAATATTAATTCAGTTCTGTTTAACCATTCTTGATCGTGACTAAATCAGCCATCAACAAAGCCGTGTGTGATGTGTTTTATAGATCAAATTTAAGAATATAAACTGAAAGCTGAAGCATTGACTATATTTAATAAGATTATGGGGAAAAAATGCCCTTTATAAAAAGGTAAAAATTTAAATATGTCAAAGTTGATTGAACACTGTTAAAAATATTTCTTCAGAATAAATTATATCTACACCACACAAAAAAATCCAAGACAAGCACATGAACAGGCTAAATGTCGAGGAGAAAAAAAAGTGGCTGGTAAAAAAGTCACTGTGGCAGGTGGTCGAAAAAGTTAATTTCAGGCCCTGATTGAGAGTCTCTGTAGTTGTCCAATGTGACACTCATATGCTGATGTAATATGTATTATAAAGTTGACAGGTGATTTTCATAAAATGTAGTTTGATCTCATCATCTCAGTTGTTTAAAATGTTTTGCATGATTTGTTACGTTTAATTACCCCTTAGCAGATTTTTACGCATCTCCTTTTGTGTTACACATCATACAGCTTGAAAATGTCAAGGTTGGGAAAATAATGACAGAATTTGTATTGTTTTTATTGTAGAATTTTTATTGTTATTTAAATGTTCATTAAATCTAGCAACAAAAAGCGCTCCTAGGAGAAAAAAAAGATACTGCAATTTTACTAAAGATGGCAGTTCCATTTTTTTATATAACTCAGAATCCCACACAAAAGTGCAGATGGCAAACAGGGGAAACTGTGCATGAGTCAGGGGGGGTCAAATATTTGAGCCAAACACAGAGCAAATGTTGACTGACCTTGCTAAATCGGTTCACAAAGCACTAAGCAGACAAATTTCCCTGCATTCAAACGCAGCTATTTGATGACTAAAGATGATAATGGCAGGTTATGTACAGGGAATGGTCGCATTGCCTCTCCCACAATCCACCACAGCAGTGCACAGAATGCATTACCAGTCATCCAGTAAGATGTGTGAGTGCAAGTGAAACTACAGCAAATAAAAAAAGTATTCACTTCCTGGACCTCCTGAACATCAGGATATTTATTAATATAACTCTAATTGTGTTCATCAGAAAGAAGAAAGTCATATACACCCATAATGGCTTGAGGGTGAGTAAATCATAGGGTAATTTTCATAATAAAGTGAATTAATCCTTTAAAGGATTAGTTCACTTTTAAATAAACTTTTGCTGATAATTTATTCACCCCCATGTCATCCAAGATGTCCATGTCTTTCTTACTTCAGTCGAAAAGAAATTAAGGTTTTTGATGAAAACATTCCAGGACTTCAATGTGTCCCAAACGGTTCAAGGTCCAGATGACAGTTGCAGTGCAGCTTCAAATGGCTTTAAACGATACCAATGAATAAGGGTCTTATCTAGCGAAACGATGGGTCATTAAAAATTTAAAAAAAGTTTACGTTTTAGAAGCACAAATGCTCGCCTTGCTCTGTTCTGTGATGCACATTTGTGACGTCACACAATTACGGACGGCGTCTCCAGTTAATTTTGGGCAAACTAAAAAACACCTCTAAAAAGCTGTTGCTCAGTAACAGTGGAAATTAATTTTGTTTGGTAATGCGGCGAGATGGAAACAGGGTCTCACCTGCTGACTCAATGACTGATTCTAATGGCGGGATTGAAATGGTCCAGTCGTGGCCGCATTGAGATTCTTCCTCTGTTGGCAATGGTTAGCATTTGCCACATGTGCACCACCACGTCTCGTCGTTAGATCTTCGTCTGCCCGATGCTTGAGAGGCGTGTGTCGCCGCAGCAGTCTCTTCCATCTGCCTAATTTCTTCCTCTGTGTATTCTGGTTCAAAAAGGTAGGGCAGGGCGAAAAACTCCATCTCATCTTTTCCTCGAAGTTCAAAATTGTCCGACATCGTTGTTTTACCTCTTAACTCCCTTTTTTTGTAAACGGCGTTTGACTTAGTATGTGCACGTTCAACTTGTAAACACTGACTCTGTACTTCCGCCTATGTCAAGCCTCAAGCGTGACCTTTCCAACGTAATTGCGTATTACATGACGTCACGAACGTGCATCACAGAACAGCAAGTCGAGCATTTGTGCTTATAAAGAGTAAACTTTTTTTTTTTTTTAAATGACCGATCGTTTCGCTAGATAAGACCGTTATTCATTGTCTGGTATCGTTTAAAGCCCTTTGAAGCTGCACTGAAACTGTCATTTGGACCTTGAACCATTTGGGGCCCATTGAAGTCCATTATATGAAGAAGAATCCTGGAATGTTTTCATCAAAAACCTTAATTGGCTGGAAGGTGTGCAATAAAATTGTTTAATGCACAGTAGGCTTGCTACGATAGTCGGTGTTGCCGGTGTTACCGGTGTCCAGACTCCACACCGGTTACATCACTTGCCCACCGTGGCACCACCCACCGTCTTTTTGATTTGTTTTTATAGTAATAAAATAATTAGGTTCAGTTAGAGAACAGACAATACAAATAAAAACTGAACGTGTCTGCTTAATAAAGCAGGATCCGATCGTGAGTCTCGGCAGCGGCAGGAGTCATTCATCAGATTTAAGAGTGAGGAGCTGACTGAGATGATCGCGGAAGATTTGGTTTCAAAGCGAAACGTAAAAGCGCCTATTTAAGGGAGTTTGTCATTTGTTTTGTTGTTGTGTTTTTCATTAAAAATAATAGGCTAATGAACCCACAATTCAAGCAACCCGCAGGCGAATTGGCGCTAATTAAGAACCGAAAGTAAAATGTGCACGGCCGCACAGAGCGCGCATTGTTTACTTTCGCCTGGCTCCGCAGTGCGAGCCTCCGCGCTACGCTGCTGCGCGGATTTATTTTTGCCGCGCGCACCCTCGCGCTCGTGCGGGCTCGTCGAGTATAAATGAGGCTTTACGGACGAACTAACAGTGTGCATTCATGGCGTGCATCTCAATCATAGACTGATCAATGCTTGATCAGTGCCCTGACTACTGAACTAGGGAACTGATTGAGACGCGCCCATGGCCTCATGGTGTGTGCGCACTGGCGCGTTTTCAGTTCAGAGCGGTCGGGTGCATGTTACTTTCGGTTAGATAGAATTAGTGATTTAAAAGCCTCCGCCGGTGATACCGGTGTTGTCACACATCAATTAACCGGTGGGAAAATTTCCTCACCGTCACATCCCTAATGCACAGGTACTTCCAAGTCAGATGAATCCTCGTTCTATATTAATGGGTGTTGTTGTAGTGCGCGCTAGGGAACGTAAATGCACCATACGTCATTGCGTTGCTATATCATTGATATCGCGATATGACACTTTTTTTATCATGTAAAAATGAATACCGGTATAATCGTGGACGGTATGATATGGCACACCCCTAATATACTGCATTATATATAAAGTACCAGTCAAAAGTTTGGACAAACCAAACTGTACTATAATATACATATAAAGAATATCGGTCGATATATCGATATCAGACTTTTTAACTCCATAATATCGGTTTCGGCATCGCCCTGAAAAAACCTATATCGGTCGGGCTTTGGTCAGTGTTGTGGCAGAACTTAAATCATCAAGAAAAAAACATGCCCAGAAACGCCACAAAAAAAGTAACTGAAAAACAGTAGATACAAGAACATCAGTCACTATCCAGAGAACAGTTAAATCAATAATAAAGAAATGGAACAACGATGGAACAACTGTAAAGCTATCTGACAATGCCAATGGCAACTCTGAGGGAGCAAAGGCTTCGCATGAAATGATTCTGGTTCCAAAGAGCACTGAACCACACCCCGCTTATTGATCTCCGAGCATCTGGAAAAGCAGGGAAACCCAGTTTGATCCTGTCTTCATTTAAGTCAACATGAAATCTAAATATTTACCCTATTTAATCTCTTTACACATGATCTTGGTCTTTTCAGAGCATGTAGTCAAATTTAGTTGAGTTTATTATTTACGTTGCTTCCATGACAACATAATGTGTCATCTGCTTTGCCTATTTGCATTTAAACATCATCCAATGATTAAGTCCAAATCAGTTTACTGGAACACTGAGATGTGGGTTGCAAGAAAAAAAAAAACATTTAAATTCAATGAAAGCACGAACAGAAACTCACCCTATTCATTGGGATTCAATGTGAAAAACCCTGCAAACGACCGCACACAGGACATAATCCATCGCACAAATGCTTTTACGCTCCACCCTCATATGAATTAATCTCCCCAATCTTTGACCTGTCCTTGCATGCTCATTTGTCTCAATAACCAATGTTTCATTGGCTTTAAGAAAATGCATCATCATATTATGATATGGAAGCAGACATGTTGGAGATATAATTCCTAATATTGCAAAGAAATCTGCTCAACGGACTGCACCTTTCAAAGACCTTATCGGTTGAAATCAGCAACTGCTGATTAGGTATACCAAAGTCCGCTGTTGTTGACTTCAGCACTTCCCTCCACTCTCAGCAGTCTAAATTAAAGGCACAATATGTAAGAGTTTGGGATTAAAATATCCAAAAACCACTAGAACAATGTTATATATTTTGTTGACTTGTGTGCTTACATTATCCTAAATGTTTCCAAGAATGTTTAAATCCAGAGAAATAAGCAATTTTAACCAGGACACGGACCATGTCCATGCATCACCTATCAATGACATCATACCCGCGTTACCGTCGATTTTTAGAAACCATGGAAACACCAAAGACGTTTAATATAGTCTGTGTTTTATTAGACAGGTGAGCAACTGTCTGGATACATTCATCGGCAGAAAACAAATCATTGTTATATAGCTCAACACAGTTAGTCTTATTGTTTAAATGTCGTTTTCTTGATTTACGAGTATGTTTTACCATGCCTAATATTGATCTAGCTTACTGCAGTGTGCAACAAGTGTCTCATAGCAGCCGAGTGAACGCACAGAGTAGCATTATAACAACTTTCAACACACTCAAATGTATGTAATATGATAAAACAGCACTGTGTTACCCCACACACGCATGAGTGGAAGAAGCAGAAGCGATCGTCTGCAGCATAATAAAAGCTCCACGAAATACAGGGGTCATCAAGCTATGCCTTTATTTTGAATAAATGACCTCGCTCTAACGATGAAAAATTACATATTTTGGCTTTAACGGTTTTAAATGCCACAAATATGATCATCCTCGTGCCAAGGACCCCCATCTTGAATAAAATGTAAAAATATCTATATAGTTTATTGTATAAAAACCCAATTTAAACTGTAAAAAATTACCATATTATATACTTGTTACTAGATTAGGATTTTTCTCTACTCATCATAGCACTTATAGTTATTGATTTATTCATTCGTTTTATTTATATATTTATTTTAATGTAATGTTTACTTGATTTAATCTAACATGTTTTCCACTTTTTCTGCAAACATTTCTACAGACCCCCATAATAGTCCCCAGACCGCAGATTTATAAAAAAATATATATATATATATATATGTATGTATATGTGTATATATATATATATATATATATATATATATATATATATATATATATATATATATATATATATATATATATATATAAAACACAGATCAGAGACACATCAATCACACCTTAGAGGTTTGCATTTCATTGTAACAGTCACATGCAAGCAAATACAATCCTGACATTTACCATGAGAGAGCGGGTAAATGTAGTGTTTACACCAGTGACTACAACAAAGCCCTTATCCTACTGTACTCTCTCCAAATAAGTGGGCGTTACAATATAAACACTGAAGGAAATACCACACACCAATGTTATCTCAGTTCCTTAGAAGGAAAAACATCGTTTATCGTATGCATGTGCTCTTTAAAATAATAAAAACAGCTTTCCTCGAGCACAAACCTTGTGAACAGAGCGAATCATCTCTGATATTATAGATAGTACAAAACAAGTGATACATTTCAATGCTGACAAAGTAGTCATACGCTAGTTTGATTTTGAAACACTTAACATCTCGATCTTAATAAGAAAACAGATATATGAACAACGAAGCGTTAATGGTTAGTTGTCAACTCTCTGCTAGCATTTAGCTTAAGTTAGCCAGCCAGCGAATACGACACAGAGGAGCTCACAACACAAGAAATATAGGCACTTTTAAACAAATTAACGATAAAACATTTGTATTCATGTCGGGGTTACTCTTTATACTGCAAAGCGGCACTAAAAAACACCGCGAAGTGCCTCATTAGATTCGTTCCATAGAGCTAAGCTAATATGCCCGCATAGTCTCTGCTAATGCTTCTTCGGCGTTATGGAAAGCGTAAAAGTAGATTTCTTACCTTGAAAAGCTGATTTTCCCAATCAAACCCACACTCTGTGCTTGTTCGGTTTACGCAGGCATAAGAAACTGGGAGTTTGGTGGCTGTGGTTTGTTAGAGCCCGTCACACTGTGGCCGTTAGCGGCTAAGCTCTAACACACCTGATCATCACACGGGTCTAAACAGACACACTGAACACTGATGGGCCTCTAAGACAAGACCTACTAGTCCAAGTCAAATCAGTCCCTTACAATGATCGAGCAGAGAGGACATGGAAGGGTTGTGTTTGCAGACAGTACATCCAGGTCAGAGTCATGATGTAGTAGAGAATGACAACGAGAGAGAGAGAGAGAGAGAGAGAGAGAGAGAGAGAGAGAGAGAGAGAGAGAGAGAGAGAGAGAGAGAGAGAGAGAGAGAGAGAGAGAGAGAGAGAGAGAGAGAGAGAGAGAGAGATGCACCCTCAGAAACCAACTACTTGATCAATATTATCAGAAACTATCAATCTACATATTACAGCATTTTTTTTTTCATTAAATCTTGACAAATGTCTGTTTATATATTATTATCTTATTTTTATTCATTAATTAGCACCTTATATAAAAAAATAATAGATTATTTGTTATTGTTCACTTTCTTGTCATTATTTTTTTTGTGTAGGCCTAAAGCTTTAAAATATTGAATGTAAACAACACAACCATGCCAATAAAGTATTTTATTAGAGTTAAACTTCAAAAGGAAAAGTAGACATTCCTGCCACAATTTGGTTAAAAAAGGAACGTTTTTATGGTAGCTAATAAAATGGGGTCCACTTCGTCACGCTTTTAAGCGCTGAGCCCTAAAACCCTTTGATTGTCCCATAAAAACAAAAAACAAAATCAAAACTAGAACACGTGTATATTTGGACTATTGGGAAAACGAAAGTAAAAGTCACTGTAAATGAGAATTTAAAAATGATCATTCTAACGCAAAAGTGAAATACTGAAAACATAAAAATTTCACATTTTCCTAGATTGTCAGAAACTGCAGAATGCAGGTATTGATAGGTTGCAGGGGAAATCAATAGCCTATATGCTATAATGATCCTCATCATTATGAGGAAAAACTGACATTTGTTGGACTCATCGTGGGTGTGGGACAATATGCAGTCAGTTTAACGCAACAACAAAAAAAACAAATTTCAACTTTCATATCTCGTATGCATATGTTTAGCGCCCTCTGCTGTTTGACTTCTGATATAACTTAATACTGAACTGAAATGTGATTTTTATTCTTCATAATAATTCCTATGTAGACAATATTAAATAGGCCTACAAATAATTTTATGTGGGAAAAGGTGATTTATATAATTAGTAATAGCGTAGCTATACAGAACAGATGCATACTATAAAAAAATATGAAATTCTAATTCTACCAGGAAATTCATCAAATGAAATGAGTACCGCAAAACTATTTTACAGTTGATTTTTATTTTAGAGTCAGTTAAAGTAATAGGCCTATACATTATGAAAAACAACATGAACAGGTCTGTTGTATCCCTAATATCCAATATAAAAGCCTATATGGTTTTGAAATAGTTTTCAGCAGTGATGTTTCAACATTTTAATGATTGTCTGATCATTACATGAATGTCTGTATTTTTTTTTCATTACCACTGTACAGTGAATGATTCATATAGGCCTATTTATTTATTTCGAAGAGGCAAGTCTAACATTTATAAAAACTGCATTATACAAGAATTAGAAAAATCTCCTTTAAATCGTGTAGTACGATGAAGTATACACTGTATCACAGTTGTCAATGTTTGAAAAGTCTTAATCAGTTTGCCAAAGTACACTGATTCGAGAGAGAGAAAAAAAGATGAACGACACAAGCTTATGAGAACCTCTGGTGGTGAACTAGATGAATCTGAAAAAAAAATCAAAACATAACTTCAGACTCTATGAACAAGCAAAACATAATTTGTATGGCTATATTGTTTTTAAAATATATGTGCTTACAGATAAGATGGAAGAACAATGCATATTTACTTTATATTATATTTTTATATAAAGTAAATTAATATAAAATACTAAATTGACTATTCTATTTAAAATTGTGTTTTGAAAATTTAGTTGAATAATTGAATAACCAAGTATCCCATAATCAGTAAGAGATTAATTATAAAGGTAACTTATATATGACTCTGACTTATATAATACACATATTTAATTGACCATATTTTATTTTATGTCATAATAGCAACACTATGAATTTAAATAGAATTCTATGAATTCACTCAATTAGCCTATAGGCTTTAATTAATAGCGAATATGACTGAAATCTAACTCAGAATTATTGAATAATAACCCAAATAATTACAGCAAGTATTGAATTAATTATAATTTTTATAACATGCCACTTGGGACCTTCTGTCTCAATTCTGATCTTTTCTTTTTAAAACAATCCACAAATCTAAAAACATTATTGTGTCCATAAATACCTCATTAACAAAAAACATAACTTTTAATATTCACATAATACAATGACACAAATTAGATAACTTCAAAACTGTTTTGACTGACTAAATCTCACAAATATCGATATTCAGATAAAATGGCAAAATTAAGAAGAGCATAGCCATTTACTAAATGTGTTGAGATGAGATTTCGAGCTCAAGAGAGTATGGACAAGTACATTTTGATTAAAGTTATTTCATTATTATAACAGCACTGCATGTTCACTTTATGGATTCTTCACTGTGTGTTTGTTACAGATTCTGTGGGTTTCACTCGCTTTCTGTGCCTCAGGTTCTGTAGAACATTCACTTCAGGCTTGTGCCATGGTCAACGTAACATCTCCACTTTCAGCAGCTGTGGAAAAATAAGTACATGATGACTGAATGTCCAAAACTGATATCCAATTTGTGTGGAATCTGGATTTCTACATCAGAATACTGAAGAGGTCTAAAGAGAGTCATTAAGGTTATATAATTTTATTACCATCTTCTGATTCCTTAACTGGTTTAGCTTCCTCCACAGCATCCAGTATTATTTCCACAACAACTTCTTCTGCAGGCTCTGTTGTGGCCTGTAGCGCTTCCTCCAGTTCTGTTGGTGGCGCTGTGAGTTCTGAATGTTCTGTTTCAGTGGCAGCTGGCTCATGCTCATGACATAATGCTTTTTCCTCCTCTGTTTTTTGATCTACTGCCTCGACCGTTTCTGACATCGCCTCAGCAGGTCCAGATATGGTGTCATCTTCTGACAACATCACCACAGGACTCAATGACTCTTCCAATTCCAAGATACTCTCCATCTCTGTAACAGAGGCCTCCTCTGATGAAGCAGGGCTTTCGACATAAACTTCGGCCTCAACAGGGCTGTCTGCCTCGGACTTGACATGATCATCTGCCACTTCAAGAGTAGTCTCTTCTACTGCCTGAAGTGCTGAAGGCAGGTCCTCTAGTTCTCCTCCTCCTGTTTTCAGATCAGATCTATCAATCGTGGGTTCCTCAACCTCAGCTTCCTCACGCACTTCTGCTGAGACCTCAACAATCTCCAGACCATTGAGGGTCTCCACAGAACTGTTCTCCTCAGCCAACCTCACTGCGGCCACCAGGTGCTGATCACCAACCGAAGCAGCTGCAATCTCCACTGTAGATCCAGCCAGGATTTTCACAGTGCTCATTAGATCAGACATTGGGATAGCTGCAACAAGATTAGTTTAGAGCAGTAAATATGCTATAAGTTAGCATCAAGTTGAATCTATGGACTTTATTTGAGCATTTTCTATTTATTCAATTTTTCTCTGAATTTGAGGGAAATTCTGAAGAATCTTTGTCAGGTTTATCATGGTTAACTACAACTTAAAAAATAAAAATCCATACAACATTGTCATTACTTGAAATAAAATAAAATAAACATTAGCTGTAATATATACACTGATCAGGCATAACATTATGACAAGTGAATAAGACTTATTATCTCTTCATCACGGCACTTAAAGGGTTAGTTCACCCAAAAATAAAAATTCTGTCATTAATTACTCACCCTCATGTCGTGTTAGTGAGCACTTCTCCTTTGCAGAGATAATCCATCCACTTCACAGGTGTGGCATAACAAGATGCTGATTGGACATCATGCTTATTGCACAGGTGTGCCTTATTCTGGCCACAATAAAAGGAGAAGTGCTCACTAACACAGATTTAGACAGATATGTCAACAATATTTGCGAGAAATAGGCCTTTTGTGTACATAGAAAAAGTCTTAGATCTTTGAGTTCAGCTCATGAAAAATGTTGCGTTTATAATTTTGTTCAGTGTATATATTATTTTTACCTAATAAAAACTAGACACATAAAAAGATTAATAATAGTGATAAAAACACAAAACAAAATTACTAAATATAATTACTAAATTGATAAATCTGTATATCAATTATTCTAAAATAACACAGATATACATTTATGCATTCAGCGGTCACTTTATTCAGAGCGACTGACAAAAGAGGAACATAAGCAATTTAATGTTTAAACAGTGTTAAAAAATATTACGTTTTAAATGCTTTTTTAAATTCGTTGGTTGATTCAAGTTAGGCATAATAATTGTAATGACTTCTGCACATGCTTGTATGTTCTGTCTGCAACTTTGTTCCAAATGAAACTTAAAAAATACTACAATAACATAAGTTAATGAGAATATTTAAAAAATATATTACAGTAAAATAACATGGAAAACGGTACAGAAGATAACCGAGTAAGGTCAAAATCTTCAAGCGCTTTAGATCTTCCGTTTGACTGTTTCTCAGAATCTTGCATTTGGATGGAAACATGTATTTAAGGAATTATTTTAAGATTTATATCTAATATTATATCCTCGTGTTCAAGTTTGCATTATATGGCTGGCTATACAATATTTCTATGTAGTTTGACCCAGAGCAGCAGGGGGCAGCTGAGTACTTTTTTGCTGAAGAGCACACATAAACTGTATACTGTTGGACATCAACATGGAAACTAAGATCCTGGAAAGCTGGATTTGAAGGCGGTACCATTAGGAAATCTCCTTAAGACACCATAAGTGGCATAAATCCACTAAGATTAGTGATTAAATAATCAAAACGCATAAAAGAGATTTACCCAGATTAACTGTAAGAGATTCCTCAGCGTCTTCAAATAAAGTCATTATAATCAAGTCCGTTTGAAAACATTTGTGTCAAGTATGCAAACTACAGTAGGAGGAACAATTGGGATGCATTTATCAACCTGAGGAAGTGGGGTTTCATCTGTATTAACAGGATTGTGAAAACATTAAAGCAGATGATCTAAACTAAGCAAAGCATCCTGATTAAAAACACAATAGGAGCTATTCTACTACAAATGTACACAATATACAGAAATACAAAATGGAAATGCACTTACAGCATAGAAACTATTATGATGATTTGTTCATTATTTTTCATTTAATTTAAATTTCATGATGTAAAGGGGTAAAAAAAATGCAGTCAAAATGGCACTGAATTTAAAAAATATATATATCTTTTTTAAGTACTTTATTTAGGGAATACAAATATTTTGTCAGTTTTAAAAACTACAATCAACATAAATTCTGAGTTGGTCGAGCCTAAATTCTAAAAACAGCATTGAGAATAAGAGCAAATGTCTGTCAAGTATTATGATGTGAAAATGACACTGGCACAACGTTTCTTTATGATATTTCACATTTTAACCCTCTGGTGCTCTTCGGTCATTATTGACGAAAGTTTTTAAGTTTGATTCAATTTTGAACTACATGTATGAATGGTATGAAACTTGGTAAATGTTATGGCACTTGCGAACACACACACACACACACACACACACGCACACACGCACGCACACACACGCGCACACTCGCACGCGCACACGCACACGCACACGCACACGCACACACACGATTCGAAAAGGTTGAATGGTCCTGGAAAAAAATAGTCACATTTGTATTCCTTGTGATCAAAAATGACCACATTGGAAATGAATGGGAAATTAATTTCATCTATTGGAAACGTTTGGTACTGCGCCCAAACAAAATCTTACTGAAAGCTAATTTTTGATATATTATTTATAGCTACTGCATAAACATAATTTAGTACCATAATAAAAAAAATATTGAACTAAAATATAGTACAGTCATTTTATTAAAAATGGGGAAAAAAGGGTCATTTTTGACCACCACGCAAGGAGAACCAGAGGGTTAAGAGATATTCACAGAATGATGAACTGTTCGGAAATTGCCGCAGGGGCTTGCCTCCATCCCAAAAGCTAAGAGAAGTCCATATTCACAGGTGAAAATACAATGATAAACATTAAAAAAAACCTGATCTCCCTTAAAGACAAAATTGCTTATAAGACCATAGCGGTTTGGAATGCATGTATAGAAAGACACTAAAATAGGTCAGATATGTTTAAAAATTGGCCATGCCCCACAAAAAGTCTTGGTATTCGAATGGTATTCTGGGAAATGAAGTATGTATGCATGTATGATGTTTGTATCTATGTATACAGTACTTAGTAAGTAAGTATATATATATATACATATATGTGTTAATGCTGCCTTCACATGCTATCGGAAATTTCATATTTCCCACTTCCTAAATCGTGATTACGAGTGATTAAGTTTTTACGATAATTCCGATGAAAGCAGTGTATATGTGCATGTACAGTATTTGTTTGTATATTTTACTCAATTCAAAACTAGCAACTGGACTGGAATTCACCCAACATTGTCAATATGAGTTATTTAAGACAAATGTCTCCCTGCACACGCATGAATGAGGGAATGTCATACACGGCAACAAGTATTACATCAGGCACAACCACTGGTTGTGTAAGAGGAGAGGTTTACATATTATAATTGTATGTGTATATATATATAATATTTATTCAAGTGTCAAAACACAGACTGGAATAATAAAAAGGCCACTTGCAATTTAAGTATATTTAAGTGCATTGCCATGTTTTTTTTTTTATCTTCAACACATGTTTTTGGACATCCTCCACCTCTCCTCCTCACCGTCCCTGTGGGATTAGCACCCTGTGGAGTTCAAAAAGGACACTTCTTTCTGCTGAGAGGACACAGATAAAAGGAGCACAACAGAGGGAGTCTCTACAAGTTAATGGAGCGTTCCAAGGTGGGTTGGGAAGATTCACATAGGGTTTACATCTAGACTGCTCAGTATTCAGACTGTTTCCTCAACAGAAGACTCCTCACCGGTTGTCTCGGCAATAGGAGCCACAGCTTCAGCAGCAACATCCTCAACCACAGGTGCAGTAGGTTCCTCGGCATCAGCTGCTACTGCCTGTACAATGGCCGTTTCTGCCTCAACCTCCATTGCTGCATCCACATGTTCTGGGGTCTCTTCAGCCTCCACATCAACCATGACCGGTTCTGCTGCTGCGGCCTCAACAATAATGGTGTTTTCAGCTACTGTGCTTTCCACAATCGCAGCTGCTTCTGCTACTGAGGCTATGTTGGCCACTGCTTCTACTGTACATGGAACACAATAAGCAGGACTTTAAGAAAATGAAGAGGGTTAGCATAGTTCATCCAATAATGAAAATTCTGTCATCATTTACTCACCTTCAGGTTGTTCCAAATGTGTATGAATTTCTTTCTTCAGCTGAACACAAAAAAATAAGATTTTGAAGAATG
This sequence comes from Gobio gobio, assembly GCF_949357685.1. Classification (NCBI taxonomy): domain Eukaryota; kingdom Metazoa; phylum Chordata; class Actinopteri; order Cypriniformes; family Gobionidae; genus Gobio; species Gobio gobio. Next base: position 17,762,371 of record NC_137099.1, read on the forward strand.
TCGATAACCAAACAGTTGATGGGAGCCCTTTGACTTCCATAGTATTTTTTAATATTTAAAATATCTTCTTTTGTGTTCAGCAGAAGAAAGAAATTCATACAGATTTGCGACAAATTGAGGTTGAGTAAATGATGACAGAATTTCTCCTTGGAACAACATTAGAGATTAAGAGAACCCGGCGATGCACAGACAGATAGCGGAAACCATTCATTCAGATTAGCAGCAAGCTCAACTGACTTTGAGTCTAAGCTCTTAAAGTTTGCATTAGAAACTTTCTTGGGAGCTCAACGTGAACCAAAATCTCAGCATAGGTCAGTTTTGTTAAGGAACCTGCATGGATGCTTGATTGGCTCAAGATAATGCAGACCCATCACCAAGCAAACACCAAACAAATCAACGTGCAAGATGGGTTCACACAAAAATGTCATTTTTGCATTATTTATTCCTATATCTTTCTTCCATGGACCAAAAAAGAAAAAGAAAGAATGAAGACGGTGGTGGTCACTCTTTTCTATGCAATTGCAATGAATGGAACTTTCAAGCTCCAAGAAGGGCACAGAAGTACATAAAGGAATGAAAGATGTAGAATACAACTAATGCGCTCTATTCCAAGTGATTCTGAAGACATACAATGGGACAAAATTGGGGGGAAATGTATCTTTGTACTCATTGGAAGTAAAATTAGCTATATGCTTATTTTATAGGCATACAGTATAAATATAAGATTATATAAAATGATATGGGCTTGGAATAACATTTATTCCTTTTATAAACAGTTATTATAAGCAATATCATGAAACCAGATTTATGTTGAACACACTACCGTTCAAAAGTTTAGGGTCAGTATGATTTTAATGTTTCTAAAAAAGTCTCTTTAGCTCACAGAGGGTGCATTTATTTGAACCAAAACAGTATCAAATATTGAATACAGTAATGTTGTGAAATATTACTACTATTTAAAATGACTGTTTTCTATTTTAATATATATTAAAATGTAATTTATTCCTGTGATGTGAAATAAATTTTTTTTGCATTATTACTCCAGTCTTCAGTCACGCAATCCTTCAGAAATCATTCTAATATGCTGATTTGCTGCTCAAGAAACATTTATTATTATTATAAAGTAAAAAAATACATCATTTATTTAAAATAAAAATGATTTGTTATTGCTATTTGTTATGTCTTTATTGTTTTGATCAATTTATTGTTTCTTTGCTGAATACAAGTATTCATTTCTTTAAAAAAAAAAATATAATAATAATACTACATAAACTGTAAAAATAATACAAAAAACTAAGTACAAAAGTACAAATGATAATGTACTTTTGATAATAGGAAAGCACTTTACTAAGTTCAAAGGATGTCATCAATCATGCTTACTTTTGAAGTGCCACAACTTTGCAAAGACAAAACGTCAAAACTTCACACGTTTTGCAACTAATTTAGGAAAAGTGGTTGTATTCTGAGATATGTGAAAATTGATAGAAAAGTTGTTATTGGCTACTTAGTGTATTTTTAAACACTAAAAAAAAAAAAACAATAAAAACAGACATAATGTTAAGACAGAGGCTAAATTTATACACACCCTTCTCACCTGATGGGAAAACAAAAAGTTATGTGGTTAACTGCACGTAAGCAAGAGAAGTAAACAAGTGAAAGCTTGTCTAAATGTAGCTATGGCTTAGTGGCTGCAGAGTAACTGCAGAAAGAGGATCAGGCCTGAGGAACTGCAGTAACATACACATACCAGAACAGGCCTGACTCACAGCACCCATCAATTCAATGAATCCAAGAATAAAAGAACTCTGAATGGGAATCTAATCCCAGCTGTCTGTGTCAATTATTCTACTTTACTGATCTTGAAAGATTAACTGTGGTCATTAACAGGCAAACTGAAAACAGGTATTCATAGACAAAAACAAAACTGCTAAAATAAAATAAAATCATAGAAAATATTTTTTTAAAATTCTTACTTTTTGGTCTGGCCTCCAGTTGAGCGATTCTTTCATTATATCTTGCACTGTCAGAGTTTATTGTCTTATAAACCTGTAGGGAGGAAATGGGGTGAGTTTAGATGAGGATAAATGGATGCTATTGTTATTAAGAGTTCCAAAGTTTTCTAAAACAGGATGAAGGAAGTAAAAATACATACATAAACAAGAGCAGCAGTAAGTGAGCTTCCACCAATCACCATGTAAGCCATGTTTGTACCGGACGCAGGTAGCCCAAAGGACATCTGTCGTGTAGGGAATACAGCTATTGAAAGATAAGAGGGAGACATGTATCAGTAAATGCAAATTTATTAAGTATTTTTGAGTAGAATAATTAGAGTCTGTTTCCCTTCACCACCTATCAATCAAATGTTAAAATATGAAAATCCATTACACTTTATTATTAAACATAGAAACTGTATTATATTTATATAGGCCTCTAAATTATCAACATTCTGGAAACAAAATTTGAGTGTCAAACCATTTCAATATTTACTATGTAAAAATGATATAAATTGTTCAAAAATTAGTACGGTCCCTCAGTTGTAATGTCATTTCAATCATTTGTGGAACAATATATATATATATATATATATATATATATATATATATATATATATATATATATATATATATATATATATATATATATATATATATATATATATATATATATATATATATATATATATATATATATATATATATATGTTCTATTTTGTATTTTTACATCTACTATGTAATTACTATGGAATAAATGTTCTATTCATTAAAATCAAGTATAAATCTCATCAAGCATTTTACATTTATTCCAAAATAATAACTAAAGGCACAATTTAAACTGTATATATTTTAATTGTGAATTGATGATCTGCTGTTCTTTTTAATAGTCAATTTCATCAAGCCAAGTTATCAAGTTCGGTAAACACTGATCACATACGAAGATGAAGGCTATACCTTTAATTTCACCAAGCTGATTGCTCACTACAGAAATCCCTACAGTCATCATGAAAGTCAAGTTCGAGTTTGATTCAGACATGACATAATATCTAAATGGCTGAGTGGTTTACTTACTTTTTAATACGTCTTTTCATTAAACGCAAAATTTTGTACATCCAGACCGATTCGCAAACTTGTAACACGAAAACCAGAGGTGGGATTTATTGCACAAACCAAACATATCCAACCATAACCAATCATATTCAATCATAGTGCAACGGAGGCATTGCCCCCTCTCACGTGACTTTCTCTCATTCATTCTCAATTACCTCCCACCAAAGCCACCGCTAGGGCTGTAATGATTTGACCAAAAATAAAAACCTCGATTACGATTAATGAACGATTATTTCGCTTTTTTTTGGTTCATTTTTTGCCCTCATAAGGTTTTTGAGTAAGTTCACTGATAAGGTTTGTACTGTAAATATTGTGGATTTTTTTTTCTAATGAAAAAGTTTATTTCTTTGTGATTTTAAAATACTTGAAGGAAACGGTTCAGTTATTGTCTATGGGGCAGATTTCTGTTTGTTGTAGGCTACATCAGATACAGATAAATTAACACAGTAGGCCTACATTACATTCATTTGAATGCATTAATGAGAGAGTGATTGTGTGTGTGAATTACTCATACCGTCTCTATTCATTATTAAGCTGTGGTTTGTACTTACTTCAAAAGGTATTAAAATATGTGCTATAACGGTTGAGTTTCTAAGCTAGTGACTTTATTGTAGTCACAGGACAGTGTTGACACTGCGTTTCTGCGCTCCTCTCTGCTCGCGATCTTCACGTGATGTGCAAGCTTCTGTCTGAGTGCTCGTTTGTCGCAACATATCAGGCATTAGTTCAACATAATACACATCTGATGGTCGAAACTGGCATGGCTTAAACCACATACAAATGACAAACTTTGTGAGGACGCACGCAGGTGAAAGAGGTCTGCCTTCAGGGCGCGCGCGTTGTCAGAGACGCGACACGGCTCGGCTGTCTCACAGAAAAAAGCTGAGCCCTGAACGGATACATTGTCCATATTGTTGTTTTTGAATAGTGCACAATCACTTTAAATGTTGAAACTGGCAAGCCTTTAAACGCATTTACTTGACAGACTTTATGAGCACGAAAGTGAAAGCGATCTGGCTTCGGGGCTTGCGCGCGCCGTCTGTGTGTGTGTGTGTGTGTGTGTGTGTGTGTGTGTCGCAACGTGTAGGCTATAAGAACCGCAATTAACTGACCTGTATATAAACTGTGTAAAACGTGCAGTTGCTATAGTGATTCTGAGTATCTATAAACACAGATAACCGCTCCTGCATCTCTCTGTGTGCCTGCAAACTGCACTTGATGTGACTGACGCGGCGGAGTCACGTGAAAACCGAAATAACCGACATGGGAAAAATATGTCGGTTAGAGGTTCTGAATGTCGGTTTCGGTTATTTTTCGATTAATCGTACAGCCCTAGAGTCGGTTAAAAGTCAATGGGCTCAGGGGAGGCAAGAGAGACGCAGACTCTCCCGCTGTAACTTTACGGGTGTCGCTATTGGACTGTGTTACTTTAGAAAAAATTGTGATTTAAACACTTTTTAATGTGATATATAAAATCAACATTTGTAAATGAGTAATTTTATATTTCTCCACAGTTTTTAACTCGATTATGCTGTTCGCAATGCTTTATGGGATTGTAGTTAAATACACACTCTTGTACTGTGCCTTTGTCTTTTTGTCCGATTTTCAAAAACTTTTTTGCTTCAAATCAAAGTTTGTAGTGTTGTGATTCACCTCGTAGCTGATTTTCTTGGTTCATGGATTAGATATCTTTAACGATGAAAAAAAAAGACTTCCGCAACCAGCACCGCTGAAAAAGGAGCCAGGCACTTTTGCACTGCATTACATCACTAGGCCTAATCAAGTTTAGTGGATGAGTTTGATGAATGGAAATAGCATGCAAAGTTACAGGGGACCAGACAAACCTGATACAGCAAACAGCATGTGTTTCAGGCTTTTGTGTCTGTGCATGCATTTAGGCAAACACACATCCTCTGTGTAGCTGCAGTGAAGCAGCAGAAAGGAACACAATGTCCAACTGTGAAACCGCCCCTCCCACCCTCTCTCTAGAGAAACATTTCATCCCACAGGAGCACATGCACAGGACATGCAGTGTCCGTGCAAAAATACAGTGTCACATAATCCAGATCCAAAATCTGGACTTTAAATAGCTTTTTTCCACAAGAACAAAGCTGGAAATTTCAGGAACGACTGCAATAATAAGGTGACCGACTCAGCAACAAGGTGGCCTGTGCCTCATTTACACATTTAATCTCATTTACGGCTGCGTCAACAGACTGTTAAGGTGAAGCTAGACCAGCAGGTGTCCAGGACAATGTGTGCGTAGTCATGCTCTCTGCTGCACACATAAACACTGGCATCATTTCCCCCCATTGCAGACGATGTTAATGTGCAGAACCCGAGGCAAATTCATGTTGGCAGAGAGCCCTGCTGCATTTTCAAATATTTGGGTAGTTTTAGGAAATGCCTGAGCAGATTTTGTGAATGCATAAGTTAAATCATGCACAAAATGCTGAGTCAGCAGAAAAAACCTGATTGGCCCTCTAAGTTAAAGTGGCCAGAAGATGTTCATATGAAGGGGCAAAAAACAACTTTGCACAGTTCAAACTGAGTGAATCCTTTGACAGGAAATTAACTTTAAACAGATCAAACCCAGCTATTTCCCACAGATGCACTGGAGCAGTGAAGGGTTTATGTCGCTGTTATCTGTTATGGAAAATTCTGCATTAAAACGGAACAAAATTCAGATAAACTCACTGTAAAAAATACAAATAAATTTAACTTATCTCAACAATCTCTATCCTTATCTTAACTCATATTTCTTCATCTGTAAACTAAAAATGAAGTGTTCAATAAATAAAAGCAGCAATTAAAATGGGAGTTGACATTTTTAATGGGTTGATTTTCTTTGGAATGCAGGGCGCTACACAAAAAATCTGATCATTCCCACTTTCTTTCAAATCATTATGTAAATATGTGGAATAGCCTAAATATTAATACCATATAAAACATAAAAATAATCACAACAGTACAAATAATATTCTAAACATTGCAATACAAACCCATTAACCAAATGGGGGGGGGGGGGGGGGGGGTCGTCAGATAAAACCTCTCTGAATATTGCATTATAACATTCATGAGTCTCCTCCAAATGCAAAGACAAAATAAGTCTTTCTGGTTTGCTGAAAATTTTATGATTTATTCAGTTTACATGAAGGAAGTCTTTTGATGTGATTGATGAAATCCCTATAAACAGACTTGTTGTATTGTCTATATTTTTGGGAATTTGATAAGCATATGTTATATATGAGCATATGATGAGCACTTGTTACATAACACAAACATCAGAACTCATTGTTCTGGATTGGGGTAAAACACAAACACACACAAACACACACACACACACACACACACACACACACACACACACACACACACACACACACACACACACACACACACACACACACACACACACACACACCCCTAAAAGGTACGATTGATATTTTAAATTTTCCACTTCATATTTCATACATGTTGTAACATCACTCTCTCTTTTAGATTGTGAAGTGTAGGCTGGAGAATTTCATTTTGCACAATCGAAACTATACTAAATATGGATTGAATTATGTGAATTATTCTTACCATTGCTGGATAAAGGAGTGAGTGTTTTGCGTGCCAGAGGTGCAAGTCTTTGCCAAGCCGCTCGGCAGAACATCATTATTCCTGCTGTGAACCTAGAATCTGAGTAACTGAAAACTTCTACTGACAGATTTACTCTTCACACAAGCCTGTCTCTCGCACAAACAGATCCTTTTAAACTCCCACTGTCACCTCCTTCTGTGTCACGTCATGCATAATGTGCACGTGGTCCATGAATCTTCTATAAATATAAAACTGGATTAATATACAATTTTAAAATAAAACTGAATAAACCTCTGATTCTATTGCAGTAGCCTATATAATTGTTATATATATTTATATATATTATATATATAAAAGATATATATATATTTAATTTGTATAGGCCTACTTAAATTCTCGGATGGCATTATAAATTATTTGTATGTTTATGTGTGAATGTAATATGAATAATCTCTGGTCATGACTAAACAACTCTAAACCATAGTAGCCATGATGTTATTTTATTTATTTATATTTATATTTAATTTGGTCTTGAAACCTCAATTTCAGTTTCACTTCTGACCTACATTTTTCATTTTATATTTATATTTATAGGCTAAGTGCCTTTCAAATAGACAAGCATATTAGCGTTTTATTGCAAATGAATAAATAATACACTGTTCGTATGAAAAAAGCGACACAAAAACATACATTTGAGTTTGTGCATGTTCAGTAGTTTATGAAACTTTAACGTAATTCGTCAGGGAATAACAATTTACATGGTAATAACAAATCACGAGTCACTACTTTTATTTTGAAATCTCTACCGGATGTTCAGAACTTCAGAACTACTGACTACATCGCTTTGCGGAGAGAGACTGCGGGAAAAACAGCAGGCATGGCGGGGCGCGGGAAAAGAAAACCCAGGTCTTCGCAGCAGGTAACTTACTTCATATAATCTTCATTATTTCGAGTAGTTAGAGTAAAGTGTTCAGGTATCCTTTTACGTTGAGTATTTTACTGAGATATAATGGCTGCTCGTATGTGAAATATTGTGACTTGCATACCTTGTGCAACCACTAACGTTACATTTCAGTTATGTTTGTCCATTCAATCTGTATAGTGAATATTATGTTAGTAACGTTAATCACTTTGTGAATTTGTTCGTGTCTTCAGTGTGCTTTAGCTGTAGTCTGTTACAAAGACCCAAACTATGTGTTAGTATCAGAACATCAGTGGCTAAACAATTATGTATGTATGCATCATCTGATATTAGTTTGTGACAGTTTATAGATGTCCCTTGAATTGTAAATGATGACCACTATCAATTTTAATCTGCACCTTGCACATCTTTCCTTTGCTCAACTATTCAATTTCTTCATTCTTCCTAGAAAAGTTATCGTCCTATAGTTTTTGTTATTTTATTACTGAAATTATTATTTCTGCCCATATCTTTTCAAATATTGCCTGTTCCAGACAGAAACACCAAACGGGGAGGTGAAAAAAGCAAAAGAAGGGCAAAGAGACGAGAAGCCTGTTGTCGCAGGAGAAATGAGAGAAGAAGTGGAAAGATTGTACAAGCTACGCATGCCTGACGATTTTTTCCAGTTTTGGGAATTTTGCAAGACTCTCTGTGCCGACTGTCCACAAGGTATCTGTGTTATATGGATGGTTCTATATCCATACCAGTGCTATTCATGTATGATTTTTTGCACTATTGTCACTATTATCATTTAGCAATGCAATAAAAAAAAAGTTTGCTTCCCCAAAGAACCTTTCAATGAACAATTCTTAAAATATTTTTTTTAATAAAGAATTCATTATAAATGTATTCAATTGAATATTAATTACAGTTATGTGTTTTACATGTCTTCTTGCACTGATGTATAATCATTGCGTGTGTTTTTGTGTGCTTTACAGATGCCCTAAAGGAAACACTTGGGCTTCAGCTAGTTGGCCCGTTTGATGTCCTGTCCAAAAAACACAAAAGCTCATCTTCCTCTCAACCCAACTTTCACCTTCATTGGCGCCATTTCTATGATCCCCCAGAGTTTCAGACAATCATACTGGGCAACGTAGACACCCAGCACCACATGGGCTACTTTAGGTGACTATTTACTTGTGAACAGTGCTGGGTGGACGACTAAGAAATTGTAGTCCATTACTGATACAAATTGCATGATAAAAATTGTAGTTAGTAATGTAATCAATTAATTACATTACACATTTAAGGTAATATAATCTGACTACTTTTTGATCACTTTTGACCTAACTTGTTTATAACATTGATTTGAATAGTTTAATCTTGTACCATATTGATAAATAAAAGGAGAAATAAAAATTATTCCATTGAATTAAGCATTATGTCAGGGATTGGAACTGGCACTGCAGGAGGTTGGAATAAAATGAAATATACTTTATTGTATGTTTCGACAGAACCTGATACATAAATTATATTATATTAAACAATATTCATACACATACGCATAAGAATAGGTCAACTTCGCTAATGCATGTCCAATAGTCTGATTGATACCGGCACAAAAGACATTTATGATTTTTTTTCCCCTTACATTTATGAAAACCTATCAATTAATAACACCATAAAAAAGTTACATTTTTGTTTGAACTTCGATTTGTTTTCCATTTAAATAAAAACATTCAAAATAAAACATTAGCTAAAAAAAGATTAAATATTTTATTTATGCTGTGCAGTCTCTCAATCTTCCATATAGTTGCCTGTCTAGTGGTGTGTGAAAATTTAAAAGATAAAAGAAGAATTAGGGAAAAGAAGTGATTTCTGAATATTTTACTGACATTTTGTGAATATTAAGTAATCATGTAATGTAATTAATAAAGTAAGTGTATTTAATATTTGGAATCTGATTATGTAATCAAGATAGATTACATATAATCAGTTACTACCCAGCATTGTCTGTGAATGACATGTATTTTTTAGGGATGCACCGATATGAACATTTTTGCCGATACCGATAACCGATAATTCTTAATATTTGAAAGCCGATAACCGATATATTGGCCGATAAATCTAAATACAAATTTTAATAAACTCTGAGAGCCTGATTACAAAAACAAAAGGCTCACCATTAAAAGCCATGTCCCAAACACTTCAACATAAACCAAACCTATACACTACAGTAGCCTATTTGAACCAGTGTGAGATTCCTTACCTTTTCAAATTAATTTTACACTCCTATGGCCAATTTTTTTTTTTAACACTTTACAATAAGGTTTAATTTTTGTTAGTATTAGTTAACCAACAATGAATGAACAATACTTCAACAAGATTTATTAATTTTAGTTCATGTTAATCTCAACATATTCAGACCCAAAGTTGTGTCTTTTAACATTAGGTATGAACTGTGAATGGACTGTTACAAAACACAAACATTTTATTACTAAAAGAAACAAAGGTTATTGCTCTCTGTTTGTTCATGATAGTTAATGCATTAATAAAATGAGACCTTATTTGTAAAATGTTACCAAAAATTATATTGTCTAAAAAATAAAAATAATATACCTAAATAATGCAAACAAGTAATTGAACAGCATTACTTAGGCTGCATAATAAAGAATCAGAATGCAAGTGCATGAAATAACCTCCACACAGACGATAAAGAAATGGTTTTAATCAAACCATATTGTTGATGGAAATGATACGAGAACAATAAAAGTGCTAATTATAAAAAATAATGCTTCTGTGTTTTTGAAAAAAAAAATATGTTTAATATTACAGTAATAGTAAACATCTGTAATATTAGTCTAGTCTATTAGGAATAATGTTGCTGTTTGAGAGCGCGCTGAAGCTGGAGAGAATGAACGAACAACCATAAACTGAAGCGCTTAGAAGTTTAATTAACAACTAAACGCATCATATATGAGAACAATCAGATATTTATACAAAATAAATATAATATTACAACTTATATTAGCACAAAATCACGCATAGGTGAAGGGTTATAACTCCTGTGGATGCTCTTCCCCTGTTTGAGAGCGTGCTGAAACTTAAGATGATCACCGGTACAGTGAAGCACTGCGGGTTATTGACTTAACGAAACACATCCTATATGACTTTAATCAGATGTTTATACTACAAAAACGTAATTTTACGACTTACATATGCTTAAAATGACGCGAATGCACAAGCGAACTTGACTGTGCTGGTCAGAATGCGTTGTTGACGCTTCCCACAACAGCGCGCTGAAAAACAACTAAACCCAGAGAATTCACTACGTTTTATAACAGAAATATTCTCATTGCAGTGTTATGTATAGGACAGTCCCAGTAGTTATTAATGCTGTGCATTTCTGTTTGAAATGCGCGCGCCGGTACAATGAAGTGCTTTACTGCATCGTTAATTAACTCAACCAAACGCATCCTATATGGGATTATATACACAAAATAATAAATATAATATTACAACTTACAATGGCACAAAAGACTGTGAATGCACAAGCAAACTTGACTGTGCTCGTCATGAAGGTGTAACTCCGTGGGCGCGCGCTGAAGCTAAAGACCGGTACAATGAAGTGCTTTACTGCATCGTTTATTAACTCAACCAAACGCATCCTATATGATATTACATACACCGAATAATAATAAATATAATATTACAACTTACAATGGCACAAAAGGCTGTGAATGCACAAGCGAACTTGACTGTGCTCGTCATGAAGGTGTAACTCCGTGGGCGCGCTCTTCCTTCAACAAACGCGCTGAAACACAACGCTCTTTTACAGCCTATTCTATTCTCATTATCATTTTATGTAGATTATAGAAGACTTGCGTTGCACATAACTGTATTTTCCTTTTCGAAGTGATTCCAAATATATTTAGAGCAATTCAAACCCATCATGGTGGACAGCGCGTCCGTCTCAGCTGAAGGAAATAATACATTATCTATCGGCTTGACTATATCGGTCAAATTTTCTTATTGGACCGATAACGATAACATCAAAAATAATCATTTATCGGCCGATAACGATATGTTGCCGATATATCGTGCATCCCTAGTATTTTTGTAATTGGGTATAAAAAAAAAATTGCACATTTGATTGCAAAAGCTAATTTTGGCACATCACACTGCAACAACAAATTCATGTTTCTTCAACTTCAAACATAATTGTTGTTTTTATAATTATGAGGTGTTTGTGTGATTCTCTGACTGTACTTGTCTCCCTGTTCAGAGATTTACCTGATGCTTTACCTGTGTTTATTGGGGAGAATGAAGCCAAGAAGAGCTGTGCCATAACACAGATGGGGGACAATATATTTTCAGCAGTTCTGTAAGTGTCTTCAGAAGATAAAGTATACAATTCAAATAGATGATGTCACCATTTCAGGTTTTAAGTTTTCTTTTTTTCCCGTCCCATTTTTATTAACTTTGTTGCCTTCATAAGTTTATTTTAAATGGTCATTTAGAGCAACAAATGAATTGATTAGAATAAAATAAAAATGATAAAGTAATTATTTATTTTAAATGGGGCATAGCATAATTTGTTTTCATATTTCTCTCTGCACAATCTCTCTCTTGGCACACCAACCTAGGCTGTTTTTGCAGAAGAAAAGGAAGGAGAGGGGACAACAGAAGAACGAAGCTGCTTTGGACAGCTTAGAAGAGAATTTGAAGCGAGAAGCAGAGAGGTTGGATTTGCCTCTGGAGCAGAAAACTAAAGCAATGAAACAAAGAGAGAGAAAGGTATGTTTTATAATGCGTTGACAAATGATTTGACTGAACCACATCTCATTCTCTGTAAAACTTTTGTGGAGGGAAATGGCGTGTTTTGAAATTTAAAGGGAGACTTTGCCCAAAAACGAAAATTACTCATTCTCATGTCTTTCCAAACCAGTCCTTCCAGAAAAACGCAGCTTTTTTTGTGATTGTTGGGGGGGGGGAATCCTTGATTATGCTGCACGTTTTCTTAAAAAATGCGACGGAAAATGCGGGATATTTATGCAATTTTATGCGAAAAAATTGTGGGAACTTGCAAAAACTGCGGTTTGATGAAAAAGAGAAAAAAAGCACTACATCACAGAAAGTGCTGGGAATATTTAAGTTTTATTGATCTTGTTTTCATCTTGTTTAATTGAATATTGACCTTAAAAACACATGGCTCAAATTCACAAAACATTGAGTCAAACAAGTTCTGTACCTTTACAAAAGGAATATGCCAATCGGCGAGAATAGTTTTTGTGTTAAAAACCTAAATAACGACTTTTATAGTGATGACCGATTTCAAAAAACAGCATCATGAAGATTTGAAGCGTTATGAATCAGCGAGTCGATTCATGATTTGGATCGCGTGTCAAACTGCTGAAATACGTCTTTGGCGATCCAAACCGCTGAATCGACTCACTGATTCATAACTAGGGTTGGGAATCGTGAGAAATTTTCCGGTTCCGGTTCCGGTTCCGGTTCCGCCTAACGATTCCGGTTCCGATTCCGGTTCCATTAAAATTATTAAACAAATAGTGGTAAAGGAAAAAGGCACAATACGCAACTCAAACAATCCATTTTGTGTTTATTACTTGCTCTAAAATTTATTTACAGGTTGGCAATGTCAAAAAAGTCCTGTACTGTACATATATTACAGTATTAATTAAGCCATTCTTGCAACAGATTGTTTTTCAAATGAACACCTCTGAAATTGTCTTATTACATTTTATCTCTCTGTCTCTGAATAAAACCAAGTTATAAATTATATTTATTAGTTATATTTATTAATTAGTTGTATATTAATTTAATAGTAATTCAGTTATTCAGTGAACTTGTAAATAATAAATTGCAATTCAGCATTACAAAGGTAATTGTGCCTAAACGCTTACCTAAACCTTGGAGACTCAACGGTTGACATATATATATATATATATATATATATATAGGCCTTTCACTATAAATCTGGTATAAGCCCTGAGGCACTCTCTGCTGTAGCAAATGTTTTGTCAAATTGCTAGTGCAGCCTCCTTTGCATGTTATGAACTTTTCACGTGTTACATTTTGCTTCATTATCATTCATTCTTTGGAAATGAATCCATACTTTTGACTTTATCTTCGCCATGCTGGTGGTCAACGAGAAAATATCTGACGCAAAACCTTAAATGTGTAGCGCGAGGGCTTTCAGGCTGAACTGCGTTGCACTCCTGGAAGCGGCAGGCAACGTAATTAATATTCATGATGAGGTGAGCCAGAGTTGCCAGGTTTTTACAACAAAACCCGCAAAATTGCACAATCGCTTCAACCCGCGGACATGAAACACAGCCCGCGGCAACAGTGGAAAACGGGAAACCACGGACTTGGCAACACTGGCTGTCACTCGGATACGCTTCCAGCGCTTCGCACACACATTGCACCAGAACCGTTTTCGGAACCGAAACTTAGGAATTTCGCGCGGTTCTGGTATTTTTCAAAAATCAGTTTCGGTTCTGCATAAGAACCGGTTCTCGGTTCCCAACCCTATTCATAACGCTTCGAAGCTTCATGATGCAGTGTTTTGAAATCGGTCAACACACCGGGAAACTGCTTTGCGCTGTCTTTTGCTGTTATTTTTGTTGGCAGATGGGAATTTGCGTGTTTCATCATGGTTTCACCGATATCTATGGTTTCACCACGAGGTTTGCAGCTTTTTGATGACGTTCACGTCGGGTAATTACGTCACTTCAAAACTTTCCCATGGCAATAGGGGGAAATGTGTGTGAAGTAAACAAACACTTTTCAACTTTCTGCTAATATATGACCTTTTTGCAACGAAAATGCGGGGATTATGAAATCATGCTAGCCCCGCATATTTTGCACGCGGAAATAGGCAATTTACGTGACGAAAGTGCGGCGTATTTGAAAAAATGCGGCCCCCGCATAAATATGCGAACTTTGGCTGATTATGCATTAAATCATGCGATCGCATAATCGCGTTTTTCTGGAGGGACTGCCAAACCCATAAAAATTGTTTGTCTTTGAAAGTCAAATTAAGAAAGGTTAATTAAATCTGAGAGATTTCTTCCCCTCCATTGAAAGTATATTTACCCACAACTCTGATGGTTCAAAACATTCATAAGAGATATTTATGAATCGAGTTGTTTTTTGAAGAGACACGTCAAGCAATCAAGCTTGAGCTTCCATTTACCAAATCTGAGTGCTCTATGTACATTTGCTGATCAGTGTTTATATATGAATAAAAACTTAAATTAAATCGGTTTATCATAAAACAGTTGTCTCTTCAGAAGATTTTGATTAAACCGCTTGATTCATATGGATTTCATGTACCATCTTTTTATTAATGTTTTGGTGTAACTTTCAGTTGAGTGACAGAAACCTCTCAGATTTCATTAAAAATATATTTGTGTTTCGAAGATGAGTGGAAGTCTTGTTTGGAAAGACATGAGGGTGAGTAATTTATGACAGAATTTTCATTTTTAGGTGAACTAAATTCTTAATTTCCAACTGTTGATTAAATTTCCAATCTTTTATTTATCTGCAGGTAGTCACAAAAACATTTCATGGAGCAGGAATTGTGGTTCCAGTGGATAAAAATGATGTTGGATATAGAGAATTGCCAGAAACTGATGGTAAACCTAAACATTTTTCACCCTTTTAATGATGTGTTGCATTTTAGTGTTGACTAAAAATGACCAGGTTGGGAAATAATGCTGCAGTTGCATTGCAATATGCAAAATCAATATTAAAATGTATAGTGGGAGACAAAACAATGAGAAGACTTTAGTTTTCAGTTTCCCTTCTTTTTTTTGTTTATCTTTAGCAAGTCTGAAGAAGATTTGCAAAGCGATTGCGGAGGCCAAAGATGATGAGGAGAGGATGAAAGCATTTGCGCCCATTCAGGAAATGATCACCTTTGTTCAATTTGCCAATGATGAATGTGACTACGGCATGGGCTATGAGCTTGGGATAGATCTGTTCTGTTATGGCTCACGTGTAAGATAAACACACACATGCATGCAATCAAAAGTTCAACCCTAAATCCATGCACACATTTATATTTATATTAATTTACATTGAAGTATTTTCTGTGTTTTTTGAAGTTTTATCTATTCAAAAATGGAAATATTAATTCAAATTAATAATAAACATGTAGCTTGAGTATTTTTCAGTTAAATAAAAATTACTTTACAGGTTGTAATAATATAAAGCACAAAGAAACAAATCACAAGAAGCAATAGAACAAAAAACACTTGGCATCTAACAGTAAAATTATTATTATTTTCATTTTCATCAATTTCTTTTTATATAATGATATTTAGGGCTGTCAATCGATTAAAAAATGTAATCTAATTAATGATATACTCTGTGATTAATTAATTAAATTAACCGCATACATATTTTTGGAATTTTTTAATATTTCAATTCAAATGAATCAATGAAAAATCAGCATTAGTGACATTAAAGTTCAAAAACTCTATTATTTTCTTCACTGTTCAAATATTGGCCATAACAATAAACAATATGACCTAATATGCTGAGGAAATAAATTCAAAAATGCTTCAGGAAGAAGATTTTTTTCACTGTACATACAAGGTAACTGGTCTGCAGGACATTGTGATCCATTTAGCAAGGGATTTGCTCAGTTGGTCACATGCAGATTTGCTTTTCAGTGTTTACTCCAATGTGTTTTGAAGATGACGTTGACTGATAGAGTTGGTATCATGGGATGTGCTAGGTCGTTCCTCCGGATAAACGTTAACTCTTGGATGCTTTGCATTGATGTGATACTTTAGAGTTGACGAACTCCGGTGATATGCAAATTACTTGCTGCAGACCAACACGATCTCATGAGAATGCGTATCAATAGTACGAGTGTGCAATGTCGTGGGATGTATACGCTACGCAGTTTTTCGCATGCATATGATACTCACTTTATGGCGTGTATATGACACACTCTTAGGTTGGATAGGGGTGGACATTGCAGACGACTTTTTTTAGACTTTATTTTTATCAACACTTCAATCAGGCCGTTTTTATACGTAAATGTTCCAATCAATGATCCAGGCACCGCGTTTTCGTCTCCCTCCTTCATTTTACAGCTCAGGGTCATAGTCTAATACATTTTTTTTTTTTTAACAGTTATTTTATATTTTAACAGTAACTCCAAATACTTGAACATTATTTGCCACAACCTAGACTTGTAAAATGCGCATAAATGTTTCAGAGTTGGTAGATGTTTTAACTACCGGTATGTAACAAGATGAACACCTTTCTTTAGCATCTTTGTTTCAACACTAATATAATGTAATAAAGTACAATACTACCCTACAAATACATAAGGAATAAAGATGATTGATTACCACAATGTCGCAGACTGGAGTGTCCTTGGTATTTGCGGGGTAGGTTTGTTGTCTTCGGATTCGGGCAGTCTCTGGCTCAAACATATAGCTGACTTTCTTCGAATTTTTAAAATGATTTTAATATGCAAAACTGTTACCCAGTCATAGCTGTGGGTGTTTACTTCCAAGTCTTGAATGCAGCACATCTATAAAAACAGAGTGTTTCAAAGAGAGGGTCAAAAACAGGACACAAAATAGCCTATTACTTCTAAATTAGGATGTTTTTTTAATGTATAAACCTTGCTAAACTTATAAGTGGACCTCAAAATCCAGTTCATGACTCCTTTAATACATTTATTTATTTAAATTTCAGTAACAAAAATGTTTTTGTTTACTCACGTTCAGGATGCTCCAAACCCACAAGACTTTTGTTCACCTTTGAGGCCCAAATGAAGATCTTTTTGATGAAATCTGAGATATTTCTGCTCCATTGACAGCCTACACAACTACCACTTTGACGTTTTAAAAAAATCATAAAGAGATCGTAAAACTAATTCACATGAATTGAGTGCTTTAATCCAAATTTTCTGGAGAGATGCGATCACTTTATATGATGAACAGATTAAATTTAGGCTTTTATTCAGATATAAACATTCATCAACTCGCTCATCAGTTGTGGTAAACGGAAGCTCAAGCATAAACGATTGACGTGCGAGAACCAATTCATTCGTTCATTCTTGTTACGCATCACTTTTGAGCTTCTGCAAGGACCAATGAGATTTGTTCTTGTGTCACAAGCAAGTATGGTTGAGCTTCTGTTTATGTTCGCTAATCAGTGTTTATTAGCCTAGAAATCTAGACGCACCCTAGAGGCACCAAATCTTATTTGCAACCAACTCTCCGTAGACTTGCAAGCTTGAAAAACCAAACTCTAGTCAGGCAAATCACATTGTGTACAGAGTTGGTGGGCGGGCTTAACATAATGACAGCAGAGTTGTGGCGGTTCCGTGTGAAATCCCTTCTAACAAAGAATGTTACGGCACTGAAGTCATTCTTAAACAAGGAAGATGTGTTCGAGGTTTTGCCGACCGGATACGGCAAAAGTTTAATCTTTCAACTAGCTCCGCTTGACCTTCTTCATTGCTCTGGTTGGTTGTAGCGCTATCCTATTGCGTGCAGAGGGAATTTGAAAGACTGAGCCCTGCCAATGGTGTGTTCCCAGACCCAACATCTTGATGTGGGTCTGACTTTTAAGGCTAAATGTTTATGTGAATAAAAGCCTAAATTCAATCTGTTTATCATATAAAGCGATCATGTCTCTTCATATGAATTCGTTTTACGATCTCTTTATGAACTTTTTGAAGCATCAAATGTGTTAGTTGCACAGCTGTCAACAGAGGGACAGAAAGCTCTCAGATTTCATTAAAATATCTTAATTTGTGTTTCAAAGATGAACGAAAGTCTTACGAGTTTGGAACTACATTAGTGCGAGTAAATGATGACACAATTTTTAATTATGGGGTGAACAATTTTTTACTACCTGCATTGCTGTTACCTTTAATAGCTTTCTGCTTTCCATCCAATGCCGTCTTCCAGGTGGTGTGTCCTTGCTCTTTGCAGATGCATTAATAGCCATTTCTGACAGGTTTCCTATGATATAGAGTTCTCCTGGACAACTGACCAATTGCTTTGTTTTTTTTCTTTCGGTAGTATTTCAATAAAGTGGTACGTCAGCTGCTGCCAATGGCGTACAATCTGCTGAAGAGAGGTCTGTTTGGAGAGATACTGGAGGCGCACCTCGCCAGTCGTTCCCAGGACAACCTTGACCAGCTCGCTGCTGCCTGACGTATATTGAGAGGATGATAAGCTATTCAGAATGACTTCCTGTAAATGGTGTCGGGGTGGGGTCAGAGACAGATTACACTGCACTAAATTATGGTGTTAGGTACTGCTGCTTCATAGAAAATGCTAAAAAGCCCAAGAAAGGTTAGTTTCTTAAACCTCAATTACTCTTACTTTTATAAAAGATGTATTGGATCATTAAATATAAGCATTTAATTGGTTTAGGCACGTGTTTTTAAGTAACTCTCCGTGCACCCTTCATAAGCCTTTTTGGCTGTCCTTAAGGTTATATTGAAAGTAAAATCAAATTGAGTTTTCCTCTCCAGGTTCTACATCCTGAGAATCTACATTTTGTTAGTAATACTGTGCCTTTCCAAACCTGATTCTCTTTCATTCACCCTGTCGGTCCAGTAAACCAAAAAATGTGTTCCAGCTGCTGAGAGTTCAGTATGTTACATACATTATTTAGGATTCTGCATTTCCATTAAAATATTTTGCATAACCCAATTGCTTGAAAACAAATGGTCCTTCAGTTTATCTTTCCAGTCCTGAGTACTGATCAACAACTTAGCTGTGGTTTCAGATCAGTTTTAAATGTATTTTTGTGAAAGCGGAACGTACTATACATAGAACAAGCAGCTGATTCTTATTTCTGATTGTTGAAATGGTGCTTTAAGTAATCTGTACTGAGAAAATGAATTTTCAGTGTCAAGTTATTGCTGTCACAATTGTTATAAATCTGTTATCGTCGTTCAGTACTGTTCCAAAGTAGATGTTTAATAAAGTGTATATTTTTTATGTCCTATCTTTTTTTTATTGTCTGTGCTGTGTAAAAAATAAAATTGAACTGGTAATACATTCAATCGCTATAATTATGCTTGCATTGCAAATCTAAAATTGTATTGTTAGTATACTAAGTATAGTTTTCAGTGTCCTCAAAAAGCTATTTGGATGCATGTGCTACAATTTAAAACAGTAAAACATTCAGTTAAAAAATTGAGATGCTGAGCTGATTATTTTATTTGATATGAAATGTGAAGAACCCCTCTCATTTAATTTGAACTTTTACGGTATCTATAAAATTCAGCTAAATTTAAATTGCCATGATTTTGATGTACAAATACACGAACAACCAAAGCGATACACCATAGCCAATATTCATATGTATTAATTCATATTTCCTTTGTTGTTTTCACAATGTAGCCTAAGTTAATTTTTTTTAAACTTACAAAATGTTTTGTTTTTATGTTAATTGTAACCATACATTTCACTCTTTTCATACTTCCCAAACCCATATATTTGTTTTATAGTAAGTTAACCAGGTGACAAGATTTTGAAGTATATATTTTTTATAATACAATACAGGTTGGAGAGACCGCCGGCTAATTTTCACTCTATGTATTTATCTATTGGCTAGAAAGCTATTCATCATTTCCGCTGATAAAGTTGATGTTTTGTGGTCACATGCCCTGCTATTTGGGTAAGTTGTCACTATGGAAACTTGCCATTAAAAACAGGTAAAATAAAAGTCAGCTCTTGGATGGGGTAGCCTATATAGAATAACTTATTTGCATATAGTTTGATATTTTGCTATCAAATGCACGTTTTAGATACGCCTTAAGTGTCCAAATACTTTTTGGGTCCACTGTATTGCTACAAGCTATTAAATCCCCTTTTTGGTTTTGCCTCGTCATATGTAAGTGGAGGGTTGGATTATGGAGGAGGGGAGCGAGTGAGAAAGAGAGAGAGAGAGAGAGGGGAGCACGGGAGGGGGCTACTCAACACGGCGATGAGAACATAGCTCATATTGCGCCTCTCTTACACCATTGTGTATTTATCTCGGGCGTATCGTTAATTAACCACATCCATCCTCTATCTCGGTCAGTGTTTCAACACTGCAGCATCGGTGCCTGTGTGCATGTGAGCAGCAGGAGTGCCGCAGGACACCGCGCGTGAGACCCGCACCATTACGCCACAGGACGTTCGCCTGTCTCCCACTCTCGAATACAACCACAGCATGCGGAGCTTCAGCCCTCTCATCTGAGGCCGGAGCACAGGTCTCGACAACCGCAGTATCGGGACTGCCAGATACCGTTTCTTGGACATCATCACGCGCTGAGCCTAAATGTCAAAAAGCTCGGCAGAAAGTCAGAGCAGGGGCGGCTCCGTCCGAGACGTGAGGATGGCCTCTTCCAACACTACCTCACCCGAAGGAGGCTCGCCACCCCACCAGAACCGCATCCGCCAGGTCAGTGTGTGCGTGTGTAAAATGAACGAAACATTACTCTTTCTGGTGTTCAGTATGTGTGGGCGAGCGTGACATCCGTGCTTCGCAGTCTTGTGGTCCATGATGCGGAGGATGAGGCGTTGTCCTGGTTACCGAATCCTTCAAAACCATCAGGAACCTACACTATAGCAATATAGCCTGTTA
Organism: Gobio gobio; assembly: GCF_949357685.1. NCBI lineage: Eukaryota > Metazoa > Chordata > Actinopteri > Cypriniformes > Gobionidae > Gobio > Gobio gobio. The sequence continues at coordinate 17,783,605 of NC_137099.1, forward strand.
GATTTCATCATGGCAGCGTTGTTTTGTAAATACATTGGCATCTATCTATCTATCTATCTATCTATCTATCTATCTATCTATCTATCTATCTATCTATCTATCTATCTATCTATCTATCTATCTATCTATCTATCTATCTATCTATCTATCTATCTATCTAAATTTAGGCTACAGTAAATAAATAGCCATGCATTTGATGTAAAAATACACTAACAGCCAAAGTTTATCCTACCAAGCCTATTCATAAACCATAGCCAATGTTCATATTTATTAATAAGTCATATTCCTATTTTATTTTTGTTTATTTTTTACGGTTATGTAGCCTGTAAGGTATTATTTATTTATAGCATTTTTTTTACCTACAAAATGTTTTGACTTGGGGAAAAAAAAGTAAATGTAAGTTATCCCGTTGATAGAATTTTGAAGTAGATTTTTTTTTTCATTGTTTTTCCCATTTATGTAATGAAGTCGCTTTTGATTTCGGGCCAGCCTATACGTGATGCTGTAGTGACCGTGTGTGTTGACTGCCAGTGAGGTTCACACCTGACAAACTGCTCAGTTAGAGCAACATTGCTTAGATCCTTAGGGGTCTATGATACTGTTGTCTTGCTGCCATGTTGAGATCCAATTTATTAACTGGTGTTTTTACGCATGACCTCACAGCGGATGACCCGGCAGAGCTTGTTGAATAAATTAAAAAAAGAATATCCAAACAGTGGTTTTTCTATCACGCCCTCTTAAGAGCCCTACAATAACAATCTTGGCCTCACTCATCCTGCTCATGCTTTTTACAACCTCACAAGCCAAATCATCAATAAAAACCAGCCATAAATAAGTGACGGCCTGGCTGAGTCATGTAGGGCATTAGCTTGTCTGCATGGATGCATAGATGCCCTTCCGTGCCACTCAAAGGTATAGCCTGTGATTCGTTGCTCAGAGCTTTCCTGAAGATATTTTCCACCCTATTTTCTTTATTATTTCACTGTCAAAGCTGTCAAAGCTTAGTGCCTGTGGCGGGTCTTTCTTCATGGTCTGTTGAACTACATTTAAAGTAAATTCGCCTTTCATCTCTCCATTGTGATGTATCCTAAATCGGTCTTCTCACTGTTTCTGCTCTGACATCATGGTCACGCCCTGTGCCACACCCTGTGCTCTTGTAAGATTCATGGAATAAATGAAACTGTTCAGCCTTGACTGTGCTTTGCACATGTTGTATCGAATATAGATTATGGATGATATGGAATATGCACAGCTTAAATAAAATATTCTGTTACCTGTTGTCCATATGCTGAAAGACTGGGTCTTTTTCTAAAGCTATTTCCTGTCAAACACACACTAATGCAGTTTCCTATTGGATCCTGAGTTATGATATGAGAGAGTGCTGTCAGGGTCTCTCTGGGTAATTAGATTCCAGTAATGGACCGAGCACTGCAGGCACATACACACAGGCGTCATCTTATTGCATGAATACCATCTACTGGCACTCCTAGTTTTTATACACTGGCTAAAACAACATTCGTTTGAATATGTGGAAGTCTAGCAATTGTGCTAATGCATAGCCTAAATAAATGCTGTATACAATCTTTGTTTGGATGTACTTACAACAGACCATTTAGCAAGTAACATTGCATAGTCTAATTCAATTAAAGGGTTAGTTTACCCAAAAATTTAAATTCTGTCATTAATTATTCACCCTCATGTTGTTCCAAACCCATAAGACTTTTGTTCATTTTCAGAACACAAAGGAAGATATTTTTAATGAAATCTGAGAGCTTTCTGTCCCTCCATTGACAGCAACACAACTACCACTATACACTTCAAAAAGTTAATAAAGAGATTGTAAAACTAATCCATATGAATTGAGCAGTTTAGTCCAAATTTTCTGAAGATACTCGATTGCTTTATAAGACGAACAGATACAATTTTGGCTTTTATTCACATATAAACATTGATCAGCGAACATAAACAGAAGCTCAACCGAACCTGCTTGATGCACGAGAACAAACCTCCTTGGTTCTTGCGGAAGCTCAAACGTGCTGCGTAACAGACGAGGTTGAACCTCATTGGTTCTCGCGGAAGCTCAAACGTGTTGTATAACACGAGAATGAACCTCAAACATGCTTGAGCTTCTGTTTACAACAACTGATGTATGCATTGATCAATGTTTATATGTGAATAAAAGCCTAAACTCAATCTATTATCATATTAAGCAATCGTGTTTCTTAAGAAAATTTGGACTAAACTGCTCAATTCATGTTTTAAGGGATAGTTTAATGTTTATCTGCTTACCCCCAGGGCATCCAAGATATAGGTGACTTTGTTTCTTCAGTAGAACACAAATGAAGATTTTTAACTCCAACCGTTGCAGTATGTCAGTTGTATAATACATGTGAATGGTAACAAAATCTATGAGAGTAAAAAAAACATGCACAGACAAATCCAAATTAAACCCTGCAGCTCGTGACAACACATTGATGTCTTAAGACACTAAACCAGGGGTCCCCAAACTTTTTTCTGTATGGGCCACATAACTTTTCCTTTCTTTAATGGGGGGCCGGGTTGGTCAAATTACATGGGCCGGAGTGACTAGCAGTATTATTGTGGAGATTTTATTATGATTTTAAATGTATTTATTAAACTAAAAACCTAATGTTCAGCATAACATTATAGACACACTTTCAAAAAAATTTATTGCCAGCATACAGAAGTTATTACACGACCATTAACACAAGGACAACTTCAGAGCTGTCAAACATGGTTATGTGTCCTTATCATCTCTACGAGGCACCTTCAGTTCTGTCCCCTTTTGAAAAATACTGTTCGATAGAACTGATTGTGCTTGGTTTGTTACCACAGTTATCTGCGTGCTTCCTCAGCGATGAAGTTCCACATTTGCGGCTATCCAATATACAATCTTTTCTTCAACTCCTCAGGATCCATCTCGATGATTACAGTGCAGGCAGATCGCGCGGTTGTGATTCCTCTGGGAGGGCGCGCGCCGCGCGGCCACGAATAAACAGATATGGATTTGAAATTATTTTATCAACTTGAAATACAGGCAAGGCATATTTTTGTAGATGTGTTCCTAAAAATATGCATATATTTTTAAGGAATACATCTACAATATGCATGCATATATTTTTATATATTTTCATTTACACATGACTGTTTAAAACCAGTGTTTAGACCCGTGTTTGTCCCTTGTCCGACCCGACCCGACCTGCACACAGTTAGGATGTTTTTTTCACCCGTTTCAGCAATATTCGCGGATCACCCTTCGGGTACCCGCCCGTGCAGGACTCTGGTTCAGAGGGCCGGTCCAAATGTGGGGGCGGGCTGTATTCGGCCCGCGGGCCGTAGTTTGGGGAACCCTGCACTAAACGATCGATTTGTGCGAGAAACCGAACAGTATTTATATATTTTTTTTACCTCTAATACACCACTATGTCCAACAGCCTTGAGCGCACGATCACTTCCGGTGCGTGAGGTCTGTACATGATCTGGCGTAGTTTACGCAAGCGCCGGAAGGGATGGCGCCGTTTTTGGGTGAACTATAACTATCCCTTTAAGATCTCTTTATGAACTTTTTGAAGCGTCAATGTGGTAGTTGCATAGACTGTCAATGGAGGGACAGAAAGCTCTCAAATTTCATCAAAAATATATTCATTTGTGTTCAGAAGATGAACGAAAGACTTGAGTGTTTGGAACGTGAGTAATTAATGACAGAATATTCATTTCAACTATCTCTTTAAGCTGCAATCTACTCTTAAATTCTGTGCACCAACGTCTTAAACAAAGCAGGATGAATGGAGGTTAGAACAACAGGCCTACTATGTTATGGTGCTTGTGATGCAGGTCTAAAAATAGGCTACCCCCAGTCTAGTCATTCCTACTGGCACACTCTAGTTCCCCTCAGGAGTGGGTAGTGTATTTCTACCTGCAGGGCGGGCTGGGCAGGCGGTTTTCGACTGCACTTCAACTACATGTTAGCGGATGGAAGAGTGGCATAAACATTCCTGTACAGAACAATGTAGTGGGCAAAGTGGTTGCTGTTTTCAGTGTACTTAGGATGTTTAAGCTATTTCTGTGACTAGTAGGCAAATGTTATTTTTCAAGTATATTGCATAAATATACTCGAAGAACGGACCTTTTCTAAGGTAATAACATGATTGTCTTTGATTGCCAATATAAAGTCTAGTCCACCTCACAGCCTATTCTGACTAAGAACCTTTGTTTCAGAAGTATTTTTCCCTTTCTTTCTTATAATAGCTATTTTTTACAGGGTTATAATAAGTTCTGAATCAAATCAAAAGTGTACTTGACAACTTTAAAAGAGCATTAATCGATTTCTGAGAAACGCTTTTGAAAGTGGATCGGAACGAGGACCATAACACACTTGTCAAGTCACCTTTATTTATATAGTGCTTTATACAATACATATTGTTTCAAAGCAGCTTCACAGTGATAAACAGGAAAATTATGCATTTCGGCTGTTGTTCAGCTGAAGTCAGTTCAGTGTTGATTCAGTAAAGATCATCAATTATTAAATGAGTTCATTTCATCTATAAAGCAGTTCTGCAAAAAATAATGTCATCGTCCAGCTCAGTTCAGTTCTCGTATAACAGCATCTTTACAGTCAGATCAATAATATTGCTGAATATTAATTGTCCACAACTAAGCAAGGAACTCAAACTCCATCAGGTGGCAGAATGGAGAAAAAAACCTTGGGAGAAACCAATTCCTTTTGCTTGGGGATCGATTCATCACGGCGGTATGAGCCGAAGTTGGCCATAAGGTCTATATGGAGGACTCTGCTGAGGATCTGTGCTGATGGCTGCTATGTGACATGCCGATGAGGCATTTACAGGAGATCATGATTGGCATGTAGCTAATCAACAATAGGGGGCGTATACATTCATGATGGCATGTTTCACAAAACCAGAATATGCTGTTGTAATGTTTTATAGTAACAGGCCAGTTTTGAGTATCATTGTTTGTCTGGAGCTGGTGTGCTGCTGATGACTAACAACAAACTCTTGCTTATATATACTCTTGTGTACTGTATGTTAATTTTTTGTTCTTCCTTGTTGTTTGTTCATCATCTTCGATGATGCATTATCAAGCATTATTTTGCGGATCAATGAAGGGATGGGTGTGTTTGGGTTGATTTCAAATGTCAACAGCGTATTTATCACTGCACCTTTAATAAGGGAAAGAACTACAATACTATGAAGCATTGCATATGACATTCTAAATAAAAACGATGGATAGACGTAAAATTATAGATTTTGAATCAAGATGTTGATTATGAATATAGAAACAATATATTTTATGTTTATTACAAAATATGCATATATGCAGACTGGCCACAGGCAATTTGTTTATATGTGGGTTTAACAGAAATGGCTGATGCCACAATAATATGGATAAAATATAGGCCTATTAAAACGATTGCACACCTGCAACTGGCTAAACAGAAAATAAACTGAAAAATCTGTAGATTTTGAAATCAGAATATTTTTTTCTGTCACCCCGTCCCCCCAATATATGTTATTTCACAGACATTCCTGTTCATGTATATCTAGTTTACTTGGCAATAGGTGCATTGCATTTGGAGTTGTTCCTATTATAGTTAACTAAAAAGTTACCTTTTTTTACTTCACTGTAAAACAAAATGTTGTTTCAACTTAAAAGTGTTGGTGCTGCCTTAATTTTAAGTTTAGTCAACTTAAATATCCAAGTTGTCACTTAGTACAGCTTCACATTTCAAGTTGACTTAAACTTTAAAGGTCCTGTTCTTCTTGATCCCATTTTTCAAACTTTAGTTAGTGTGTAATGTTGCTGTTAGAGCATATATAATACCTGTAAAATTATAAAGCTCAAAGTTCAATGCCAAGCGAGATATTTTATTTAACAGAAGTTCCCTTTCAAAGCCTACAACGAACGGCCGGTTGGGACTACATCCTGGTACATCCTGCTTTAATTACGTCAGTAGAGCAGTTTGTCGACTAACCTCCGCCCACAAGAGTACGCGAAAAAGGGGGCGTGGTCTTGTTGCTCCCGCGTGGATAAGAGGAAGTGTTGCGTTCGGTTGCGTTTGTATAGTTTGTTTGTCGCCATGTCGTCGAGACGCTGTTATTTTCATCCCGGAGTCAAGTCACCTTTGTTTGGCTTTCCCAGGGCCGCTGTACTTAGAGATCATTGAGCGCATGCATCCCCGTTATGGTGAGAGGCGTGACCTTTCTGGTAACGTGCGCTCTGCGTGCGCTAAGCTGATGTCGAATCACAACACGGTAACCGCTGGCACAATCAGAACTCGATACGTATTTCTGAAGGAGGGACTTCATAGAACAGGGAAATCTTTTGAGCCGTTTTGAGGACAGTGAAAACAGCAGTATACAGATAAGTAAATTGTGTGAAAAATACTGTGTTTTTTTACACGCGAAACATGAACACATGTTATATTGCACACTGTAAACACAATCAAAGCTTAAAAAAAAACACGAAAAACGGGACCTTTCAAATTTAAGTCATCATGTACACTTACTTTAAGTTGAAACAAAAATGTTTACAGTGTTGAAATAAAATAAACTTTTACTGAAATAAAATAAAATATAAAAGTATAACATTTCATATGAAAAATATATAATATTTCAGCTAGTTGCCTAGGTAACATTTCTAATTTTCATTTAGTTAAATTTGATTAAAATTACTAAAAAACTAAAACTGAAAGAAAAAATAAATAAAACTATAGACATTTAAAAATACACCATTGCTAAAAATGTAACTTAAACAGAAACAGAAAATATGAATACTATTTTGAAATATTAATAAAAACTATAATAATAATATCTCAGTAATACTGAAATAGTATCTCAGTAACACTGTTCTGGTGGCTCGTCTGTAAGGGCTGGGCACCAAAATATTCATGGAAAACTTAGACCTCTATAACCTGAATGAATAATATAAATTATATATTTAAATTTTGCGTATGGCTTCTGCAGGCATGTATCGTGATACTAAGCGGGGCAGCCCTGCCCAGCTCTACAGCGCCCCACAATTTTCCAATGCAAATCTATGGTGAAAAATGGAACTGCAGCAATCTGTAATGGAGAGCCATTGGGCAGATTTCAGGCTGCCCTGCTTATTATCATTAGACTGGGTAAACTCAGCCTGATCTGCCGGCGATTTGATTTTGCCCTGCAACTCAGTCTGGAAACCTGTACATTCATTTCTACTGCTTCTGTTACACTTTTGCGGGAACCAATCACAGACTGGCTTATCCACCTGGCACGCTATTGGCGGGTCTAACACAATGACGGATAGAGAATCGATGGGTCGTTGCCCGTTGATCACGCCTCTTGTGCAGTAGAAAATTCATAGCAGACTCCCAAGACCAATGTTCAATCTTAAATTGAGCTTGGTCTGGTGATAACCAGACAATATTATCATGTTACCTTACGTAAACCTCACCCAGTCCGAGATGATATCAATCTACTTCAGCTATGTGTATATCAGTCTGCATCAGGTCAGCGATTAGAATATAAACTAAATATAAAGCTTACAAAATGTTTATCAGAAATTAGCACTAAGACTCAGAATCTGCCCTACCTAAATTTACAGTCAGGAGCCAATACTGCTAGCCAATCAGACTGGAACTTGTGATTTCGTCCATGTCTTGCTATTTGTCTGTGTAATATGCATCAGGTGGTCAGTAAACAGACTATGGGTGCATGGTCCATGGACATGCTGTCAGAGGCTATGAATAATAACATGAAATATTAGCAGTTGCCATTGTATTCATATCAACTTTATTTGAAAACTGTTTAAATACTTAGATCCAAGAGGAATAATTCTGTTTGGAATTCTGGTATAGTATGTAAATGGAGAATATGCCTATCCAGTGTTCAGAGGACTCTGCCTCATCTTTTCTATCATTCATTCACTCATACTGCATTAGTGTGAGGTTCTTAGTCATTTGGATAGAGGAGAATTATCAATCTGGCTTAATGCCTTTGAAGTTTTCTTATTAATAGGCTATATCACTGCGTGGCCAACATCCTGCTGTTCCCTGTGTGAATTCATGCATTATGCTCAATAATTTACAGCACTTCTTTCAGCTGTGGTTCATTTTACAGCCAAAACTATCTGGACAGGTACTGTACAATGTGTAGGTCTTTCAGTGGCTCGCTGTTTCAGTTCATCTTTTCTCTTGTCCTCTGCTTGTCCATAACTCAGTCTCTCTCTCTCTCTCTCTCTCCTCCCTGTGGGGGAAGTATGATGTAATGTGATGTACAGGAAGGAGACCGTAATGGAGCAGAAGGGGTTTTATTGCATTATACAGCTGCATGCTGGTGCATTGTGGCTAGTGGGTGCCAGGCCAGGCCTGCCCTCTAAGGACTGTTTCCATAGCAACCTCGCTATCCAGCACTGTCTACACACAACTTAAAATTTTAATGATCTTCATTATTGACCGTGATCATTCAATATCATCATTGCTCACATTATGATTTTAATGCCATACGAAAGTTTGCACGGAAGCTATAAATGTTGATGTTTGCTTAGTCTCGCGTAGCCAGACCTTCAGACTGACGACGGCAGAAGGTCTGGACTCTATCGCAGCTTTCATTGGCCAAGGACCGCCCAAGAGGATGTTTGACTTGACCAATCACAGTTTGTTTTCTTCGCCGTCATGTTTAGGGCGTGAAAATGTAAATTCGATGTCCCTGCTATAACAGACCGGCCTGCATCTATAAATTATTCATTCAAGAACAATAAAGCCACGAACTTCACATACTTTTGAAAATCCAGCGGTTAGTTGATCCTGGTAAGCGCTCATTGTCACAGTTGTAAACAGGACGGCGTTCTGCTTCCACGAGGGGAGATTGGCGTCACGGCATTTGTTTCCAGGCGGACCGTTAAAGAACGCGAAACACATGTCTCGCAGACATCCTGTAGAATTCAACCAATCAGATGACGACTTCGAAACTCCTGAAGTGTTTCAAGAAAAGTGTGCCATATGCATCCATAGATATCCATAATAAAGGCTAGATGTCTCATGCGCACTGCTGGCCAATGGAGGTCGACGTCCGCACCTGGCGGCCATCTTGTCACAGGCAGCTCGCTCACTCGTAACATTGTTTTCATGGGTGCTTGCACTTTTTAAATTACCATAACTTGCTCAATTTTCTACCGATTTTCAAACTGTTTGGTTTGTTATAAACGTCAGAGATGTAGTTATGACACTGCATACTTATGAAAATTTTTTCACAATTTGTTCAAGCATCCATAATTATAGCCACGTTAATAACGTTTGTAATAAAACAAACCATTTGTAAATCCGTCAAGATTTCAGTGAGATAAGAGTATTTGTGTTCATGCAGATCATCAGGTACCACAGAGTGATGACGTTAGAGACTCCGCCCTAAGACATCTAGCCTTTATTATGGATATCTATGTATGCATCAGCCTCTTTTGACGTCTGAGGCTAGTGTTTGCTAAACTGCAGTAGGCTGTATGGTAGTTTTCCATTTCTTGGTACCACTGAATTTGACTAATAACATGCTCAGCCTCTTTTAAAGTTATGTATTAGTCCTCACATATTCCAGTTGACAATAAATCAGTAAAGGGGAGCTGATATGAAATACAATTACTTTAAAACTATTTCAAGCAGCATTTTTTCTAATTAATTTCTCCAATTCTTGGAAATACTTTTCAAAGATTGTTTGGTAAATCTTTACAATAAGGTTCTATATGTTAACATTAGTTAATGCAATAGCTAACATGAAAGCAATAAGTAATACTTTTACAACAATTATTAATATTGGTTAATGTACATTTTTAGCAATTCAAGCTGTAATGAACATGAATGTATTTCACATTAACACAAATTAACAATGAACAGCTGTACATTTCTAAACTGACCGTAAAAAAAATATTGTTCATTGTTAGTTCATGAGACCAAATGTAAACAAACATAACATTTTGTAAAGTGTTACCAATTCATTTAACTAAAAATAATTATGTAGAAATAAGTTCATGTTCATGTCAGGTGTGCAGGATAAGAAGGCATTATTACATATTTATATAGATATTAGATAGAGGATTTAGATTTTATTATCTGAATTTAGTGTGATGCTTATGTACCGAAAACATATCAAAACATGAAAACCTAATTTAATTGCAAAATGGATTAAATCGGCAGGTTTGGCCGTTTATTTAAGGCAAGACGCTACAGGTAAATAGGGTAAAAATGACTCATAGATAATAATAACAGATATCACCAGTACAGTAAGACAATTGTTTTGTATTACAAGTTTTCTGACATGTTTAAATATGCAAACGATCCATTATGTAATTAAATATGCCCTAATTTGCATAACAGAAATCTGAACATTGGATTAAGCCAATACAAGTTTTTTACAGATTTTTAAAGGTTTATTTTGGGTGTTTTGGTTCCACTAGTCTGAAAGAACATATTTTGTGTGTAAGCAAATTAGCCCAAGATCTCAAATTTGACCAGTGCCTGAAAAAAACAAAAGCTTTGCCTGGTAGTGTCTTGCTTTGATCCACTTGATTGGTTATTTGTTGAGGGGTGAGGTGGGAGTATGGGAAATGCATCTCATACTTTAAAATATTTATGAAAAACTAATCAGGACTTCCCGCAAGAATGGAAAACCGATCAATGATGGCTTGAGGACAGGTGAAAAACAGATGGGCGGATGGATTAGGAGCAATCAGAAAGACGTGGTGGATACATTAAGGCACTGATCCTTGAGAAGTAACGATTGTCTCCTAAAAAGATGAAATGTAAAATGGTTTCCAAGCTCTTGGAAGGATGCTAAGTGGGCAGACAGTGCTTTAGTCTTTAGGTCAGTTCTCCTGATAGAGATTGATGGAAATACTCTGTGCACACATAAAGCCAAATACAGGTTCAGCTCACCTCATACACTTTAACAAATGGAAAGCGTCCTAAAACTTGCATGTGTGCCAAGGTAATGACCTGTGCTGCATGGGACTTGAAAGCATCTGTAAGGAGAGGGCAGACAGAGTGGCTCATCACACACACATGCATACACAATAGCCTGCCCTTCCCAGAGAGCTAATTGAGTTGAGTGTGTTTACGGAGGCTTGCTGATTCTCTGATGTGATTGCTGTCCCGTCTGCCGTCTGCATACTTCTATTGATCCGTCCTCTCTCCCTCTCATTTTTTTTTTCTTCAGCCTTCAAAGCCCACCTTCACTTTTTCCATTTTCCTTTCAAAACTCTCAGGTACATCCTTAATTGATGCTGAAGTTATTATCGAGCAGAATTAAGTTGGCGAAGCATGTCATTTGAAGTCACATAATTTATTATTTATCAGTTCTTTTAGGGAGCGGCTCTTTCTACCACACAATAGATCTGATGTTTTAGAAACCGCCTCACATGACCGCTGACCTCTGCATCCAAATCTTTTTATGACAGTGTGAGGGAAAAGATATTATTTGAAAATTCAGCCATTTAAAATCTTGATACATTAGTGTCATTTTTGATTATATCCAAATACTAATGTCATGTTAAAGCTGTAATTTTGTATAAATACTTGATTTATTGATTTATTGCCAATATTAGCATCCATGTTTTGATGGCCATGGATTACTTCAAGCATATCAAGCACAATTTTTTTCAGATTGTATTGAATTTGATCAAATTTCAGTTTTATATATTGCAAATATTACAAGTAGCTGATGTTGGGTGCATTTCATAGAAACAATTGACAACCAAAAGTCTGGGGTCAGTAAGATTGCTGATAAATGCTGCTTTTGTGAAGTTTCTATTCATCAAAAAATCCTGAAAAATGTGTCTGTTTTCCACATATGTTAAGCAGCACAACTAATAAGAAATGTTTTTTGAGCACCAAACCAGCATATTAGAAGGATTTCTGAATGTTCATGTGACAGTGAAATGTGGTGAGCATGTTTATTTTTTTTTTAGTTTCATGTCTTGTTTCATTCTTGTTCCCAAACTTTTGAGCGACAGTATCCATACAATGCTTTTTGGAAATACATCCCTGAAATGTGGTACTGTAATAAGAAATAGTCATGCTAATCAAGTGATAAACTGATACTTGCGGACATGCTATTTTGACCTCTTATCATATTTCAGAGCTAAAGAGACGCCTAGTGTTAATAGATTCTTACTGAACTGATCTGACGTTGTCATAAAGATATTAGTGATATTTATCCAGACTTTTGGCTCTCTGCATAAATTCTGGTCTTTTAGCTTATTCTGGCCAAGAAGCACCTCATTTGACAGCAAGAGACTGTGCTAAATAGAGCCCCTAAGAAACTAATCACTTCAAAACGAATTAGAGTGCATCCAGTTTCATCTTCTAGCCGCACTCATTTTCATCGCACGTGTCCTTTTCACCAGAGTACATGCAGAATCAAATGAGCTGGGCGAGGAATAAGAAGCTTCTGGAATCAAGAGTCACCAGCCTTACTGCTATTTGATTTCTGTAAATGTGTTTTCTTGCAGGCATTCTGAGATGATTCATGCATTTCATACACTAAACTATAGCAGTGTGTGAATGGATCATCATGTACTGTATTTTGTTAGCGTAAAAAAGTTGTGGTTTATCACAGCTCCTTTCAGAAATGGGCTGGCCTGTACTGTATCAAAGAGACAATTGTTGGAAAACATGACACATATGCTTGTGGAAAGGGGTGGTATAGACCTATCAATAGAGGAAAATTAAGCATGTAAACGTTTCAATCTAACTATCTTCTCTATTGGATTCAAAAATACCTTGCGCAGTGCCATGATGCGTATATTTACTTATGTTTTACATCAGGCCTATGCTTATTTTTGTCCTTTGTCTTAGACAAAAACTATAGTTATACTCACAATAGCTCATGCGATCATGGTGACTTTCTCTGGTTCGAATGCATCAACTGGGCACTGCATATGCACTTTTTGTTCAGAATACATGTAATGCACATGTTAATGAATATGTGAATCGGATCGCAAAGTTCAGGTTTCATAGAACTTTCAGAATCTAAAATCGGATTGGATTCATTCCAATTGACGAAAGTGCATGTAAATTATGGCTTGCACAAAAAGGCATGGTATTTCCACAAATAAAGAGAAATTTGTTAGTGGTAGGGCGGATATTGTATGTTCAAATAACATGTACCGGAAGAGCATAGTGTTGTTTTGAGCAATGTGAATTTTGCAAGGGTGTTGTTCTCCAGAGTGCACATTTGTCCGTTTTCTCACTTTCTTGTTTCTCTCATGATACTCCTGCTTTCATCTCTTGCCTTTTATGGGTCTTTGTCTGTTCCTCAACAAATGCTCTCTCTCCCTCTCCTTCCCTCTCTCTATCTCTCTCTCTCTGCGTTTGCCAGTGTTTGGGTGTGGTCTCTACTGACATAAACAGAGTCTGTGTGATAATTGATCCATTTATTTTTACAGTGATATTTGAAAGCTTGAGAGAGGTTTCCGACCAGTGTCTTGGTCATGTAGTGAAAAAATGTAAAGCCAATTCTCTAGAAGTGGTCATTTTTACAGGCCTGTGTATGGCTGTTTCACTGTCTGCTTCATGACATTTACCTCAAATGCAGAGGGAATCTACAACAATGTTTTATTTAAAAAGGTAGCGACGATAACACTCAAGAGCAGAAATGAAGCAATTAATCAATGAACGCATACACAACTGAAAAGATACAGGAATAGAGATAAAAGAACTGATGAGATAAATACTGTGAAAATAAGGAGTCTACTGAATTACAATGACAAACCATATTGGATTTTGAGGGGTTGAGCTTGTTGCAAAGCACTGTGGATTGCATTATAAAAGTATATTGGTCCATAGAGTTGCTGGCTTGATATCGGCAGAATAATTTGTTCAGACATTGGGAGTGTGCCTATATGATGGTAAAATGATGTCTGGTAGCTTAATACGTTTTGAGGCTGTGCCAGGTGTTTGTGAGTGGCTCTGTGTGCATCGGACTTTGAGTCTTTAAAATTAGTACAGCAATGCTTTTAAAAAGGGATTTAAGACATATTTGTGACCATATTTGTGGCTACTAGCATTAGCCAATATTCATGTTTTTTGGGGTTTTGTTGAAAGCAGATAATATTAATGCTTATAAATAGTATATTGTTACTTTATGCTAGTTTTCATTGTCAATATATTGTGAAATATTATTACAATTTAAAATAACCGTTTTCTATTTTATTATTACTATTTTAAAATATACTTTATTTCTGTGATGGCAACGCTGAATTTTCAGCACACATTACTCCAGTCTTCAGTGTCATAATCCTTCAGAAATTATGCTGCTTTGCTACTCAAGAAATTTTTTTTATTACATTCTTTATACAGTTGTGCCGCTATTTTTTGGAAACTGCAAGATTTATTGTTTGATGAATAGAAAGTTCAATAGAACAGCATTTAATGTATCCTTGCTGAATAAGTATTAATTTCTTATAGAAAAACTCTTACTGACCTCAAACTTTTGAACGGTAGTGTACATTTATATTATAGCTTTGCATTAATGTTAAATTAACAGCATTAGCATCAGTAATTATTTCAACAAATATTTGAAATTAATTTGATTGCTTTTTTATTATCAGTTCTAATTTTGATCTTGTTTGATTTAATTTGCAACATGTCAAATTCTACATTGGAGCTTTAGTGTAAATACCTTTTTTTTTCTTTAAAATATCAGACATGGTTATTGGCCATAATAAAATAATTTCTGGCTATCATATCGGCCAGAAACTCTATATGGCTGCATTCCTCCTGCTTTTGTGCATCTAGTGCATTAGAATGATGGATTTGGGTTGAATGTGAGTGAGCTTTTATGAAAGATCGATGTGTTGACTAATGGCTTAATAACAAACACTGTAAGAGGTTCAAGACCAAATAGGTTGCAGATTATGTAAGTTGAAAAGTGCAGACTCAGCTATGAGGTCATATTCATTGCATCAACACACATACACCCATAAACATCTCTATATATTTACTATTCAAATGGTTATCCTTCACTTTTAGTGGAGATGTTTACCGCACACTTACATCCAGACTTCTCAGGTTGTCATTACAATGCTAGTTAGCACTACAAATACAGAGTTGATATATATTCCCTGTATTAAGTTACTGTAAGTGACTTTAGATTTAAAAAAAAAAGCATTTGTGAAATTATCCTTGCACATGCAAAAAGCTCTCATTGTTTTTAGTGCAGGCCCCTGACACAGCACTATTTGCCATCCATAACAGCTGTGATGGGTGAAACATAAGCATCCTGGGTAATGATGTTCAGTAAGTGTGGAGATGATGATAACTTGTAGTCTCCTGGGAGCATTGCTCTCTCCACATGGATATTTGAGACCTGGCGCCTCAGCATACACTGCTCATGTTTATCACTGTATTGATTCTGTCCTCTTCTTGTCCATTTATCAGCGCTACAAGACCTGTTCAAGCTCACATAACCATATGTCAAACATCTTTCTAGCTGTGTGGTGTTTTAAACATATTTACAACAGTTTTACAGACAGATCTTTATCTGCCTCATCACAATGTCCAACTTAGGAAGTCGGAACTGCAACTGCATCGCAACATCCTGGCAACCATTCACAATTATCTAGCATTGTGGCAGAAACTTTTGTTTAAGAGTTTGCATGTTGAGTATTTAACACTGAAATAGCTTATTGTGATCTGATTGACTTTGTCTAACCATAGACGAAAACCAAAAAGCAGGTTGAAGGAACTTGATTGATCTTCCCTTTTTGGCCTGCTTTTACT
This sequence comes from Gobio gobio, assembly GCF_949357685.1. Taxonomy (NCBI): domain Eukaryota; kingdom Metazoa; phylum Chordata; class Actinopteri; order Cypriniformes; family Gobionidae; genus Gobio; species Gobio gobio. The sequence continues at coordinate 17,799,392 of NC_137099.1, forward strand.
GTGTATGTGTCTTTGTTCTAGTTACACAGCTCTTGCTCTGCTCTGGAGACTATCAGTTGTCATAAAGGATCAATGTTTTATAGATTTTTTTCTGCATCTGAATAGGTTGTGTTTCTCTTCAGTCTGTTGCTTTCACACATGAATAAATAACATGAGAGGCAGCATGATTCATCTGGTTAAAGGATTGTAACACCATCTGTAGTAAAGAAATATATATATATATTATATAAGAGGTGCCATCAATGGTTACACCTGTTCATATTTGGTCAACACATACCACCATAACTATGGTTACTATTCACAAATTGTGGTACATTTTCAGAGATCTTAGGTTCATATTGTCTTATATAGTAGTTTGTTTGCTTACTGTACCTGAAGGGAACATGTATGTATCTCCTGGATGACCACTATAGTACAGTGCAGTTTAACCACCAGGTGTCAGTGTGCTGATGTGGAATTCGCTGAGGTGTAGTTACCTTTGGGGGCCAAAAGGTGGTGTAGAAGTATTTTTACTGAGACTGAGCCCTGTCAACTATATGCATTCAACAAATGCATGTAGTGTTACCATTTGGTGTGGTGTGTGCGTGTGCTAGTCTCACTAATTTCTGAAAATGTCCTCACTAACTTGACATGTAAGGTCAATTAGAAGTGTTCTTATAGTGACAATACTTTGTCAAATCCTTGCCTGAGAAAATGAAACCGGGTGCGTTCAAATGCAGCCCATAAAAATGTCACATTCGATTGGCTAAAGACATACTATTAAAATATTTTTTTGTACTGCCAGAAAGTCTCAAAACATTTGCAAATCCAAGTCAATTCACCAAAAAAAGCAAATGCAGATTCAACAATAAATAAATGTATCGACAAATGCTTTTATTCATATATTTAAGAAGATTAATACAATATTCCACTATATATTAATATTAATATTATATATACTAATATTAATAATACAGGCTTCTATATAACAATGATATATTTTTTTTGCATTCATTGCATTTGTTAATTCTGTAGTGTACATTTTAATCATGTTTTGAATTTTTGAAGTGTATATTGTGAAAGATAATTAGGTTACAATATGCTTGGTGAATAGGATTAACACTGCCGATTAAAAGTTTGGGGTCGGTAAGATTGATTAATGTTGTTAAAAGAAGGCTCTTATGCTCACCGAGGCTAGGGTGCGTCTAGATTTCTAGGCTACACCGAGGCTGCATTTATTGATCAAACATACAGAAAAAGAGGGGGGGGGGGGGGGGGGGATATGTTCCTACAAATCTCCAGCAGGTGCAGGATCAAAACCAATGAGATGAAAATAAACAAGGAAAATCCACACACTGTTTTAACTATATCCTTTATTTGTAAAATCAAACAGCAATGTGCCCAAGTCACAGTTTATTTTGCAAATAGAGAGAATAGTTAGAAAATGTGCAGATTTTCCTAAAACAAATGTAATGCTGAGAAATATTATTAAAATTTCAAATATACTTTTTGCTATTTTAATATATTTCAAATAGTGCTGTCAAATCGATTAATCGTAATAAATCACATTTAACATAAAAGTCTGTGTTTATATATACACTATATTGGCAAAAGTTTTGGGACGCCTGCCTTTACATGCACATGAACTTTAATGACATCCCATTCTTAATCCTTAGGGTTTAATATGGAGTTGGCCCACCCTTTGCAGCTATAACAGCATGGCGGCGTGCTTTACACCACTGCATCCGACGCTTTGCATTGCACTTGGTGATGTAAGGCTTGGATGCAGCTGCTCAGCCATGGAAACGCATTCTATGAAGCTCTCTACGCACTGTTCTTGAGCTAATCTGAGGACCACACAAAGTTTGGAGGTCAATAGCTACTGACTCTGCAGAAATTTGGCGACTTCTGCACTAATTTTACGACTTCTGCGCTAATTTTACGTGGCCTACCACTTCGTGGCTGAGTTGCGGTTGTTCCCAATTGCTTCCACTTCGTTATAATACCACTAACAGTTGACCGTGGAATATTTAGTAGTGATGAAATTTCACAAATAGACTAATTGCACAGATGGCAATGCTTGAATCACGGTACCTCGCTTGAATTCACTGAGCTCCTGAGAGTGACCCATTCTTTTACAAATGTTAGCAGAAGCAGTCTGCATGCCTAGGTGCTTGATTTTATACACCTTTGGCCATGGAAGTGATTGGAACACCTCAATTCAATGATTTGGAAGGGCGTCCCAATACTTTTGGCAATATAGTGTATTTAGTGTACTGATATTTTGAGACTATCCTGTCTGAGAGCCAAAGGCGGCGTAAGTGAGATCCTTACTAAAGAATAGTGACATTATAGATTTCTTTCTTCATAGCATCTGCAGTAGTCATTTCACAGACCGCTTCAGACCCAAGAGGATTTATAGTACAATCCCCCTGCAGAATCCTGCAGATTAAGTACATTTCTTAATGGCACAATGGTGATGCCAAATGCCTTGCTCCTTACTGTCACTGACCCTGTGATCATCAGCCCTGGGCATTTACCACAATGCCACACCACCTCACCAGGTTGGGTCTGGGACTTAGCTGAGTGTCGGAGCGTACCATTTCCCTCCAGGTGGATTTGAATATGTGGCTTGCACTGCTGTTGCCCCAGTGTATTCATTCCCAGGGTTTCTTGCTCTCCCCCGACGGCCTCCGCTGTGGTCTTCCCCAAACTCCTCCCCAGCTCAGAGGAGCACGCAATGTGCCACAGGTGTCCCTGTAGACCAGCTGTTTGTCACGCTCTCCCTATTATCAGTTTCACATTTTTATCTGACACAAAAGCTTTTTTTAATTGTGTCTACTCTTATACACACATTTGTGAAGCACACTCACATAGACTCAATCCTTAAGCTTTACTCGACACTATAGGGGCTTGGTGCCTCTACATCTAGACAGGCAGGTCTCTCTCTCTCTCTCTCTCTCTCTCTCTCTCTCTCTCTCTCTCTCTCTCTCTCTCTCTCTCTCTCTCTCTCTCTCTCTCTCTCTCTCTCTCTCTCTGGTTCACACATGGTGATATAAATTCAGATTTAGCGATTGAGGCTTTTCTTTCTTCAGTCAACCAATGGACTAGACTATCTCTCAGATGGGGGAAAAGAGACAAACTGTTTGCACTGAAGAGAGAATTCACAGTGGATCAGAGTAGTTAAGTTATTCCAAGTGAATTGTGGGAGGACAGTGGCGCAGAGCATCTGTTATCACCTTATTCAGAGGAGGCACATTAGTAAGAGCCATTGGGAAAAGCAGAACTAGGTTGATTTTATGGGACTATTCCACATTCGAAGTATTAGAGGAATACCTGTGTTTTCTGTGGTTTGGCATCATGGCACACGCAGCAGCACACCTGAAAAAGGCACGGGAACTGGAACAACCCCCGGAGATAAAGGCTCTCGCCAAAGCCAGAGAGAGACGCAAGAGACACAGAGAGAGAGCAGAGCGCAAACGCAAGGTATTAACACTTACGAACCATTAACAACAGCACTTTAACCTCAACTTCATCCATGCAAGCTCAGATACAGCTGACCGGTTGACTTTTGGTCACATTTAGGAGTGCATGCTGCTATGTTTAAATAAATCTGCAAAAACATTATTTAGTTGTCATTCATTATTTATTATATCGGAATGTCAAAATCTTTTCAAAGTATTTTTGGAAGGCAAGCAAGAATGAACACAGACAGCCCTAATAATATATATAAAGTAGTCTGTCTTTTGTGCAAATATATCATCTAGTTGTGTTGTTCTCCATATTTTAATCATTAGCCTATTTATACTTTGTAAATTGTTCATTCTTGTGCGTTTAGTGTTAGAGGAAGTAAAGTAACTTTGATGAGAGTTAATCTCGATAGAATTCACATGCACAGAGGGTTTATGGAGGAAGAGGGTATGATGATGTCATATGTGGAATATTACATAGTGTAAGTCCAGCAATATCGGTGGAATTATAGGTGCTTTGTAAAATTTTGTCCTGCTCTGCCTTAATTGTCATGCATATAAATAATTTAATAATTATTAATAATTCGTATGATCTCTGTTTCTAATGCAAATGTTATAATTCAGCAGCCCCAGTCAGACAACAAATGCATGACTTTTTGTGCAACATCTAATATATATATATATATAAATATATATATATATATATATATATATATATATATATATATATATATATATATATATATAATATATATATATATATATATATATATATATATATATATATATATACAGTATATATATATATTAGGCATGTGCCGGTATCAAATTTTCATGTTGCGATTAATTGCTGAAGCTTTTATCACGGTATACGGTATTATCACGATATTTAAAAAAAGTTGCAAAAAAAGTGTTGTCATACTATAACAGGTTTAAAAACTCTATTATAACAAAAGAACCAAACATTTAAATACAATAAAGCAATACACAAAAATATATAAAGTAAACAAATATTTGAAACAGATTAAAGTGCTAAAGAATTATAAAGAACAATAGGTAACACTTTACAATAATGTCTCGCCAGTTAATGCATTAACATTAACAAAGAGCGAATAGCTACATTTTTACAGAAGTTATTCTTCTTTGATAATGTTAGTTTAAAAAAGCAACTGTTAGTGTAAGCTCAGGTCCATTAAATAATACAGTTACAACTTTTGATTTTAATAATGTGTTATTAAATGCTGAAATGTACATTTAACTAAGATGAATACATGCTTTAGAAGTATTTTTCATTGTCAGTTTGTTAAGGAATGAACTAATGTTAAATAATGGAGCCATATTGTAAAGTGTGTGATTGAACAACAGTCAGAACATATTCAAACAATATCTAGGGCATGTAATTTAAAACTTAAAAAAAAAAAAAAAGTTTGAAAATGACTTTAAGTATTAGGTTATGTGATGACGAGCACCGGATTGTGATTATTGGGGAAACGGCTGTGTTTCTGCTGTTCCATCAGCGCCCTCTGCTGTCTGAAAGTGAATGTGCACTTCAGTGCGTCTTCACGCCTTCCGCCATGTGCTCGGCTCATGAACGGTCTGTTTACATCAGTGCGCGTTCCTCTTTGACGCGTTGTTCATATTAAACGGTTGACGGGTAAAGTATTCTTAAAATACATTCTAAAAATCTGAATAATTCGTAATAAATAATTATTCACGGTATTTTGAAGTGCCCACGATAACAATATTGTGCATGTTCATTATTGCGGTATATCGTATTACCGTTTACCGGCACATGTCTAATATATATATATATATATATATATATATATATATATATATATATTAGGGGTGTAACGGTAGAGGGCTTTCGTGATTTAACGGTTTCCAGAATCATCTGTGAACGCGATCGATCATCTCTTCCTAAAGAATAAACATGATTGAACATCTGAAGGTATGTTGAGGATACATTACAATTTACTGTCACGTATCATATATGGTGTAATCGCTCAATCAGTGTTTCAACGGCGGAAAGACCTCAATAACTGCTTGTAAACTATTATCATGTAGCATCACATTTACCTCAGGCATGCAGTCATTCAGTGTCCACAGAATTCTATACTAGAGAAATCAACTCTTTCACTAAATATATGCACTTTATTAGCCTATATATTCATTATATTCTACTTAACCGGTTAGTGATGTCTTGATTATTTCATGTACAGTATGTTTAAATAAAACTGTCATAAAAATTACAGCCACTGTGTATCAATGATTATATTTCAACAACGAATTGGAGAAAAACTATTTTATAATTAGATTTAGAAGTTATTGCAAAAACTGCCTTATGTGAAGTTTAGCCTAGGCTACATGTTTACATACTATGTTATTTGAGTGTTGATTATTATACCTAAAAATAAATAGCAACTGAATTTAGGCTAATAGTTTGGGCTCTGTTGTTAACCTTTAATATTAATGTGCACGTAAGGGCTCCCTATATAGTTTACAGCAATATCTTCAATAAAATTATAATTTAATTAATTTAAGGACAGACACTTTTTTTTTTTTTTTCAGTAAACCAATACAAATAAATAAAAGCCATTTTGTAAAACTGCTGTATCGAACCCGTACTGAACCGTGACTTCAAAACCGAGGTACGTACCGAACTGTCAGTTTTGTGTTCCGTTACACCCGTATGCATTTATGCCTGTATGCCAAAAGTATTGGGACACCCCTCCAAATCATTAAATTCAGGTGTTCCAATCACTTCCATGGCCACAGGTGTATAAAATCAAGCACCTAGGCATGCAGACTGCTTCTAAACATTTGTGAAAGAATGGGTCACTCTCAGGAGCTCAGTGAATTCAAGGGTGGTACCGTGGTAGGTTGGTTGAGGGGCTGACGGTATACGACGGTATATCGATTTCAGTATCAATTCAGCCTACTGTACATATAAGGAAACATTTAAAGAAATCTAGTGTTTGATCATATCTAAATATTTATTAAAATGCAAAACTGCAATACTTTTTTGAGCAACTAGATTAGATACAACTAGATTGATTAAAGAGCCATAAAGGCACCAGTGTGGGTAATGGCATTACAAATGGAAATTATTATTTTTCGAGCCACAAAATGACTCTAATTTGCCTCTTTGAATAAGAATTCTCTAATTTAACCTTAATTACTAAACTAATTGTAATATAAATAATTGCCACCTGTGCAATAATTCCATTCATTACATTTCCTCACTACTAAATATTGCACGGTCAACTGTTAGTGGTATTATAACAAAGTGGAAGCAATTGGGAACAACAGCAACGCAGCCACGAAGTGGTAGGCCACGTAAAATCACAAAAGTGAGTCAATAGTTACAGACCTCATAACTTCATGTGGCCTTCAGATTAGCTCAAGCACAGTGTGTAGAGAGCTTCATAGAATGGGTTTCCATGGCCGAACAGCTGCATCCAAGCCTTACATCACCAAGTGCAATGCAATGGTGTAAAGCACGCCGCCACAGGACGCTAGAGCTGTCAGACGTGTTCTCTGAAGTGACGAATCACGCTTCTCTTTCTGGCAATCCGATGGACGAGTCTGTGCTTGGCGGTTGCCAGTAGAATGGTACTTGCCTGACTGCATTGTGCTAAGTGTAAAGTATCAAGACATTTTGGACAATTTCATGCTCCCAACTTTGTGGGAATAGTTTGGAGATGGCCCCTTCTCACTGGCAGTGTCATCATTACAATGTTTTCAAATGCCTATTAAACTAGAAATCCTATACGCAGGTTATCATAACTGCGATGCATAAGAACCAGAGCTGAGAATGTTTACATAAAATTACAATTTGCATGTGGCAAACTTTCATGATTATTGTCATTTACATGTATATAGTACAATTTACAATTTTTATCTTTTGTATAATGTTATTTGTATAATATCGCTATTATTTTTAAATGAAAACATAATGGGCCCTATCATACACCTGGTGCAATGTGATGCGAGTTAGCAGTTATCATTTTCACGTCCAGCTCCACGTTGTTTAATTAACAAATGCACTCACAGTCATCCCGTCGCCCATGGGCGTGCTGGTCTGAAAACAAGGTGTGTTCAGCCGCATTGTTGGCGTGTTGCTATTTTGAGGCAACTGAAAACGACTGCACCATTGACTAACAAGTATTTTTTGTGTTATTTAAAGGGCTCGTTAGTAATATGCGCCCATGTGTACACTCTGCTTATTATACATAGCGACGCGCAGCAGCACACAAATATTTTTAAATATTAAAAATAAAAGAATTTCTCTCTGGAGAAGTGTTCAGTCTTTCTGCTTGCAAATTCCGCCATTTAAATAGCGAATGGTGCAAGCGCAACTGGCTTTTAAATGGAATGGGAGATGAGACTCTGATTGGTTTATTGCATGTTACGCCCAAAACATACCCATGACTCATTAAGAGACTAGGTGCAACCCTTTTGGACCATGCGCCTGGCGCACAGACCTTAAACTAGCAAAAGTGGATTTGAACACACCCTATTCGAAGTGCACCTGCGCCATGCGCTTCAGACCATGCGCTCAGATCGTTAAAATAGGGCCCAATGAAATAGTACACTACTGTTAAAATGTTCAGAGGTTATATATTTATTTAATTTAGTTTTTTTGTTCTTTTATTTATCACGGATGTGTTGAATTTACCAAAAGCAAAGACATTTATAATGTTAAAGGCCCACTGAAGTGCCTTGAAACGCGCAGCATTATTCAGTGTTGACGTAATTTCCCCTGAAACGGCTCCAGCTGTTAGCAGCTCCTCCCCTTTTTTGAAACAGCCAATAGCGTTTCGTTAATATCACAGTTTGACTAGAGCCTTTTCTGTTTAATAAAGCCAGAGTTTCCTCCTAATCTCTAACCATTTATCATCATAATCTCCTCCATATCGATTCTGTGCAGAATTCATAGGGGTCCGATATGTTTTGTTGTCTGACTCGCACATATGATCCGCGCTGCGCTCTCGTGTTTCTAGTCAACGGCTCTGTCGAGACTATGCGTGTGCGCTGCGGCGGTGCGCGTGAAACAAGACTTCATTCGCCTCAACTGAAAGCATTACATGTCTGAATCGGTTCCTCTTGCATGTATAGTGCACTATGTGCCATTGACCATGTAGAAAATAGTAAATGTGTGAACAGCTGACCAATTTCAGCCACAGCGTCAGCATCTATTTATAGTGTAGGGGCGGGCGCTTCAGATTCTAGAGACCATTTGATTGGACAGAACATGTGATGAGAAGCTGAAGTCTGCGATGATGTCATCAAAATCAGAGATTAATTTTAACGGAAGTGAGAGACTGCAAGTTTGAATGCTTATATCTCCTTAATGCAAATGTTGTCATTGTTTTAGAACACACCATCTAATTCATAACCTTAAGGCTAAAAAACTTCAAAAAATGATTTAAAATACTATAATGCAACGAATACTGTACATTTCTTCTTCTGTTCATCAACTTTCTATTCAGAACTTTTTCCCCCCACAAAAACATTAAGCTGCACAATTGTTTGCAACATTGATAATAAGAAATGTTTCTTGAGCAGAAAATCAGCATCTTTATGATTTATATGATCATGTGACTGAAGACTGAAGTAATGGATGCTGAAAATTCAGCTTTGCATCAAAGGAATACATTTTTAAATGTATTAAAATAGAAAATTGCTATAAATTGTAATAATAAATAAATACAGCCTCAGTGAGAAATGTAAAAAGAAAAATAAATATATATATTTGACTAATGGGTAGACAAATTATACTGTTTCCTGAGAATTAACCATTGATATAAATATAAAAACTTAAAATACAGATGCCTCCAGTTTCTTTTTATTCTTCATAAAGTCAGCTGTACTTGTACATTTACAGAGTTCACTGCTATATGACCTCTTCTTTACTGTTTAAACTCACTTGTCATTATTGCCCCAGTACTGTAGTAAAACCCAAATGTACATTGGGATAACCCTTTACAGTAAGGTTTCATTAGTTAACATTAGTTAACTGCTTTAGTTAACATGAACTAAGAATTAACAATACTTCTACAGCATTTATTAATCTTAGTTCATGTTAATTTCAACATTTAATAATACATTATTAAAATCAAATGTTGTATTTGTTAGCATTCGTTAATGCGCTGATTAATAAAGGTTAATAAATACTGTAACAAATGTATTGCTCATTGTAAATCCATGTTAGTTAATTCTTTATGTTAACAAATGAGAACTTATTGCAAGTAATGTGTTAACTGGTTAAAGGTAGGGTAGACATCTCATAATTTCAACACTATCTTGCTATTGCTAGCCTCTCTGTAATTGCCTACCTTACCTTTAACTGGGGGCATGGCATTGATCAGGGCAGTCAATGGCAAGTCAATATGTCTGTAGTGGAAGTCTACTTAGTGCTGAATCATAGTTTGATCAATGTTGACCACCTCAGGGCCAGAGATGACCCACAGACACAGATGCCATCACGAACCGATTCACTGTAGGCATTACTATAGCTGTGTAATCTCAGTTTAGTCCTCATGGATGGTGGTGATAAACTGCTTTGCAAGAGCCTTCACTGAATTGAATAGCTGATATTTTTCAAGGATAAGAACCTCTTATAGATTATGCTCCATGATTTACGTAGTCTTGCAAATGTGTTGCATTTTAAACACTATAGATGGTATGACAACCAAGGGTTTTTGTAAATAGCACCCTCTTGCTCCAGCCAAAACTTTTTGACTTCAGTTGACCCAGTGGATGCACATTCCTGGACCTCCTGGACAGGTTTCCCAGCTGGCTCTTCCCCAGCAGGATTGCCCTTTGCTGGGCCTTGCACTGTCTGCCTGAGCCTGGAGGGGTTAAAAATAACCCAGCTCTGGATCCAGGACATGCCGGATATTTGGCCTGATATAGCAATGGGGGACACGTTTACGGCCACAGTTGTCAGTCACAAAGCCAGGCGGGAAGAGAGACAAGACTGGAAAAGAAGAGGAGACAAGAGCCAATACGGAACACAGATTCTTACAGAAGACGCGGGGCAGGGATCAGAGAGAGCACATAAGAGATGATGTTCGGGACCTGAGGAGAAAGATAGACATGAAAGTTTGGGGGATTTTGCATTAGCTGGATAGATGCTCTGATGCTGATAATTGAATGGGCTCCTGGGTACTACCTGCAGACTGAGGATAATGCAAACCTATAAAGCTAAGTGCATGTGAGCAAGATGGAATCAATCTTCCGAGGAGCGATTTGATGTTCAGTGGTTGGTTATCACTGGAAAAAGCACTGCAAGTGCAGAATCTTACGAAAGGTCCAGACGTTGATGTAAAGTGTAGTGCTATTTTTTTGCAAAGCTTTCGGTCTCTCTTTACCATGGGCAATGCGGCAATGTGTAGGGCGTGTGGTTCAGATAAAGGCCTGCGGACCATTGGAAGTGATCCATATCTGGACCGTTACTACAACTTTGAGGCAGATACCATGGTAAGGCGACCGTAATAATATCTAGGTTCAGTAGAGATTTGTTGAGGTGTTGTGTTTGGGATGATGGGGTCGTAAAACAGAACATTCATAACTCAGAATCTTCTCTTATTCTTTTAGTAAACATGGCAATAGCAGTTAAGATCACAATTAGAAAATGTAACTTTTCAGATCTTTACTTAATGGGATTGTTCACCCCAAAATGAAAATGTTATTATTTTTTTTACGTAATTTCCGACCTGTATTACTGTATTTCGTCTGTGGAACATATAAGAAGATATTTTGAGAAATGTCATTTTTTGTCGATGCAATGGAAATCAATGGGCATCAAAACTGTTTGGTTACCAACATTCTCCAAAATATCTTCTTTTGTGTCCCTCAGAAAGTCATGGTTCTTAACTAGCTTAACCAGCAAGACTATTTGGTCAACTAGCATCACCAGAAAGGTCATGCTAATTGACTAGCTTCAACAAGTTTTGGTGTGGCTGGTCTGACCAGCACCAAAACACCAATATCCAACAAAACATGCCAGAAATGCAAGCTAGTTTGTTTCAACTTTGAATGTATTTTTAGATTTTTTTAAGCATTTAATTCATAGCATCTTCTTAATTTAAGTACTTCAGAGAAGGCTTCATTAGTCGTATTATTTATTTTATTTGTTATTGATAAAAATGTTATTTTAGGGATGTATGTTTACGAGTTATCAACAGATTTTTCTTGCCAACCTGAGCCCAAATAGTGGAGCATGTGTGCCGGGAAACTTCATGAACAAATGTATTGTGTCTGTTTCCAATGGTTAAGTTTTATTCAGATCCCACACATGTTAACGTGACCTCTTGACCTCAAAAGGAGCAGAGGGTCATGCCTTGAACATTTCTGTCAATAGCCTGTGATGACCTGACACATTAATGCTTCATGTTCTACATGACCTGAGAGGTACTGATTTATTACCGGAGCTTGGCGCCTATTCTCTTGTCATTTCTACCATTTTAACCAAAATAAAATAAACACCTGAATGCTGGCTTGAACTGATTTAAAAAAAAATGGACTTTAGTCTTATAAAAGAGGTTTCTGGGATTTTAAATCTTTTAATATTTTCATAACAATACTGTCTGCATGTTTTAATACATTTTGTGCAGCTGTTGAAAGGTAAGGTTCTATTGTCCCTGTCTACCTCCTCTGTAGTCTTAATGAACCAGTACATTGAGGATTTTGTGTTTGCACATGCAGATTTTATTGTCACAGTTGTGACTCTTATGTCAAGGCCTTTAAAAGGATTGTAGTACAAACCAGCACATGTTCGCTGATTGATGCCAAATCTGAAATTTGATCGTGGCTTTAAATTTTCCTCTTCGCATGGCAAGACTTTCGGTGTATAACTGTACGCACATTCAGATCTGTGTGTGTGTGGGGGTGTGTGGGTCATGTCAGCTGCCTTCATTCTGTTTTGCTGTCTATATTTAGCAGTCACAGTCAAACGCAATTCTGATAAAAAGAGATACACTGACTGAAATGACAAACTTCACATGCACGCTGAGACAGAAGCACATAGCATAAACTTTTAATGAATCCTGACAAATACTTGTGTTCAAAAGTTTGATTTTTTTTTTTATGTTTTTGAAAAAAAGTATCTTATGCTCGCTCACCCAGGCTGCTTTTATTTTGATAAAAAAATGCAGTACAACTGTAATTATTACAATTTAATATAATGATAATAATATACCATTTATTTGTGTGATGGTAAAGCTGATTTTTTTTTTTTTAAGTTTTACTATCATTACAAATCATTCTAATATGCTGATTTGCTGCTCAGATTTGCTGGATTCGTTGATGAATAGAAAATAATGTAAAAGTCATACTGTCACTTTTGATCAATGTAATGCATCACTGCTGAATAAAAATATAAATTTAAGAAACTTACTGACCCGACACTTTTATATGGTGATGTACATTGTCAGAAGGTCCATCCTGGTTGGAAAAAATCTGATCTCATCCTATTGTTGTTCTTGTTTAATACCTTGTCTCACTTGTAAATATGTCATGATGGAATTAAAATGAGTTGCATTGACTCGATCACTTGAATATTGCATTGTAATTTCTCAGTGTTTTACTAGAGCAGAGCTGATGTTTCCTAATGTTTTTTTTCCCGGTGTGTTGTTTCTACAGTCGGACAGTAACACCAGCTTCCTGAGAGCAGCCAGAGCTGGAAATATTGAAAAGGTGCTGGATTTCCTCAAGAGCGGACAGGACATTTCTACATGCAACCAGGTAACTTTTTATATTAACCAGGATTTCAGCATTACGAAAAAAAAACAAGAAATTAATGCAATGTTTTCTCATCGGTTTCCTCAGCCTCAATTTGTTATTACACACTTTTTTTGCAGGTATAATTTTTCTTAATTTGTCTTTTTGTTTTGTTGAAATACTCTTCACATCCTGAAAGCAATCAATAATAGAAGTGGTCTAAATATTTAAAAATGCACAAGTATCTTCTGTGGAAGTCTCCATCCAAATGCAATGATATGATGTCCTACTTGCCTGTCAACATATATTTCCATACCATATTTCCATACCTTCATCACACATCATCAGCACGTTCCGTACGGCTATGAGTTGTAGACAGACAGTAACCGAGAGCCAAAAACAAAGAGCAGCCACCTTTTAAAGTTCCTCCCAAACCAAAACAACGAGTTCACACCATGTCGTAACCATAATAATATGAGATGGCAACCTGTGACGTTCTACCCGGAACTGTTCATGTCCTCAGACTCAGATTTTTGCATTTCTATGTCAACACTATCAACGCCGAAATTAATCTGCAGCAGTCAGGTGGTCAGCTCTGTAAGTTATGTATATTCATTATTATCATTATAAAGTTATGCGCTTTGAGACATGATGTAACAGACCGTCTCTCCTGACGCTTTGCAGACTCAGCTGTTTTGGAGGTGTGGCTTTGGAGACACTCTGAAGGGAGGGTGGGATCTTATGCTTTCAAAGCTAGCTTGCTATAGAGTGGTGCAGGTATGACATCATTTTGTAGGCCAAAATGTGGAAGCGAGTTAGCATTTTTGCACTTCCGGTTCCCTTATCCCAAAGTCAATGGGATTTTTGAATGGGGTTTTGGCTGAAATAAGGTTTGTGGTGAACACAAGCCCAAAATCTTTCTTGTTTTACATAAATACATCAGTATCACCCCACTCGTAATTTTTTGAAGCTGTTACGTGTCTTGAAAAAGTGGTTAAATGGGACTACAGAGGCAGTAGGGGAGATTAAATGCCATCAAGCCAAACAGGTAAGCTCAGTCTGCTTTTACAGCCTTATTATGCTCATAATTGTGCTCTTATAAACTATTCTAACTCAAACGTTCTGGGAAAATGGTTTGAGACAAAAACTGAAAGAGCTGTCGGAAGTTTAGTGATGGTGATGTTGAAGTTGAGCGTCCGTGGTGTAGTCCGTTTATAGCCTACCTTTAGCTTTTTAATTCTGGTGACTGCATTTAGGCTTCAAAATTCCTAAAAGTTGTGTTCATCTGTGATAATTATCTCGATGGACAAAACGTGCAAGTATCATAAACTTTTGTTGATTACAGAGCTTGTTTTTTGCGATCGTCAAAAAGCCTATGAAAATCCTATTGGGTTTTTATCGAGAGAACGAGTGCGATGCTAACTGCCGTTTGGCCTACAAAGTGATGTCATACCCGCACCACTCTATGGATAGCCTCTCTGAAATTGCCTTCCCTACCTTTAATTCAAATAAGTTCAACATTTGGAAGTTTTGCATACTGTGGCATTTCACACAGTTTTTAGATTATGTATTTATATGAGTATAATCTAATCTGAGATAAAAAAAAATCTGTTGGGTAATGCTGAATTTGAAGGCCTATGTTTTCCTAGAATCAGGTTGCCATAAACTTTTTTCCAGCTTAAGAGACATGTCAACTCTGTGTTAGCTATACACTCTTTAGAAAGTCAGATTGTTCTTTGTAAGGGAAGGATAATCCTGATTATTAAAATGTGCATGCTTTTTAGCACACATTGCATTATGATACTGATTCCTGACAAATGCTGCACTGCCATCAGGACATCATCAGCTAGTTCTCTGCCAGCCTGTTCTTTCTAGTATATCAAAGGCTTTTTACTTATGCGTGTCTCTGGCAGCTGTTCACACTCCCGACCTTCTGTACCTTCTGCACAACCAAACCCTCCCACTGTCACAGCACTGCCGTGTTCAGCCTTTCCTAACAAATTACCCCTGACATAACAATGCACTGATATCACCAAATATATTGAAGGTAAATGGATATTCAATCTTAAGATGTGTGAAGTCAATACGAAACTGGTTTAGCTCGAAATCAAACGTCCTAAAATGCAAACATGCTTGTAAAATCAAACTTTATCCAGACAGATATATGATAAAGTTAACTTTTATCAACAAACAGAGGATACCACATTCAACAAAATACCATTCAACAAGGTTCGGCACAGACATGAACTACAAAATTGTCAACCAATCATCAATCACGGTACTGGTTTTAGCAGGGTGCGCCATATAAATATGATGCAAATGTAGTACTTAGTGTTGAGGTCACTATACTAGCAAACAAATACCCTGGAACCATGAACAACCTGGGGAAGAAAGAGAAAGTACCTTAATGTTACACTAACATTAGTTTAACAAGACTGTAGAATAAATGTAGAAGGCATGTTTCATTAAGTTTGACAGTCCAAATTGAATTGCATATCTGCTAATTTATGATATAAAGTAAAAGCTTGAAAAAGTGTGATTATGCTGTCTTTGTCTATTTTGTGTCTATCCTATGGAAGCTTGTTTCCACCACAGAATAAAAAATTAAAAAGGTAATTGCAATTTTTTTTTTCTCGCAATTGTGAGTTTACATCTGAAAGCTGGAGGAATTTTGAGATATAAAATCAGAATTGCGCGGTATAAAGTCACAGAAAGTCAGAATTGCGAGTTTATATCTTGAAATTCTGACGTTATATCTCACAATTTTGACTTTATAACACAATTCTGAGATAAAAAGTATTTTTTTCCTCAGAATTGGACTTTATAACTCACAATTGCAAGTTTATATCTCACAATTCTGACTTCTTTTCTCAGAATTGTGAGATATAAACGTGCAATTGCATGTTATAAAATCATAATTGTGAGATATAAACATATAATTGCAAGTTTATATCATGCAATTCTGACTATATAACTCGCAAATGCGACTATTTCACGCAATTCTGACTTTATAACTCACAATTGCGACTTTATTTCACGCAATTCTGACTTTATAACTCACAATTGCGAGATTTAAACAAAAAAATTGCAATTATCTTTTTAAATGTTTGATTCTGTGGTGGAAACAAGCTTCCATATTATCCAATGCAATTAATGCCATTAAAAATTAATAGTATAAAATGTGACTCGAGTATCAAAATATGTTTTGCAATTTAATATAGCCAAAAAAGTATTAATGGAAGAAATGGTGACAGGTCTAATTAATCTAATTTTATTCAAATTTTCAATTAAAATGGACTGAAATGACATCAGAGACAAATGTCATAGGGTTGATGTGACCCCTTTATTACAATGTATAATAGTTTTTACCATGACATGTATCCATTATGATCATCTGGAGTCGCCAGTAATGAGCATGTCAGCACAACAATGGACAGGCATTTCATGTTGTTTTCTCTAAAATCCACTCTTCTAATCCTCGCTGAGTAATATTGCAATATAATCTGCCTATGTTTTGTTTTTTTTTTATTTCCACTCTTTCACCCGAATCCCTCTCTCTCCGGATGAAAAAACTCCTCCAGCTTTCATTATCCAAATAAATGAGATTAGAGTCTAGTTAATTCTCTCTGCTCTTACTGACGTGTCTGAATGTTAGCCACACTGTGTTACACAAGAGCTGTCATGATTTACCCATCAAACACGGAATGAGGTGCATTAGTAAATTAAGACAGGTGGTGATGTTTGAATAAGGGGAGTGCTTATTTACAGCTCGAGAAAAAGAGATTAAACACTGAAATTCCACGTTTAACACATAAGCTTGATTTATTAATAACATAAGTACTTTGACATGATATAATGAATATTACATATTTCACAGTGGCTAAAATTCGCAAAACAATATTTTTCTGATCATTGCACTGAAATAGAAAAAAGGCTGTTTAGCCATAGTAAAATCTGTAATCATTATTTCAGGGATTTTCAAACCGGGGTCTGAAATGAAAATGAAAAGTTCAGATGAAATGAAATAAAATAAAATAATGAAATTAAATTAAATTAAATAATGAAATGAAATGAAGAAATTCTGAAGTAATGAAAAGAAATGTTGAAATTCTGAAATGGAATAATGAAATTAAATTATTAACTTAAACTATGAAATGAAATGATAAAATAATTAAATGAAATAATGAACAAACAAAACAAAAAATACAAAACAAAATTAAACAAAACACAAAACGATCTATAAAATGTATACGAGTGATCTATTAGTGTAGACTCGAGTATAAACATCTATCATTTTCACTAATAGAAAAATGTATTAATCATGTCTCTCTCTGCACTTAGAACGGACTCAATGCGCTCCATCTAGCAGCCAAAGAGGGTCATGTGGGGCTGGTGGAGGAACTTCTGGAGAGGGGTGCAATCGTCGACTCTTCAACCAAGGTTAAGCACACATAAACACACACAAATTGGAGAGAGGGTTATGTGATTCCCAAATGGCTAGAGAGAGTAAATCTGATGGAATGCCAGTCATCCAGCACTGTGATATGATGAGTACAGTTGGACTCTGTTGACTCCTGTCATCTGACACACAGGGCCAAACTCACCCACACAAGCCAGGCACTATAAACAAATGACCAGCAATCACACAGACTGCAGAGAGCTCTACTGCAACGACAAAAGCTTTGGAGACTTTGTGTTGGGCAGAAATGTGATTGTTTTAGTGGTTTGCACACCATTCGTTTTATTATGGACTGGATTCATAAAAGTCCTTTTTGCCTGATAAGATTTCTGCAATTTCATCCAAGCAGTGAGGGAATCAGGTCAAATGTCTCCTACAGTCCCCATTGGCAAATATCTTTTGTTGTTTCAAGCATAAACTTCTGTTAGATTTGTGAATGAAAAAGATAAAAAAAATCATTTTAGGGTTAAAGCTACACTGTGTAACTTTTTTAGTTTATTCTTAGCTAAAAACACTTAATTCTTTCAAAAATATATGTGCTCAATAATGTATATTTAATAGTAAATAATAATAATAAATCTTTATTTTCTATAGCGCCTTTAAATGTACATCTCAAAGCGCTTTACAGAAACAAACAAAACATAGTACACAAAAATAGAAATAAACAAAAAAGAAAAATGATTAAAAAAGAAGAATGTTAAATCAAAAACAATTAAAAACTATATAAAATTAATACAAACGTTCAATAAAAAGCTACCCTAAATTTTTTTTTACTTCTTTCAAGTAATAAAGTATTCTCGTAAGTTTATAATATGCCATTGAAAATACATACAGGTGAGGGGTTCGAATGCCGGTCGCCATTTTGCCCCTCCATCTTGAAAGTACATTAGCCAAAGAAGGACATACCCGTAAATTCAAGCTTCGCCTTTCGCGTTTTAACACTCGATGGCACCGTGTCGAATGTGGACGAGGTCGAAGTAGAAGCCATGTTAATCTTGGACTAAATCGGCCACCGTAGGAGTTAAAACGAAATCGGAATTGAGAGGAACAGAAACTAATATTCACTGGATGGTCATACACCTTTTCACTGCTAGATGGGGGAAAATATCACACAGTGTAGCTTTAAGAAAAATTAGATATCGCTTCAAAGCAGCTTTACAAGAAAATGCTTGGTTCTACATTACAATTTAGAGTGACACAGGAGCTAAACCGTTTAGCGCCTTATAGGTCAGTAACAATACTTTGCAATTGATACAGAACTTAAAGGCTCATTATGTAAGATTTTTGGATAAAATCCAAAACCACTAGAGCCATGTTATATATTTTGTTGACTTGTGTACTTACATTATGCCAAATGTTTCCGAGAATGTTTAAATCCAGAGAAATAAGCAATTTGAACCAGGACACGGACCGTGTCCATGCGTCGCCTATCAATGACATCATACGCGCGTTACCCTCGATTACTGGTAGATTTCCGGAAACCATGGAAACACCAAAGATGCTTTATTATATTAAGTGTTTTATTAGACAGGTGAGCAACTGTTTGGATACATTCATCGACAGAAAACTAATCATTGTTATATAGCTCAACACAGTTAGTCTTATTGTTTAAATCTCGTTTTCATGATTTACCGCAAATACCATGCTTTACCATACCTAATATCGATCTAGCTTACTGCAGTGTGCAACAAGTGCCTCATAGTAGCCGCCGAGCGAATGTAAAACACACTTTAAAAACACTCAAATAATGTATCTACTATGATAAAACAGCGCTGCGTTACCCCATATACGCATGACCGGAAGAAGTGGACGTTAGGGATGGGCATATCGATATGAAGTATTGATATATCGATACTGATGTGAGCATCGAAAAGTATCGGTACTCAAATAAAAATATTGATACTGAGAGTTTTTTTTTTTTTTTTTTTTTTTTTTGTTTAAAAAGATTATTTAATGCATACTATACAAATAAACTACTTTACTGAATAGTTGTGTAGTATACAATTATTTCCCTGCTCATCTGAACGCACGCAAATGCTGTAAGACAGAACCAATCAATCACAGAGAGAGTGTTCGCTCACTGATGACACTGTATTCAAACAGAGCTGCGTTTCCCAAAACTTTCATAAGAAACCATTGATGCCTTTGGAAACGCAACCCAGAACAATACTCATCAGAAGACAGAAAACATATGCTTGAGTTATTTCACAATAAACACATTTTTTAAATTGTAGCCTACATAGTGAATTACACTCTTTAAATGTAATGTTAAAAGCTGATATTGATAATGTTCTATTCTGTAACTAATGTTAATACAAATCATGTCAGAATAAAAAGGTTGCATTTTATGCGTGCAACGTCCTGTCACTGGCAGTCCCTTGTGAAAATGAACCATGGTTTATTTTTTACTACAGTGACCGTAGTTCAACTATTTGTAGATTTCCATGGTTACCACTACAAGTTAAAATCTAATACGCTGCAATTAAGGCATATTGAATGTTCAAATACCTTTCAAATATAATGTTAAGTGGGTATCTTTACCCATTTTACTCTTAGTAATTTTAATAATTGAATACATTTAATAATTAAAAAGTTCAGTTAGAAGTATCGTATCGGTATCGATATCGGTGATACTGGCCTTGAAAGTATCGGTATCGTATTGAAAACAAACTAAGTGGTCTCGCCAATCCCTAGTGGACGCGGTCGTCTGCAGCATAATAAAAGCTCCGCCAAATCAAGGTGTCGAAAACTACGCCTTTGTTTTGAATAAACGACCTCTAGCGGGAAAAAAAATTACATATTTTGACTTTAATAGGTAAACAGTGTATAGATGATAAAATGGGTGTTATATCATCATATTTTCTTGACCTAGTAAGAACTCAGCAGCATTTTGGACTAATTGTTTATTGAGTTTTCAGGACAATCAGCTAGTAATGCATTACAGTAATCTAGTCTAGAGGCCATGAATGCATGAACCTACTTTTCTGCACCAGAAACAGATAGCATGTTCTGTAGTTTAGCAATGTTTCTGAGGTGGAAGAAGGCGGTTTTTGTAACATATGAAAAAATGGTTTTCGAAAGACAAGTTGCTGTCTAATATAAAACCCAGGTCTTTAACGGTAGAGGGTGAAGGAACAGTACATCCTTCTAAATGCAAATTGTATTCTAAGAGATTCTGTATGCAGGTTTGGTCCAACAAGTAATACCTCAGTCTTATCTGAAGAAAATGACAGGTCATCCAATATTTTATATCTTTAACACACTCTGTGAATCACACTCTTGGATAATTTAGAGATTTCATCTGGTCATGATGAAATATATAACCGAGTATTATCGGCATAACAGAGAAAACTAACAAAGTAAAAGTATGTTGTTTAGATACAGTATCTTGTTAGTACACAAGTACGAACATACTCATACACAAATAAGTCCACAATTGATATGTATCTCCCTTTCCTCTTCAGAAAGGGAACACTGCATTACACATTGCTTGTCTGGCTGGGCAGAAAGAAGTTGCGAAGTTGTTGGTGAAAAGAGGAGCAGATGTAAACTCCCAATCACAGGTGAGAAAAGTATACAATTAAATAATACTGTAATTAATTGAATTGAATAATTTAGTATTATTTAATAGATTGTTATACTATTAAGCTTTACAGTACCTGTATGTTATTACAGAATGGCTTCACTCCACTTTATATGGCTGCTCAAGAGAATCACCTGGATGTTGTGCGATATCTTCTGGAGAATGGTGGAAACCAGAGCACGGCCACAGAGGTTTGGGATTGCGAGGGTTATGTGTGTTTCCATTCTTTCCAACATGCTCATACACCTGTATATGTGTCTCTTAAAGAGGACCTATAATGCTTTTTTACATTTTCAACTTTCATTAGTGTGTAATGTGGCTGTTTAAGCTTGAAAGAAGTCTGTAAAGTCACAAAGCACTTCAAAGCGAGTTATTTCCTTTATCAGTAAGCACTGTTTCTGAACTCACTGAAACGCCTCGATTATAGTTTTGAGTTTTGAGTTACAATATCCCTCATTTAAATAATTCACACCCAAGTTATACACAAAAAAAGTAGGCCAGGTTGAGTTGCATTAATAGTGTGTTGGAACTCGCAGTTATGGTAAGTGGCCGTGACATTTCCGAAACACGCTCAAAACAGTTGACCAATCTCAACACACTGGTCCAGCTGACCAATCAGAGCACATTGTACTTTTCGGAAGGAGGGGCATCATAGAAACTGGAACTAAACAGAGCATTACTGACAGATTAGGAAGAGAGGTGTTGCAGCAAAGTAAAAACATTCAAGCATTAAAAACTATTCTAGTAGTCCCCAAAAAACTAAATCAGTACTTTGTAAAAAAGGCATAATAGGTCTTATTAAAAGAGGAGAGCGTTTACAGATTTTCATAGACTGTGATTTTGATGACTTGCTTCTTTGACTACATAGAAGATATTGTTTATCAAACGTGCAAGGTGTAAAGACTAAAATTGGATGGAAGTAAAATCTCAATCTTGAATGATTTTAAATCATATTCATCCCTGCTATAAAATCCAGCTAATAGCTTCAGATGGTTTATGGTTTCTTACCTGTTCTTTTGCTGGTTCAAGCTGGTCTAGGTGGCTGACCCAGTTGGCTCTGTTTGTTAATCTCTTTCTATCTGTTCTCTTCATTTCTAGGACGGCTTCACTCCTCTGGCCATTGCTCTGCAGCAGGGTCATAATCAGGTGGTCTCTCTGCTCCTGGAACATGACACGAAAGGTAAAGTCCGCCTGCCTGCACTCCACATCGCTGCCCGCAAGGATGACACCAAGTCTGCTGCTTTGCTGCTCCAGAACGACCATAATGCTGATGTCCAGTCCAAGGTAAGAGAGTAAAGGAATGGGGATTTCATGTTCATACTTTTTTAAAGATGGAACTATAGTAATAATATGTTTTTGGATGTATATAGGGTGAATTCAGGTTGATTGGGACACCCAGTCATCTCAATGGCAAAAAGTGTCCCAATCAACCTGAATTCACAATACCATGGTTTTGTGGATGTTCATCATGATAATATTTAGACATGGTGTTAGAGGTCTTTCAATCCAACAGGATTTTTCAATCCCGCTCCGCAAGATTTTGTACCAAAAATAAGTTATATTTTATCCCACTCCCACCCAAAACTTTCACATTTTGTCCCATTCCCGCCCACAAAAGCCATAGGAAGAGGGCTATGCGGATTTTCAGTCCTGGTTCGGTTAGATTCTGTCTCGTTCCGTGTCTATTTTTTTTTTTTCAATTTCCACACACACTACCCTTCAGATCTCCAGCGACAGACTTCTGCTTGCTGTTATTATTAGATAATTATATTTTATGGTAGTCCACGAGTCATTTCTTTCTCCCACTTCTCGTGCACTTATCACTCCCGCATCCACACTCAGCAATTCAAAACTTGTCCCGTGCCGCACACTGTTGCGTTGGGTCCTGCGGATTGCAGACCTCTACACGGTGTCATGATAGTATTGTGTTTGGCATAGTAATGGTGTTTTTTCATATGGTACATGTTCAGTATCACTGTACCATGGTGTTCAAGGCTTAAGCCTAGTTTCAGGCTAAAATGCATTATTGAGCTGTTTTAACTGAAAGCAACTATGTCAGTGTCATTGTTTTGTCTCAAGATGCACACCAGTAATGTTTTTTTTTCTAAGGCACGCTTATAAAAGCTACTTAAATGTCCTAATTAAAGGAGTGGTTCACTTTAAAATGAAAATTACTCCATGATTTACTCAACCTCAAGCCATCCTAGGTGGATAATTTAATAATATAATAATAATTTGTATAGCGCTTTTCTAGGCACTCAAAGCGCTTTACATAGAAGGGGGGAATCTCCTCAACCACCACCAATGTGCAGCATCCACCTGGATGATGCGACGGCAGCCATATTGCGCCAGAATGCCCACCACACACACCAGCTGATTGGTGGAGAGGACACAGAGTGATGAAGCCAATCATATATATGGGGATGATTAGGAGGGCCAATTGGCAAATTTGGCCAGGATGCCAGGGTTACACCCCTACTCTTTATCGAAGGACATCCTGGGAGTTTGAATGACCACAGAGAGTCAGGACCTCGGTTTAACGTCTCATCCGAAGGACGGTGCTTGTTACAGTATAGTGTCCCATCACTATACTGGGGCGTTAGGACCCACACAGATCACAGGGTGAGCGCCCCCTGCTGGCCTCACTAACACTTCTACCAGCAGCAACCTGGTTTTCCCATTTGGTCTCCCATCCAGGTACTGACCAGGCTCAGCCCTGCTTAGCTTCAGTGGGAAACCAGTCTTTGGCTACAGGGTGATATGGCTGCTGGATATGACTTTCTTATTTCTGATGAAAACAATCAGAGTTATATCAATAAATATCCTGGTACTTCCATGCTTTATAATGACAGTGACTGGGTCCATTGAGTTTGAAGCTCAAAAAAGCACATCCATCCATAATAAATGTACTCTATGGCTCCGGGGGTTAATTAAGGCCTTCTGAAGCGAATTGTATAAATATACATTTTTAAAACTTTATAAAGTAAAATATCTGGCTTCCGGCAGACCGCCTTCCGTATTCAACTTATGAAAAACGCGTAGCGAAAGCGCTTTGAACTGCAAGAGGTATGACACTTTCTGCGGATGGATGGATGTGCTTTTTTGAGCTTCAAACTCAAAGGACCCCGTCACTGCCATTTATAAAGCTTGGAAACATCAGGATATTTCTTAATATAACTCCGGTATAACACCGATTGTGTTCATCAGAAAGAAGAAAGTCATATACACCTAGGATGATTTGAGGGTGAGTAAATCATGGAGTAAATTTCATTTTAAAGTGAACTACTCCTTTAAAGGCCTAATCCTGGCTTAATGTAAGCCCTCTCTGTGAAACCAGGCCTTAGAGAACTGTGTAAAATACCATGGTGTATCAATATGGCAAACATATTGTTATAATGTCAGTGTACTATTGCAGTACATTTTAAAATGATTGTAAAAGGATTTATTTATTAATTCATTAGTCTTGTCACTTAAACACTGCAGATATTTTCAGTGAGGTTCTTTAAGGAGCTATCGAGGTTTATATTAGAACACTTGTTTGGCTTTTTTTCCTTCACTGAATTATAGTCATGCTTTTTGATTTGCTCCTTTTAAGTTAAATTTCCAAAAAAAAAGCCATATTAATCAAAATGCCATGTTTTTTTCCTCAGATGATGGTCAACAGGACTACAGAGGTATTAAGACTCTCAGCAGAATCCTGCATTCTTCTTGACTCTTGTAAAGCCTAATGTGCTACTTGACATTGAATATTTCTTTTACAGTGCATGGGAAGAGTAGTCCTTGTCGGACTTGTCTTGTCCTTTTAAATGTAGTGCATGACACATTGTTGTTTTTATTTTAGTGCCGTTTTCTCAAAATGTATGGGTGTTTCTTGCTCATCAACATGTTTTATGCTCTGTTTTGAGCAGGAAATAGGGGTTTGTTATGTTATTCAATACCACTTATGATTTTACTAACAGACTGAACAGTTGAACTCTTAATGTGCATGTGAACTCATGCTGTCACTCTCACTGTCTGTGTAGAAGTCTCTCGGTCACATTTTGCTGCACCTTTTTGTTAATGCTGTTTTTTAAATTGCACCATGTCTGTCAGAATGGAAAGGTAAGAAAAAATAACACTATCTAACAAACTCAGTAAGACAGACAATGCCAATTTCCTATCTATACATTCATCTTTAGCAATATGTAGTGAGTAGTTGCTGAATAACGTTTGTATGTTAAGATACTTTGTTCATCATCTTTTTTTGTTCCTTTCATCGTCACTGAGAAACTTCTCATCTCTCTCATATGACACTGGGAATGTGCTTGTATATTATAACTTAAAATCTAATCATTCTGTTTCTTATTGCATCAAAGTTTTTACTTTTCCTTCACTCTAGTGCATGGTTGGATCCATTGGTAGCAGATGAGAATCCAGACACTTCTTTTATTTTACCATTCTTTTCTTTCTTTTAAGTTGTTACACAAATGTGATGATTCGTTGGAATGCTGCATGGTAGATCATGGATGATGGATGTTTTAAATTAGTTGGAAGATTAGAACTAGCATATTTGCCTTCATTCTGTTTTCCTCTTCCCCTTGCTCTGTCCCTTCTTGTATCCCAATACTATTCCATCCTCTAACAGAGTGGCTTCACTCCTCTGCATATTGCTGCTCACTACGGTAATGTTAATGTGGCCACGCTGCTGCTCAACAGAGGGGCTGCTGTAGACTTCACAGCCAGGGTATGATCATATACTGCTAAAGCATAAAAGAAATTATATTGTCTATTATAGCATACAGTATTTCTACTCCTCATTTAAATAACATATATTACTCAATGTACTAGGATTTGGGATGCACTGTTTACAATTAGGCAAATTATTATATACGTCTTCTAAATCCATGCAATAGCTTTCTGTAAGGAATGGACTGATATTTAAGTTATTCACTGAAATCACACAATTATAATTTTTTGGGTAAACTATCCTACAGGGAAAATTTTGATATCCATATCACGGTTAGTTGAATCACTTTTTCCCCCCAAGTATGAACACATAATCTATTCTAAAAAATGTACTGTTTTGTTTAGAATGGTATAACCCCTCTCCATGTGGCCTCCAAACGAGGAAATACCAACATGATCGATCTGCTGCTAGATAGGGGGTCTCAGATTGATGCCAAGACCAGGGTGAGTATCAATAGCACCATCAAAATACTGTAAAGCAAGCGCCCTCTACCTGTACTGTTAACAGCAGTTCAGAGAAACAATTATTCAATGTACTTCAATATATGAAATGAATAGCATTTTGTCAGCAATGCATTGTGATTGCTGATTCAGACTGTTTAAGATATATATTTATATCTATTTTTTTTTTTTGTTAGCAGCGAGTGGATTTGTGCAAGTTGTTTTAATAATACATTGTGTATGTACATTTATATGTGTGTGTTTTTATATATGACTGTTTTTGTTTTCTCTATGTTGAACAGGATGGGCTAACACCACTGCACTGTGCAGCCAGAAGTGGACATGACCCTGCAGTGGAAATACTGCTTGAAAAAGGAGCTCCCATACTGGCACGGACCAAGGTACATAGAACCACACATTTCTAAGTGCTTCCTAAAAACTGCTGCTTATGCATAAACACACACACACACACACACGGTTTCCATGTTTTATGGGGACTTTCTATAGACATAATGATTTTTTATACTGTACAAACTGTATCATCTATCACCCTACACTAAACCTACCCATCACAGAAAACGTTCTGCATTTTTACATTTTCAAAAAACATCACTTAGTTTGATTTATAAGTCCCGATAATGTAGGGTTTACCTGGACAAACACAAACTGTAACTCTAAACACAACACAACCCTCACAGAAAACTTTTTACATAAAAAAACAACAACAAAATAACATAATTTAGTATGATTTATATGCAGATCAAAAAATTCTGCAATTACTATCCTTGTGGGGACATTTTAGCTTGGAATACATTGAAAATACACTATTGATCAGAAGATTGTTTTAAATAATTTTGAAAGAAGTCTCTTATGCACACCAAGGCTGCATTTATTATATATATATATTTTTAATAAAATGCAGTAAAAACAGTAGTGTTGTAAAATATTATTGCAATTTAAAATAACTTCTATTTTAATATATTTTAAAATGGCATTACTCTAGTCTTCAGTGTAATGTGAATCTTTAGAATAAGCTAATTTGGTGCTCAAGTAACATTTCTTGCTAAATTATTTTTAATGTTTTGTGCAAACCGTGATATATTTTTGCAGGATTTATTGATGGATAGAATGGTCAAAACCGTATTAATTTAAAACAGAATTTTTTGTAACATATTATGTCTTTACTGTCACTTTTGATTAATGCATCCTTGCTTGATAAAAGTAATAATTTCCTTTAAAAAACTTTTGAACAGTAGCGTACATGAATATGGTAATCATATAATACAATGGTATCACCGTCTCATAGTATCACTCCTCCATGGTACCACCACAACACTTTTTGATATGCGGCTGATCTGTTTTTTTTACCTCTCTCTCTGTATTTCACCACACACAGAACGGACTGTCCCCGCTGCACATGTCTGCTCAGGGTGATCACGTCGAGTGTGTGAAACACCTGCTGCAACACAAGGCACCGGTTGATGATGTAACACTGGACTACCTGACCGCCCTTCATGTTGCTGCCCACTGTGGTCACTACAGAGTCACAAAATTACTGCTGGATAAGAAAGCAAATCCTAATGCTAGAGCACTGGTAATTCTTTGTCTTTGAAAGATGGTAAAATTAATGTGCTAATCAGCATTAGTAGTTTCCATCCACTTATTTTTAATGCAATTTTTGCTTTATCACATAAAAAAGAAACAAAGTAAAAAAAATGCCAAGATGTGTGTAAATAAAACAAAAAGTGCATAAAATACTTATGCACTCATAAGTTTTTATCCGTTAAGAAAACATGCGCGTAAAATACAATGGAAACACATTTACAGAATAAATCCCTCGATTCCCATTAAAAAAACTCATGTAACTTTAACTCAGCAGAGGATGTGATTAGATAACTGGACTAACCAGTGGACCAATTTCATTGCTCAGCATTTCAAATATTAGTTTGGTCAAATCTGGAAATGGTTAGGTATAATTACCTTCCGGAATTGTCTCACACAATTGCATTCCCAAACACAAATATCCGTCACAGAACACAAGATAACATGATAGTGTTTATCAAGTGTTGCCTGCATGCTCTGAGGCCAATTAAATTGGAGAATTGATAACAGTGGCTTCCACAATTGAAGCAACTTCCTTTTTATTACAGATATTTTGCGGCAGTTTCCCAGGAAGTGGCAATTGTTTCTTAAACATAGAAATGGTGCTTTACACGCAAATGTTGGTTACACTTTATTTTGATTTCACTTTAGACATTCTACTAACTATCATTTGGAACCTAACTATAGTTAGTACCAATTCTACTAACTAAAAGTTGGTATCCAAATGTGTTACCCAAATGTAGTGTTGTAGTACTCGAGACTGGTCCTGAGACAATGTTTTGAATGTCTCAGTCTGTCTCTGACTTGACCGCACCCGGTTTTGTCTCAGACTGGTCTCAGAGACTCAGACTAAAAGGACTCTGGATTTTATTTCAAGACCAGTCAAGACCTCCACTGCAGGGATATCACTACATTGCTGGTGCATTGTCTTATTTATTTGTTAGAATCATTAATGCGATTTCCAATAAGCTTCAAAAACAATAAATAATTTTATATTAACCTTTATTTAACCAGGCAATTTACTTGTTACTTCATTTATTTCTAATTAGATTTGTTTTTGTTATGCTTGTGCTGAATTAGTGCTGAACAGGGAATTATCAAAATAAATCACCAGAATTAGTACAAATGCCAAAAATAATTCAAGATATGATTGAAAAAATTATAAGATTATTATAAGAAGTTTTTTTTTATATTATAACATTTGATATAATTAAGCAATATAACAAGAGCAAGAGAGCTATTTTCAGGAATAAGTATGATTTCAAACATGATATTGATTTTATACAAACGTTCAATAAACAAGAAGTTAATATTAGTAACTGCCTGTGGCAATGAAAATAGTTCCAAACAAATTCATAGCAGAAATGTTCTGTTACTGAATTAATCAGCTGCTTTGAACGAATCGGTTGAATAAATGATTCTGTGACTCACTCTTTAAAGGGATAGTTCACCCAAAAATTCTGTCATCATTTACTCACCCTTAAGTTGTTCCAAACCTGTATGAATTTCTTTGTTCTGTGGAACACAAAGGAATATTATTTAGAAGAATGTAGGAAACTGAACAGTTCTGGGGCACCATTGACTTCCATAGTATTTTTTTTTTCCTACTATGGAAGTCGATAGTGCTCCAAAACGGACGGTTACAAACTTTCTTCAAAAAAATATCTTCCTTTTTGTCCAGTAGAACAAAGAAATGTGTTCAGGTTTGGAACATGATGGTGAGTAAATGATGACAGAATTTTCATTTTTGGGTGTACTATCCCTAAGTGATTTGCCGCCACCTACTGGTGGCTTTAGTTTCATATTTAAAGTATAATTTCCATCATATTTCTATATTCGTTTAAAAAAACCTTAATCTCAACATTATTTATGCAGGTGTAATTGTACAAATTCAGATGCAACTTCTGCACCACCTCTGCAGTGCAAAGATTAATTTTGTTGTAATTTAAATCATTTGAACAGCTCTTTATAGTGTATCATTATTCTAATTGTATTTATTTATTGATTAAATGTAAGACATTTCCCAGGCAGTAAATGTGGATCTTTTAGATGAATTTAAGGAGTGCTGGTCTGGACTCTGTCTCGCCCTGCCTTGGTCTTGTCTTGGTCCCAACCCCTCAAAGTCTTGTTCTTGTCTTGATCTCAACACACTCTGGACTTGGTCTCGGTTTAGGTTGTCTTGACTACAACACTACCCATATTCCAATATACGATATTCCAAAATTGCACATAGGTCAAGTGATCAACTTTGGATTGAAACACAGCTAGTGATGCATATAAATATGTTGATGTTTCTTTCAGAATGGCTTCACTCCGCTGCATATTGCCTGCAAGAAGAACAGAGTGAAAGTCATGGAACTGCTGGTTAAATACGGTGCCTCAATCCAAGCCATCACTGAGGTGAGAGCCTTCTGTTACTGTGCCATACTTTGCATACTGTTTAGGATGGATAATATCTAATTTGCCATGTAACTTTGTAGAGTTTAATTATTTAGAGTTTAATAATTACATTTTGTAGAGTCTAATTGTTACTGTAGCTCAAACAGTAGAAACAATATTGTTAGGCACTAACACTATCATGGGTTTGATTCCCAGAGAACCGCAAAAATGTATAAATTGAATGCAATGTAAATCGCTTACAATAAAAGTTCTTAAAGGGGTCATGAACTGGCTTTTTACATTTTTTTATACTGTTGTCTGAGGTTTGCGTGTTTTTTACATTGAAATAATGTATATGGATATATATATATATATATATATATATATATACAGTGGATATAACCGCGAACCTTGCATCACTAACACACACACGCACGTACAAGCCTCACTGCAGAATCAGACAAATCAGCATGATCAAAACTTCCGATTGTATTTTCCTTCAAATATCAAGTCAAGAGAGTGAACAACGGACATCAAGAAAGGAATCTTATTTCACTATTTAAGATAGCCCGTCGGCAGACCGGTGATACTTTTTGGTATCCCTGGCCCATACATGTCCGAGTCTGATCACGAATCGCAGCAGAATGAACCAACAACACCTCAAATAAAGGATTCTCCAGCCTGTGACAGCGTGCTAAGTTATGTTCAGTTAGACACGTACACATAATCAATAGATATCAAACGATCTGTAACAATGCAATACCATCACATATAAAAATATTTTTTTACTCACATTAGTGTGTTGCTTCAGTCATTCATGTAATCTCATCCTGTCTGCAAATCCAGTCTCTTGTTTACAAACGAATCCGTGGTGAAATGAAGGAACAAACGTATAATGTCTTCCCCACGTGAGCTGGATATTCATTCAAAATAAAGTTCATCCATGCATTCATAATATTGGAATCCGACTGAAGCTTATGCAGCATGTTTATTGCTTGGAAGTTTGATCCGGTTTAGCTCCATGGAGGCCGATGTTATTCATCTATAATATGTCATGCACAAATCGGTGGGCAGGGCTACAGAATCAGACGTTCGTCTTCTTCGGTTAAGGCAGTGTTTCACTGAACTCTGACGTCACAGGGAGGCTGTCAATAAAAGCTTTTCTTTGACTAAAAAGGAAGTTTTCAGCTCGGAAACTTACAGGTTATTCTTATATTACCATGACCTTTTATATATCAAAAGTTGATTTCTCAATTCATGACCCCTTTAAAGTAATATGAAGGCAAAAAGAGTGGATCTCATCTGCTTAATTGTATTGGTGAATGGTTCCTTTTGTTGACCTGCTAACTCAACTGCTGCTTTCTCATTCATTGCTCAGTATTTGAGCTCTTGTACTACACGCTCCTCTCTTTCTCCCTAGTCTGGCCTGACCCCAATTCATGTGGCAGCATTTATGGGGCACCTCAATATCGTTCTCCTGCTGCTACAGAGTGGAGCCTCACCTGATGTCTGTAATATTGTGAGTACACACTCATCTGTACCATATATTTCTAGTAGGGGTGTGCGATATTCACCTACAAATAAGGGATTTTCTGGAATTTAGTCGATTTTGTGTTTTTGTGCTGGTACCTTGGCTAGTTTAGGCCTTTCGTGGAGCTAATTCCCAAATCTGTTTATATTCTTCTTTTGTACGGTGGTTAGTTCACAGCAGTGACACAAATTATATTTGTCAGAGTTCTGTCACTTCTGTCTAGTTTATTCACGGTTTTGTGACAGAGCCCTGACACTCCTGTATTGTTTGTCTTGTCTTGTGTGAGCGCGCAGCTTTGAGCATGCTCGAGCTGCGTGCTCTTCTGTCCTTGTGTTTTGTGTGCGGGCGTGGTGTTCGGATCCCAGCACTTCGGTCTAGTTTGGGTTTCAGTTTTGTGTTGGGATTCGGACATTCATGCTCTGCGTGTTTGTTTTGTCTCGAGCGCACAGAATGAGCATTCGCTCGTTCTCGTGCGCTCTGTCTTGTCATGTGAGCGTGTGCTCTTCTGTCTGTGTGTTCTGTGTAGTACACGGTTCATGTTTTCATTGGCTGTGTGCTTTCATGTTATGTTATGTTTTGTCTTATGTTGTGTAGAATGTGGTTGGTGTTTTTCACTGGCTACGTGCTTTTATGTTGTCATGTTTTGTGTGAACATGCAGCTGATGAGTTATCATTAGCTGCATGTTCATGTCATGTTTGGTGTGAGCACATGTCTTGTTAAGTGTTTCTTTGTGCCATGTGATCGTGTCCATTGTCTAACCCCGCCCAACTTGTTTCCTGATTATTGGTTCATTTGCCCCACCTGTCTTCCCTCGTTACCCTCTTTTGTTTGTTCCCTATTTAATCTCCTTGTGTTTGCAGTCCAGTGCGGAATCGTCGTCAAATGTAAATACCTCATGTTTCCCTGCTCCTGTCAAGTCAAGCCAAGCCTAGTCAAGTCTGTTTTTCCCCCTCGGGGTAGTTAGTTTTGTCTTGTTTTATTTTATTATTATCATTAAAAAGCCCATTATCCTCTGCATCTTTGAGTCCTCGCTCCTTTCCCTTCACCAACCCTGACAATATTTTCCATTAAGGGGCGATTGACCCCCTAAATTGATTTCCAGGGGCATTTTTACCTTTATAAGCCCACTTTTTTTGTAACCTTATTAAATATGTAATATGTTATGGCAACTTCTTAGTTCTTAATCAATAAATTCAATTAAAACAATAAGACACCTTTAGGGCTTTTATCAAAGGAAATCAGCTGCAACTCAAGTAGCAGATAGATGTATTTTTACATCAGATGTCACATTCATGTATTTACACTGCAATTACAATTGCATAATAATATTGTGAGATTGTGAAATTAAATTGAATATGAAATCATTAAATAATATTTTAAAATATGAAACTAAAAACAAAAACATGGATTTATTCAGTAATGAAACAGTTTTTGTCTGTCTATTAAATTTTTTTTCTAAGAACGTTTCCCTGACGTTCCCATTAAGTTATGACAATGTTATTGTCAGGTTCCCTGAACATACAGTTTTTTAAATGTTAAAAAAATGTATTGGTTATACAAATGTTAATCATTGAACATTAAATGTTATAATGCTTCAAATATTATGGGAACGTTACTTCTGAAAGTTCTCTGAACGTTCTGAAATAAACAGTAACATTTAAAAAAACATTTAGGCCCGGTTTCACAGACAGGGCTTAGATTAAGCCAGGATTAGGCCTTAGTTCAATTAGGGCATTTAAGTAGCTTTTATAAATGTGCCTTAACAAAAAACATTACTGGTGTGCATCTTGAGACAATGCAATGGCACTGACATTGCTACACAAGTTGCTTCAGTTAAAACAGCTCAAACATGCATTTCAGTCTGGGACTATGTTTAAGCCTTGTCTGTGAAACCAGGGGGTATATGAACATCCAACTAAAACATTTCAGAAAAATTTATAAATAATGTTTTTGGGCTAACATTTTAAGAGATTTATTAAAGACCAGATAGCATTGAACGGACATTCTATTCATGTTACTAGAAGAATGTTTGTTCATAACTTTGAGTGAACCTTGCCAGAATGTTAGCCAAAGATCTGAGATAGTTCCCTGTTAGCTGGGTTGCTTAGAGACAACAATTACAAAATGATCATAGATGATACGTATAGCACACCCTAGTGTCAGAGCCGTGGCTTAGCTCATGCTTTGTATCAGCAGTATCAGCTTGCAACATTTTTAAGTTCTCAACATCATTTCTTGTCCTTTGTACTCTCTAAATGAAATCAAAAAGGCCTACATAGCATTGCATTTCCTGTGGTACTGACTGTGTTTGTCCTCAGCGTGGTGAGACGGCATTGCACATGGCTGCAAGGGCAGGACAGATGGAGGTGGTGCGATGCTTGCTAAGGAACGGTGCTCTGGTGGATGCCATGGCCAGAGTGAGTCAATAAAAAAACACTTACAGACGAAAGCGAAAATACAGATATTAATGACAACAATTAGAGATTTAAATATATCCTGTATTTCTCTCACTCTTTCTATCTGATTTCTCCCTCCAGGAGGATCAGACACCCCTTCACATTGCGTCTCGCCTGGGTCAGACAGAAATCGTGCAGTTGTTACTGCAGCACATGGCTCACCCTGATGCCTCCACCACTAATGGATACACACCTCTGCACATCTCTGCTCGTGAAGGGCAGGTGGACACGGCTGCTGTGCTGCTGGAGGCCGGAGCATCTCACTCGCTTACCACGAAGGTGGGACTGCAGGCATATCTGGGCAAACAAATACAGACCCTCATTCAAATATATTATCAAATGTTATTTTAACCTTGTTATTTTGTAAATACACTACCATTCAAAATGTGTGGTCGGTGCGATGTTTTAAATGTTTTTTAAAGAAGTCTCTTATACTCACCATGGATCGGACTTGTTTGGATTGAGATCTGGGGTATTTGGAGGCCAAGTCAACACCTCAAATTTGTTGTTGTGCTCCTCAAACCATTCTTAAACCATTTTTGCTTTGTGGCAGGGCGCATTATCCTGCTAAAAAAGGCCACAGCCAAGGATGCACATGGTCTGCAAAAATGCTTAGGTAGGCGGTATGTGTCAAAGTTACATCCACATGGATGGCAGGACACAAGGTTTCCCAGCAGAACATTGCCCAAAGCATCACACTGCCTCTGCCGGCTTGCCTTCTTCCCATAGTGCATCCTGGTGCTGTGTGTTCCCCAAGTAAGTGATGCACACGCACCCGGCCATCCACGTGATGTAAAAGAAAACATTATTCATCAGACCAGGCCACCTTCTTCCATTGCTCTGTAGTTCAGTTCTGATGCTCACGTGCCCACTTTTGGTACTTTCAGCAGTGGACAGGGGTCAGGATGGGCACCTTGACTGGTCTATGGCTATGCAGCCCCATACGCAACAAACTACGATGCACTGTGTATTCTGACACCTTTCTACCAGAACCAGCATTAACTTCATGAGCAATTTGAGCTACGGTAGCTCGTCTGTTTGATCGGACCACACGGGCCAGCCTTTGCTCCCCATGTGCATCAATGAGCTTTGGCCGCCCATGACCCTGTTGCCGGTTCACCACTGTTCCTTCTTTGGACCACTTTTGATAGACACGGACCACTGCAGTCCGGGAACACCCCACAAGAGCTGCTGCTATGGAGATGCTCTGACCCAGTCGTCTAGCCATCACAATTTGGCCCTTGTCAAACTCACTCAAATCCTTACGCTTGGCCATTTTTCCTGTTCTAACACATCAACTTTGAGGACAAAATGGGGCCTTGCTGCCTAATATATCCCACCCACTAACAGGTGCCGTGATGAAGAGATAATCAGTGTTATTCACTTCACTGATCGGTGCATATAATCTTACAGACCACACATTTTTGTACAGTAGTGTATGTATTTGTCTGTATTTAACTAAAGATAAATATCCTTCCCTTAATAGAAAGGTTTTACTCCTCTACATGTTGCTGCTAAGTATGGAAGCCTGGATGTGGCAAAACTCCTCCTACAGCGAAGAGCACTTCTTGATGATTCTGGAAAGGTGAAAGTCAAAACTTTAGTCACCTACTCATTATCACTTTGGTTAGACTTTATTTCGATAGTCAACTTTCATTTGAGTAGACTGTTAGGTTAGGGTTAGTACAATAAGTAGACATATACTTGCAAAGTCTGTTGGGGGACATTCAAAATAAAGTGTTAGCAGATATTAAGCAGACAGTCTACTAATACTCTAATGACTGGTAGTTGTTTTTTTGAAAATATGTGTTCACAATTTCTTTCTATATTTGGCTTTCTGAAACAGTACGGTCTGACACCTCTGCATGTAGCTGCTCACTATGATAACCAGGAGGTGGCGATGATGCTCTTGGATAAAGGGGCCTCACCTCATGCTACTGCTAAGGTGCTATTTTTAAATTGATTGAAAGATGACACATATCTGTTGCTGAATCCAGCGATAATACAAAAATGTATAACATTGGTTTGTGTTAATCTCTTTCTGTGCAGAATGGCTATACCCCTCTCCACATTGCATCGAAGAAGAACCAGACTCAGATCGCCACTACGCTGCTTCAGTATGGAGCAGAGTCAAATGCGTTGACCAAGCAGGGTGTGAGTCCTTTACATCTGGCATCTCAGGAGGGGCACACAGAGATGGCTTCCCTACTGCTGGAGAGGGGTGCACACGTCAATGCTGCCACTAAGGTAAGATCTAGAGCCATAGATATGTTTACGTAGAATCCACATTCGACCGCTCCAGACACGTCAATGCGCCTGCCATCTTGGAACGGTTAACATGATGAGTTTTCATCAAAAATGTCACAGCATTGTGAAGCCTATGGCTGTAAAAAACCACAAGCTATAAATTCCAGACATAATGGGATATGTGCTGGTTTATGTTTTATGTATAACTCAATATGCAATATCCATATGCAGAATTGTCACATAAATGATAAACTAAATCCTGTGAAAATCATCTGCTAAAGTCTACTGTAGATATAGATATTCACACATGTGAATAACTAGGTTGACGGTGCACATTCAACTTGTCCAACATTCCAATATGGTGGACAGTATAGCAGACACTAATGAGGCTTATACTGTATGTATATATCTATGTTTAGAGCAAGGAGCCCATGTATCCTCAGCTAATGATGTTAATAAAGTTTATTACCATAATAAAGTAATTTTATGGTTTAGGATGCTACCATAGACATTGTCCCACCTCGCCCATATGGTATTACGTTTATTTGGGCACGTCTTAAAAAGCCTTTTTTTTTTAAACATTTGATTTTAAAAACCCTTCAGAGATACCCTGAACATATTTAACATATATTTTGGCAGTCATTTATAATTACAAGATATTAAACAACATCAGTGCATCAACGTCATTACACCATATCTACATCATTGCACATGTGCAGAACTTTACAGTTTCGGTTTTTAGTCCGATCAGGTGTTAATATGCCCTATAGAATAGATTCCGAAAGGTTTAAATTTCGGTAGCACTTTATTTTACAGTTCTGTTCTCCATATACATACTATGTACTTATTATTGTAATTGCAATAACTGGGTAATAACTAGGTACTAACCCTTAACTTACTTCTTAAACTTAACCCATGTAGGGTAACCTTATATTACTCAGTAGGTCTTAGGTAAGTACAGTGTAAGTACATGTATGTGCACACACTGTAGAATAAAGTGCAACCGAAATTTGGCCAATTCCGACTATGCTACTAGTCCGATTACAAGCGCATTAGAGTCCATTTCCCTGTAGACGGTTATCTCCAGTCCACTTCTGCATTAGCAAATTAGATCTCCTAGAAACCATACTGTTGGCTCATTACTTTGCTAATACAATAGGGCCACAACGAAAGAATAATCGACTGTAGAATTCATCAAGTGACCAATCTGAAAGAAGTATTCCAGAGAGTCATGTAATAAACATGAATTGGTTCATAATTTTTTATTTGTTATTTTTTTCCAGAGTGGTCTTACTCCTCTTCACCTCGCTGCTCAGGAGGACAGAGTGCGGGCCTCTGAAATACTCGTCAAGCACGATGCAAACATAGACCAGCAGACCAAAGTAAGCATGACTCGTAGTTTTATATTACCAAAGTTCTTTACTGTATTTTTATTTTTGAAAAAAAAAATAATTTGGACAGAAAGTGTTTAGATATGTTACATTTCAGCTAATGTGAAATTTGGTTGTTTCTTCTAGTTGGGCTACACTCCTCTTATTGTTGCTTGTCACTATGGAAATGTAAAAATGGTTAATTTCCTTTTGCAAAATGGCGCTAATGTCAATGCAAAAACTAAGGTAAGAGTTTAATATATATTTATATATATATATATTTGTGACTTACAATGAATAAATATTAATAAACTATTCATTTAATCTTTTTCAGTTATGAACTATTTGAATTATGATTGAATTAACAGATGGATGTTGCTGAGATCTATGATTGATGTTTAAAGAACTGCAATTGTTTTATTTTATGAATTAATTAATACACAACAAGCATGCTGTTATTTATTTACTATATTATTGGATTATTCTTTTTATATTATATATTTTTTTATTTTATAAGCTAAATATTCTATTTTGTAGCCTAGAAACTTTTATTAGACATTATTCATGTCTGGCATTCTTCAGC
Source organism: Gobio gobio (assembly GCF_949357685.1). NCBI lineage: Eukaryota > Metazoa > Chordata > Actinopteri > Cypriniformes > Gobionidae > Gobio > Gobio gobio. The sequence continues at coordinate 17,837,947 of NC_137099.1, forward strand.
TTTTTGCATTGCATACTGATTTTTCATATGATAATTGTAATTTCTGATCTGTTTACTATCGAAGCTTGTTTTCGCCACAGAATAACATAATAATAAGGTAATTGTGTCTTTATCTCACAATTCTGACTTTCTCAGAATTGCGAGATACTTGAAGTTGCGAGTTATGAAGTCAGAATTGTGTGATATAAACGTACAATTGTGAGATTAAAAAGTCGCAATTATCTTTTAAATTGTTTAATTCTGTGGCGGAAACAAGCTTCCATAGGTTACTGTATTGATGGAGCTGTTTTCCCCCCCAGAATGGCTACACGCCACTTCATCAAGCTGCTCAGCAGGGAAATACACACATTATCAATGTCCTGTTGCAGCATGGGGCCAAGCCTAATGCCGTCACCATGGTGAGGGATACACTCGTACTTGCAGAAATTATATTAATACTGTATCTTACTCCTCTAACCTCACACTCAATCCCTCTCAGAATGGAAACACAGCACTCTCTATTGCTAAACGTCTGGGCTACATCTCAGTGGTGGACACTCTGAAAGTTGTTACTGAGGAAATAATCACAACAACAACCGTACGTATCCTTGATACATATTAAGAACTTTTGTTGTGTGCGTAAACAGTATATTTAACACTGTATATGTTGAATGCCTTGTTAATTTCAACTACTGTAGACGGTGACAGAGAAACACAAAATGAACGTTCCAGAGACAATGACAGAAGTTCTGGATGTGTCTGATGAGGAGGGTAAGATACTGTGTTTTATTCACTTTTATTATGCATAGTCAGGATTTCATATGTCTGTGTAAAAGTTGCTGTGCCTCTATAGCCCAGCATCAGATGGAGGAGGATCTTTTTACTGAAGTCTCTATGGAGATCGAAGGTATAAAGGGTATAGATATAGAGTGAACCGAACTGACCCCTTTACTAGCATTACACTTACTACATTTGCCAAAAATCTGTTCAGTTCGTTCTGTATCTTTTCCAACGTATGGTTTGCAGTTTGTGTGCTAACTGCAACCAGCATGATTATTGTGTGTAGAAAACTAACTTTGTTCTTGGTTTTTTGTGCTAATCTGGGGATCATTTTTAAATTCATAAATGAGAATGCATGATATCTGTGAGGCACTGAGCATTTTTAATTAATAATACCTATATAATGAGTTAGTGATGCTTATGGCAGTCATCACTATTTAGAGTGGACGTTCTATTGGTAATACTTTACAATAAGGTCCCATTAATTAAAGGGACAGTTCACCCAAAAATTAAAATTTAGTAATCACTTACTCACCCTCAAGTTGTTTCAAACTTGTATGAGTTTCTTTCTTCTGTTTAACACTTAAGAAGATATTTTTAAAAATGTTGGTAACCAGACAGTTGTCACGGGTGGTTGCAGTAAACAGACGAATTAAGTTCCAAAAGGTTTAATAACGTTAACGTTCTCTACAGCAATGGCAGACAGGCAAGTAAACAGATGAACAGGTGGCAACACACACTATAAGTAGACGGGATCTGACAAGAACAGAACAGGGAGATTGTATAAGGGAACTAATAAAGGAGAACGTAATCAGGGAGAACAGAAACAGGTGTAAATACTTAACTAATAAGAACACACAATGAGGGCAAATGAACAGAACACTACACCTGACAGCACAAAAAGCAAACATAATAATAATAATAATAAATCTTTATTTTCTATAGCGCCTTTAAATGTACATCTCAAAGCGCTTTACAGAAACAGACAAAACATATACACAAAAGTAGAAATAAACAAAAATGAAAAATGATTAAAAAGAAAAATGTTATATCAAAAACAATTAAAAACTATATAAAATTGATACAAACGTTCAATAAAAAGCTACCCTAAAAAATTGAGTTTTAAGGCAAGATTTAAAAATGCAAAGGGATTGAGCTTGCCTTATCTCAATCGGTAAAGAATTCCATAATTTTGGAGCTGATGAGGAAAAAGCCCTATCTCCCATTAGTCTTAGACGAGTTTTTGGAACAACTAAAAGACCAGTTTCAAATGAACGAAGATTACGCGTCGGAGTATAGGGGATTAAAAGCTCAGACAAATATTGCGGCGCCAACCCATGTAAAGCCTTGTAAGTAAGCATCAAGATTTTAAAATCAACCCTAAACTTGACCGGGAGCCAATGCAAAGACTCCAAAACAGGAGTGATGTGATCTCTCATCCTAGTTCTAGTAAGGATTCTAGCAGCTGAATTTTGAACTAGCTGCAATTTGTTTAGGGTAGCTTTTGACACCCCAGCCAACAAGGCATTACAATAATCAATACGGCTAAAAACAAAAGTGTTCATCAACCTCTCAGCAACAGAAAAAGAGAGCATAGGACGTAATCTGGCAATATTTCTAAGATGAAAAAAAGATGTTTTAACTGTATTTTTTACATGTGGCTCGAATGTTAGATTTGCATCAAAGATCACCCCCAAATTCTTCAATTTTGATTGGGACTCAAAAGTTGAACCATCAGCAGCTAGGGTAACTGACCCAGCATTACGTGGTTGGTGGGGTGAACCAATGAGCATAATCTCAGTCTTCTCTCGGTTAAGACATAAGAAATTTTGAGACATCCATTCGTTTATCTTAGACATACAAGAGTCCATGGGTGTTACAGTACACCCCTCCCCGGAAGGTGCGGCCTCGCACCATAAATGGACCAACTGCGGAGAGAGGGAGGGGTTCAGGTGGAGGACGAGGAGTGGGTGAAGGGTAGGCTGAACTACAGGCAGACAGGCCGACCGGCGGGCAGACAAACAGACTGGCAGACAGCCGGGACCAGGGCGAAGCAGACGGTGGGAGGAGCCAAGGAGGAGACAGGAGGAACCAGGGTGGAGCAGACGGTGGTAGGAGCCAAGGAAGAGACAGGAGGAACTTGGAGCAGGAGGACCCAGGGAGCAGCCAGGCAGATGGCCCATGGTAGAGCCGATGGAGGGAGGAGCCCTGGTGCTTGAACTGCTGATGACTCCAGTCTGATGGAAGTGGAACAAGTGACCCGGATGTGGCCGGAATGCCGACAAGCCAAGGCAATGCTGAGGATCCGGTGGGACATGGCGATGCCGCCAGCTCTGGCGACCAAGACGCAGGCAGGGATCCAGAAGGCCACGGTGGAGCCGGAGCGACAGAGGACCGAGGTGGAGCTGGATGGAGTGAGGAGCCCAACGGAACCAAAGGGACGAGGCGAAGCCAGAGGAGTGTAGTCCCGAGGTGGGGTCGACAAACGACCAAGGCGAAGCCGGCGAGACGAGGGAGCCCGACGGAGCTGGTGGAATGATGGGTCACGGTGGAGATGAGGGAGGTAGGAGCCAAGGTGGAGCTAATGGCTCAACGGACCGAGGCAGAGTCCTGGTCGCGGAGGTTGGAGGCGGAGACCGGGAATCCACGGACCGCGATGGAGCTGGAGACTGGCTGACCCACTGCGAGCCCACATCACCGATGGTGGGCCAATGGTGAGCAGAGGGGCTGACAGGAAACAGCGAAGATGAGGACGAAGACATGATGATGGGAGAAGGTGGGAGAGTGAAGTTGGGTGGGAGTCCAGAGGTTGTGTGTGCTGCTCACACACACACAATAGCAACTCCCAGCACCGGGAAAGCCACAGACAGGGGTACAGTCTTTGTGATTGTGATGGGACAGATGGAAAGTACAGAAGAGGCAGGCAGTTCATATGATGGAAGGCAGGTTACCTTAGAGTATAAGACGATCAGGTCAATTTCCTCAGAGTATGGCCCTTGCTCACCCTCAGCGGCGGTACAGTGGGCCGGGCTTCCCTCTATGCCCTGACTCTCCACTGGAGCCAGATCACACAGTTGGTCAGTTGTATCAGGAAGGTCTGACTCTGTGACTCTGCGAAATTACCCCGCGGACCTTCTCCGGACAACTGCGCTCTTGTTCAAGCTCTCCTGATAGAATGTGCAGAGGCAGTTGTCCGGGTAGTGAGTTAGATGGGCTGTTTCGAGAAAGGTCTGCGTGTGGTCCTCCAATGTTTGTTCCCCCTGCTCCAAACATAACAGGTGAACAGCCAGGATGTCCATGACGAAAAAACAAAACAAAAACCGGAAAATCGATGTCAAATTATACATTTTTTGGGTCGGATCTTCTGTCACGGGTGGTTGCAGTAAACAGACGAATTAAGCTCCAAAAGGTTTAATAACATCAACGTTCTCTACAGCAATGGCAGACAGGCAGGTAAACAGATGAACAGGTGGCAACACACACTATACATAGACGAGATCTGACAAGAACAGAACAGGGAGATTGTATAAGGGAACTAATGAGGGAGAACGTAATAAGGGAGAACAGAAACAGGTGTAAATAGTTAACTAATAAGAACACATGATGAGGGCAAATGAACAGAACACAACACCTGACAGGACAAAAAGCAAACATACAAGAGTCCATGGGTGTTACAACAGTTGATGGACCCCATTGACTTCCATAGTATTTTTTTCCTACTATGGAAGTCAGTGGCTACCGTCAACTGTTTGGTTACCAACGTTCTTTAAGATGTCTTCTTATGTGTTAAATCATACAGGTTTGGAACAACTTGAGGGTGAGCATTCATTTTTGGGTGAACTATCCCTTTAACATTTGTTAATGCATTAACATTACCTAACAGTGAGCAATACATTTGTTAAATGTCAATATAAATTATTGTTAACATTAGTTAATAAAAATACAAATGTTCATTGCTAGTTTATGTTTGCTCAGGTCCTTTACATAATATTGTAACACTTTACAATAAGGTTTCATTTGTTAACATTAGTTAATGTATTAACATGAACCAACCATGAGCAATACGGTTACTGTATTCGTTAATCTTTGTTGACGTTAGTTAATAAAAAAAACAGCTGTTCATTGTTTATTCATGTTAGTTCACAGTAAATTAACTAATGTTAACTAATGAAACCTTATTGTAATGTGTTACCAACAAATACAACTTTTGTATTCTAGTAATGTATTAGTAAATGTTGAAATTAACATTAACTAAGATTAATTAGTTTTCATAAATGCTTTTAACTAATGTTAACAAATGGAACCGTATTGTAAAGTATTACAGTATTATTAATATTAGCAGAGTAACTCTGTGTACTATCAAAGATGAAAGAATAAATAAGCAAATTAATATGTTATATTAATTGATATAAATTAAAAATACAAATTAAAGGATTAGTTCACCCAAAGAAAAAAAATGTAAGACTTTTGTTCATCTTTGGAACACAAATTAAGATCTTTTTGATCTTTTAAGATAAATAGATAAATTTATCTTTATTTTTTATTTTTTGTTTGGGTTTTATTTTTCCTTTCTCTTTTTTAAATCTTTACCATCACAAACCTGAAGGTTTATAATAAATGTAATTTGATCTGAATTTTACAACAGGATTCGGTTTCATTTGCATTTATATTGGGTGAGAAAATAAGAGAGAATAATATGTCCAAAGAAATTTAAATAAAGTCACGATTTGTGTTTATTTAACTACAGACTAGTCAGTTGTCATCAAGCCAGTCATTTGATCAACCTTTACTCAGTTCATTAGTCTGTCAAACTGACAGTATTAATCAATCCATACTGTAAATGTGTGTATGAGCAGGTGAGGACACAATGACAGGTGATGGAGGGGAGTACCTGAGAGCAGAGGACCTGAGAGAACTTGGTGATGACTCTCTACCTGGACACTACCTGGAAGGCATGAGCTACACCCACAACCTAGACCGGTAAAAAATCCCACAGGCACATTTATAAACAGACAAAACAATATTTTAATGTTTAACAGACAAGCTAATTCCTGCTAAACAGCTTAATATACACTATATTACCAAACGTTTTGGGACACCTGCCTTTACATGCACATTAACTTTAATGACATCCCATTCTTAATCCGTAGGATTTTATATAGAGTTTTATATGGAGTTGGCCCACCCTTTGCAGCTATAACAGCTTCAACTGTTTCCACAAGGCTTTCCACAAGGTTTAGGAGTGTGTTTATGGAAATCTTTTACCATTATTCTAAAAGCGCATTTGTAAGGTCAGGCACTGATGTTGGACGAGAAGGCCTGGCTCGCAGTCTCCGCTCTAATTCATCCCAAAGGTGTTCTATTGGGTTGAGGTCAGGACTCTGTGCAGGCCAGTCAAGTTCATCCACACCAAACTCGCTCATCCATGTCTTTATGGACCTTGCTTTGTGCACTGGTGCGCAGTCATGTTGGAACAGGAAGGGGCCATCCCCAAACTCTTCCCACAAAGTTGGGTGTATGAAATTGTCCAAAATGTCTTGGTATGCTGAATCATTAAGAGTTCCTTTCACTGGAACTAAGTTGGCTAAGCACAACCCCTTAAAAACAACCCCCACACCATAATCCTCCCCCCACCAAACTTTACACTTGGGACAATGCAGTCAGGCACATTTTCCTGGCAACTGCCAAACCCAGACTCGTCCATCGGATTGCCAGACAGAGAAGCGTGATTCGTCACTCCAGAGAACACGTCTCCACTGCTCTAGACTCCAGTGGCGACGTGCTTTACCCCACTGCATCCGATGCTTTGCATTGCATTTGGTGATGTAAGGTTTGGATGCAGCTGCTCGGCCATGGAAACCCACTCCATGAAGCTCTCAATGCACTGTTCTTGAGCGAATCTGAAGGCCACATAAAGTTATGAGGTCTGTAGCTATTGACTCTGCAGAAAGTTGGCGACTTCTGTGTGCCTCAGCATGCGCTGACCCCACTCTGTGATTTCACGTGGCCTACCACTTTGTGGTAGGTTGCTGTTGCTCCCAATTGCTTCCACTTTGTTATAATACCACTAACAGTTGACCGTGGAATATTTAGTAGTGAGGAAATTTCACGAATGGATTTATTGCTCCTGAGAGCGACCCATTCTTTCATAAATGTTTGTAGAAGCAGTCTGCATGTCTAGGTGCTTGATTTTATCCTGATATTAATGCAAATCCTTGACAGCTGTGGCCATGGAAGTGATTGCAACACGAACACCTGAATTCAATGATTTGGTTGGGGCGTCCCAATACTTTTGGCAATATAGTGTAGTTAACACTGACCCCAAACTCACACCATTGGGCAAGATTAAATGTATTCTAAAATAAAATGTATTAATTCATAGTCATCTTGCTTACAGAGGTGAAGGAATCTTGATTGAGGACATGATCACCAGCCACCAGTTTAATAAGGTAAACGATTGCACCTCATATGTACTTCTCATTTCACGTGTTCTTATCATTAACAAAAACTATCAAAAATTGTTTTTAGTAATTGAAATAAAGATCAAATAAAATAAAATAAACATATTAGATTAAACAACCAACTGAAAGTTGAAGTACTAAAATTACTTACTAAAACAAAAATGATATATATATATTAATTATTTAAAATAAATGGAAAAATATTAAAATAAAAGCTCATTTAAAATGTCAATAAAAATGCTATAATAGAGATACTTAAAAATAATCACAAAAATGTTTAATTACAATGGAAACTGAAAATAGGCTAATTCAATGTTAATATCTACTATAATAGAATATTAATAATATTAAATCATTCTAAATGGGCTGATTTTGTTGTTTTTCAGGTGTCAGCGTTCTCTAGAGAGCATGAGAAGGACTCGTATCGACTGAGCTGGGGTGCTGAACATCTGGATAATGTGGTGCTAACCAGCACTCTTCTGCAGTCAGGGTTAGTAGGTTTCAAACACACACACACACACACTTGCCTCTCCTGTCCTAAACGTCAGTACATACTAAGGTTTGTAAAGCAAAAAGAAAAGGCATTGCATTAGATGCCACCAAGGACCATGAATGATAGCTGCTCAAATTCCTCTCATATTGTTATTTCATGCTCTTTCTTTCTTTCTTTCTTTCTTTCTTTCTTTCTTTCTTTCTTTCTTTCTTTCTTTCTTTCTTTCTTTCTTTCTTTCTTTCTTTCTTTCTTTCTTTCTTTCTTTCTTTTCTCTATTTCTTTATTACACTCACATCATCTCCCTAATTCACTCGGCCTCTCTCTCTCTGCTGTTCGTGATTGTGTCTTTTGTTCTGCTTTTAGCCAATCTACCCCATGCCTTGACCATGACAACAGCAGGTGATCCTTCACTTCTTTTCCTTTTGCCCTTTTTCTTCCTCTCTTCATATTACATTATGGCATGTATTTTTAACAACTGAGCGCTTTGCGCTTTTTAAATTAGCCTATTTGTGCATTATTAATATCTTAATAAGCATGTTTTAAGAACACAGTGAGTCATGTCTCAGTATTCATAGAGAACCCCATGAATAATATTCAGTATTATTCAGTATTTCTCACATGGGTCGTATGAAACTGGACACATTGTGTTTCTTAACTCCTACAGTATTTTCCCACTTACCTCTTGAGCATGTTCAAGCGTTATCATTCTTTAATATATAATAATAACTTTCTCCAGAAACATCATGAACAAAATAGAACATTAAACAACACTGCTCAAAAGTTTGGGGTCAGTAAGATTTTCTATATATATATATATATATATATATATATATATATATATATATATATATATATATATATATATATATATATATATATATATATATACTTTTTTTTAGCAAGAATGAATCAGTAAGTCATTTGGCTTCTGAAGACTAGGAGTAAAGGCTGCTATTAATTCAGCTTTGCATCACAGGAGTAAATTACATTTGAAAATATTCAAATAGAAAACATTTTAAATTGTAATAATATTTCAGAATATCTTATTTTTTATCAAATAAATGAAGAATTGGTGAGCATAAGACACTTCTTTCTTCTTTCAAAAACCAAAAAAATCATACTGACCCCCAAACTTTGGAATGGTCGGTAGTGTACGTCGGTGAGTCTGTAATTTTACAACACATACTGGCAATGCAATCAGATAATTAAATGAGTGTTAATCCTGAAACAGAAAACAATGGGAACCGGTAACATTTCTGGGGAAGTGTGTGATTTCTAATGGCATCAAATAGAATTGCAAAATGAATGATTGGGTAACCCTTTTTGTATTAGTTAACATAAGTTAATGCATTAATGAACATGAACTAACCATGAACAACACCTCTGTTCAGCATTAGTTTATCTTTTTTAACATTAGTTAATAAAAATACAGCTGTTCATGGTTTGTTCATGTTAGTTCACAGTGCGTTTACTAATGTTAACAAGATTTTAATAATGCATTAGTAAATGTTGAAATTAACATTAAGAAAGATAAATAAATGCTTTATAAGTGCAGTTCATTATTAGTTCATGTTAACTAATGTAGGTAACTAATGTTAACAAATGAACCTTATTGTAAAGTGTTACCAATGATTGTTTGCAAAATAAGTTTGGGAAATGAGACAGAAAAGTAATAGTGCATGGCCTATGTGCCATCCGTGGAATTTACACAATGTATTTATTCCTGCATTTAATTTCTGTTTAGTTTTAATGGAGAAGTTAAGTAGAATTGCATGTTTCACTGTCGCTTGCTGTTGTTCTATATAAACAGCTTCCTGGTCAGTTTCATGGTGGATGCTCGCGGCGGCGCCATGCGTGGCTGTCGGCACAATGGGCTACGCATTATTGTGCCACCTAGAAAGTGCTCGGCCCCTACACGGGTCACATGTCGTCTGGTGAAAAGGCACAGACTGGCTTCTATGCCCCCTTTGGTGGAGGGAGAGGGGCTTGCAGGCAAGGTCATTGAAGTTGGACCCACAGGAGCCCAGTTTCTTGGGTAAGTGGATGCAAAGGCTGAAACATGTATGCAGTATCACCATGAACATTTTCCGTCTACTTTTGTGTATGTATGGCACAGTTATATGTTCTCTATTTTGTCTTGTCTTGACTGACAAAGCAGAACAATATCTCAACATGTTTGATGTGTCCTAACCAGAAGTGATGTTACAAGTTTTCAGCCAATAAAATGATATTTTATGTTTATTTTGTGACCAATGAGATTCAGTGGATGAGGCTACTGGGCACCAGTATTATTTCAGTAACATTTATATATTATTATAATAATTATTCATATTTTGAATTAGCTTTTATTTTCATATTTTCAGTTTCTACTTTAGTTTTAGTAATATCTTGTTTCATATATATATATATATATATATTAGTGCTGTCAATTCGATTAATCGCGATTAACTGCGTCCAAAATAAAAGTTTGTGTTTACCTAATATATTTGTGTGTACTGTGTATAATCATTATGTATATATAAATAAACACGTATGTATATATTTAAGAAATATTTGCATGTATATACTGTATACTGTATATATTTATATAATGTATAAAATATAAATATTTTATCTATAAATATAACACAATTTTCTTAAATATGTACATGCATGTGTGTGTATTTATATATACCTAATAATTTTACACAGTACATACAAATATATTATGTAAACACAATCTTTTATTTTGGAAGTGATTTGACAGCACTAATATATATATATATATATATATATATATATATATAGCTTTTTCACCATATCCCCCAGAGTTATGATATTACAGAGTTATAGTTATAATGATATTACGCAGCGCCTGAAAATAGTCCCCAGCACGCTCTCTGTGCAAGCAGGTTGTCACGTTGGTTATGTTTATGGAAGTTAGCCTATTTTCAGGTGCTGCGTTATATCATTGCGCGGCAGCAAAGTTCATTGATTATCGCAGGAAAGAAAGTATAGTTCCTAGCCATATCAGCTTAGAAAATCACAACTTTTAATTTACCGTCTGTCTTAATACCCGATCCCAAAAAGTCGGCGTGTTCCTTTTAATGTATTTTATTTCAGTCTTTTAGTAATTATATAATTTAACTTAAACTTATTTTATTTCAGGCAACATTTCTAGTTTATGTTTAAGTTTTCATCTAATATTTTTTTATATATTTTTTTATTTTAATTAACAAAAATGATTTTAAATAGTTTTTAAATATTTTTCGTTTAAATTAAACAATAACACTGCTGAAATAGAGACCAAGCGATCAACAAAATGTCGTAGCTGGTTAGAGAAAAGAGCTTTTAGTGTTTGTCTCACCTGGTTAGGACACTTGTCATCACTAGTTTGGAAGAATGATAACAATGTTCCTCTCTCACTAAATCTGAGTTCAGTAAATCAGGTTCACAGTGTGCCTTGTTTTTGTTGTTTTTTTACATCTTTTTTAATTGCTGCGATCGGAACAGTAAACTCCACCTCCCAACAGCCCCTCCTCCTCTTAATGAGGGCGAAAGTCTTGTCAGCAGAATTCTGCAGCTGGGTCCACCCGGCACCAAATTCCTCGGGTAGGAGAGATCCTAATGCCAAATATCCCCCGGATACCGGTCACATTTCCCCCCTGATTCTTTTAAATATACCTCCATCTCCAAGATGTCATATTCTTTTTATTTTGTCCTTTTTATAGTTTTGTGAGTTAGTTTTTATCATTCCGAATTAGAGGTGTTCCACGAATTTACCTTTTCCTCCCTTGTTGCAATTTGGATATCATTTGATTTTTAAATATGTTATTTATTGTTATTCTTTTTTAATGTATTTGTCATGTGCTGTGTGTATGTTGTAGATTGCATTATCCATTGTTTTGTTTACTCTCTTTTTCTACCTTGCTGCATGATGCATTTTCCTGTTTGTATGTCCTCCACAGATGCAATATCAACCTTCACTTTGAGCAGTCTAAAGCCATACATTAATTTGTCTGAAATAACACCCCTTTTTGCAGGCCTGTAATTGTGGAGATCCCCCACTTTGCTGCATTGCGTGGGACAGAGAGAGAGTTAGTGATTCTGCGCAGTGAGACAGGAGAGAGCTGGAGAGAACATCACTGTGAGCATACAGAAGAGGAGCTGAATCAGATACTCAATGGCATGGACGAAGGTGAGTGTGTCCTGAATGTCCAGAGACACTTGTTTGATTAACATAACACACCTTGAATTTGTCATTACACTTAAATCAAACTCGGCCAGTGGTGTGCCACAGAAAAAATCTGTATGATGTTTTAAAATGTTTTTGAAGTGTCTTGTGCTCATTAAGGTTGCATTTATTTGATCAAAAATAAAGTAAAAACAGTAGTATTGTGAAATAAACTTTAAATGAACTGTTTTTTAAATTTGAATATATTTAGGGCCAGAGCACCGATGGTGTGAGGACCCTATTGGAATTGCTCAGCCTATTATTCTTCTCCGAAATTAATCTCTTTTTTGAGGGCTTAAACATGCTCAAATACTCATGAAACTTTGCACGCCAGAAGTGGCGAAAATGTATGTCTGATATGGGTTTTAGAATTAGGCGTGGCAAAATGACTCGATAGCGCCACCTACAAAACTTTGACGAAGTGCCCCTCCCGCCAAGTTTCACGTACAAGTATGAAATTCGGTAGACACATGTAACAGCCCAAGTCCCTCGTACGAAATCTGAAAACCAACAGGAAGTCAGCCTATTTAGAATTTTCTTTGCAAAATTGTAGCAAATTTTGCTATTTCCAGACGTTGTACTTTAACGAACTCCTAGAGATTTAATCAGATCAACATCATATTTGCACAGTCTAATCTAAAGGCCTTTGCGATGTTACATCTACATGCCAATATTCAGTTACAGTCATAGCCAGCTATGCAACAAGTGGCATGCTTTACACTGTAATTCACTCCTTGAAACACATTTAAATATGCCATGAAGTGCCAAACATGCTAGAGAAACACATTAAATCATGCAACACTTGGCTAAGTTTGCGATTAATGCCACAAAACAGGAAGTTGTTGTAACTCAGGCATACAATGGCCGATCTGCCCTAAACTTCACGATTGATAATAGTCCTGGCCTGAAGACATCTACATGCCAATATTCAGTTATAGTCAAAGCGCCACCTGCTGGCAGAAGGAAGTGTGGCACATCAAAATGACTGCTGTTTTTCTCCTATATTTACCCTACACTATTCGCTCTTTTCCTAGTCCCGGGTGCGAGGGCCCTTTCATCGTTGCTTGCAGCTTTAATTTAAATTTATTCCTGTGATGGAAAATACTTAATTTTTTACTCTAGTCTTCAGTGTCAAATGATACTTCCAAAATCATTCTAATATGCTGATTTGCTACTCAAGAAACATTTACTTATTATCAATCTTGAAAACAGTTGTGCTGCTTAATATTTTTGTAGAAACCGTGATACATTCTTTTTTTCAGGATTTTTTGATTAATAGAAATGTTAAAAAACAACAACAAAAAACATTTATTATAACAGAAATGTTTATAACATTATAAATGTTTTGTGTGATCAATTTAAATCCTTGCTGAATAATTAAATTTAAAAAACTTAATTTATCTTTAAAAAAAATCTTACTGACCCTAAACATTTGAACAGTAGTATAGGTGTGACAGTTAATGTTAGTTGAAAAGGTGATTTAGTACACAAGTGTGGCAACTTTTAATATAAAAATAAAAAGCTATTCAATACAATTGGTAATGTAGACTTTGGTCCTTTGGATTGTTTGGATTGGATTGGAAGTGTATTCTGTGTGAGATATTATAACAGAAACATAATTATTCATCATTTAAATACACTTAATTATATAAACCCTAAACGGTTTAATTTAATGCACACCTTAAATCATACTCATCTCTTTTGTCAACTAATTTTATATTGGATATATAGCACAAAACAAAACTTTGCTATGAGATAATATTTGTAATTTTCACACCAGAACTGGACCCTCCTGAGGAGCTGGAGAAAAGGCGAATATGTCGCATCTTCACTCGGGATTTCCCACAATACTTTGCTGTGGTGTCCCGCATTAAACAGGACAGTCATCTGATTGGTCCAGAGGGTGGGGTGCTAAGCAGCACACTTGTTCCACAGGTCCAGGCTGTATTCCCAGAGGGAGCACTGACTAAACGGATACGCGTGGGACTACAGGTAATCCACTGTGCCTTGTACTGTACAGTTTTTATGATTATTTATTACTCGAGATCAGGGATGGGCAACTTCGTTCCTGGAAGGGCCACTGTCCTGCAGAGTTTAGCTCCAACCCTATCCAGCTAATCAAGGTCTTCAGGATTACAAGAAGGCTACAGACAGGTCAGATTTTATCAGGGTTGGAGCTAAACTCAGCAGGACAGTGGCCCTCCAGGGCTGAAGTTGTCCATCCCCCTGATTCATTTAATATTGAGCTGTTATTATATTGAAATACATTATTGAAAATATCAAAAATGGAAAAAGTCATAGTTTCTATAATTTTTTTTCTAGTTCCTCTTAGAAATATATATTTAACGGTATACAGTATTACTCCTACACTGTTTAGAGGCAGGGAGACTGATGAAGGGAATTGAAAAATAAAGTGAGATTCCTGCCTCTCACATCTCAATCTCTTCCTTCATTAGGCTCAGCCCCTCAGTGAGGATCTGGTGAGGAAGATCCTGGGCAGTAAGGCTACATTCAGCCCAATTGTTACGTTGGAACCCAGAAGACGCAAGTTTCACAAGCCCATCACCATGACTATTCCTGTTCCTAAAAGCCCATCCAGTGACGGGACCAACAGTACACCCACTCTACGACTGCTATGTAGCATTACTGGTATGTGAAAATAAAGAGTAGGCGTTTATCCTGATTTATCCAGTTTTGTTCACCCCTCACATCCTGCCCACTTTCTTTTTTAATCTGAGCACTGAGCGCCAGAACACCCAGGCATAATAACAGCTTTTTCCCTCAGGCTATGTTCCACCTGAACAAAACATAACACATCTCAGGATTGTACATCTGTAAATAACATCTTAAAACTGTCCATCTGTAAATAGCACATCTGTACATATTAATATTTGGTCTTTCGTTATATTTTTTCTCTATTTGTATTATTGTATTGTATTATATTTTAAAGGGATAATATATAATTTTATATGAAGAACAGTCAGGCATTTATTCACACATAAACATTGATCAGCGAACATAAACAGAAGCTCAACCCAACATGCTTGATGCATGAGAACAAACCTCTTGCAGAAGCTCAAACGTGCTGCGTAACACGAGAATTAACCTCATTGATTCTTGTGGAAGCTCAAATGTGCTGCGTAACACGAGAATTCACCTCATTGGTTCTTGCGGAAGCTCAAACGTGCTGCGTAACACGAGAATTCACCTCATTGGTTCTTGCGGAAGCTCAAACGTGCTGCGTAACACGAGAATGAACCTCATTGGTTCTTGCGGAAGCTCAAACGTGCTGCGTAACACGAGAATGAACCTCATTGGTTCTTGCGGAAGCTCAAACGTGCTGCGTAACACGAGAATGAACCTCATTGGTTCTTGTGGAAGCTCAAACGTGCTGCGTAACATGAGAATTCACCTCATTGGTTCTTGCGGAAGCTCAAACGTGCTGCGTAACACGAGAATTCACCTCATTGGTTCTTGCGGAAGCTCAAACGTGCTGCGTAACACGAGAATTCACCTCATTGGTTCTTGCGGAAGCTCAAACGTGCTGCGTAACAC
This sequence comes from Gobio gobio, assembly GCF_949357685.1. Lineage (NCBI taxonomy): Eukaryota > Metazoa > Chordata > Actinopteri > Cypriniformes > Gobionidae > Gobio > Gobio gobio. The sequence continues at coordinate 17,853,428 of NC_137099.1, forward strand.
GAGAATGAACCTCATTGGTTCTTGCGGAAGCTCAAACGTGCTGCGTAACACGAGAATGAACCTCATTGGTTCTTGCGGAAGCTCAAACGTGCTGCGTAACACGAGAATTCACCTCATTGGTTCTTGTGGAAGCTCAAACGTGCTGCGTAACATGAGAATTCACCTCATTGGTTCTTGCGGAAGCTCAAACGTGCTGCGTAACACGAGAATGAACCTCATTGGTTCTTGTGGAAGCTCAAACGTGCTGCGTAACACGAGAATGAACCTCATTGGTTCTTGTGGAAGCTCAAACGCGCTGTGTAACACGAGAATGAACCTCATTGGTTCTTGCGGAAGCTCAAACGTGCTGCGTAACACGAGAATGAACCTCATTGGTTCTTGCGGAAGCTCAAACGTGCTGCGTAACACAAGAATGAACCTCATTGGTTCTTGCTGAAGCTCAAACGTGCTGCGTAACACGAGAATGAACCTCATTGGTTCTTGCGGAAGTTCAAACGTGCTGCGTAACATGAGAATGAACCTCATTGGTTCTTGCACGTCAAGCGAACATGCTTGAACTTACGTTTACCACAGCTGATGTGTGAATTGAATGTTTAAATGTGAATAAAAGCCTAAATTCAATCTTTTTATCATATAAAGCGATCGTGTCTCTTTTAAAAAAAATGTTTTACCATCTTTTTATGAACTTTTTAATGCGTCAAAGTGGTAGTTGTGTAGCTGTCAATGGAGGGACAGAAAGCTCACATAAAAAAATAAAAAAATGTGACGATGAACGACATGAGGGTGAGTTTATATTGACAGAATTTTCAATTTTGGGTGAAGTATCCCTTTCATTTTACTGTCTATTCTCTTTAATATTGGTATTGTATTTCATTTTATTACCTTAATTTCTATTTATGTCTGCATTATGTCTGTACCTTTTCTGCACTGGAAGCTCAAACATACACAAATACCTTGTGTGTAAACAGATTTATCCAAGAGAAAAAAAATCATGTATAAGTAAATGCCTTAATGTGAATAGTTCTATTTTTTTTCCAGGAGGGACAACACCAGCACAGTGGGAGGACATAACTGGATCCACACCTCTGACATTCATCAACCAGTGTGTTTCATTTACCACCAATGTATCAGCAAGGTGAGTTTTGTTGCAGTGACATCTGTTTATTGACTGGTTTCCTTCGACAAATGGTTAAATAAATGTTTTTTCTCCCAGGTTCTGGCTCATAGATTGCCGTCAGATCCAGGAGTCTGTGAACTTCTCCAGTCAGCTGTATCGGGAGATCATCTGTGTTCCCTATATGGCCAAGTTTGTCATCTTCGCCAAGACTTTAGACCCCATCGAAGCACGACTCCGCTGCTTCTGTATGACGGATGATAAGATGGACAAAACTCTGGAGCAGCAGGAGAACTTCACCGAAGTGGCTCGTAGTCGAGATGTCGAGGTAAGGGTTGTTTAGCTAGTCTTGTCACAACAAAAAGTGCCATTGAGAAGAAACTTTTCTAAATGGTGGTATATTTATCTCTACAGGTACTAGAGGGAAAGCCAATCTTTGCCGACTGCTTTGGAAATCTGGTCCCACTGACCAAAAGTGGACAGCACCATGTGTTCAGTTTCTATGCCTTTAAGGAAAACCGTCTTTCTCTATTTATCAAAGTAAGCACTTTGAATTTGAAAGACTATTTGTAGTATTTTTCATTATTTCAATGTTTGAGAGACAGCACAAAAAGGCTCTGAGTTACAAATTTTACAGCACTTCACGTTGCCCCCTACTACATTAAATATGACCACTTGGTGGTCAGCAAAGTCACAGATTGGTTGTTTCAACAGATTCGTGACAGCACTCAAGAACCATGTGGCAGATTGTCTTTTACAAAAGAGCCAAGAACATATCGCAGTCTAAACCACAATGCAATATGCAGCCTGAACATCTGCCTACCTGTCTACTCAAAGGTAAGTGCAAACACTCTCAACTATCACATTAACTCGCATTTACATGCATTCACAGACACAAGCCAATACCTTTTATTCAAATTATATTTAGTAGGGCCAGATTTAATCTGACGGTTTATTTTTACTCTTTCTTTTTAAGGAATCAGATTCTGATGAAGATGCGGATGAGGAGGTAAATACAGTACCTATTTTAATTTATTTTTACAGTTTTTTTTCTTTGCAAAAAGAAAAGTAATTTCTCATGTTTTCAATGCCCTTGACTTTCTCTGTTTTAATCTAATTTCTTTATAGAGTGAGAAGACACATGAGAAATGTAAGCAATATTTAAGATAATAGTTTGAATAAAATGAAATGTATACACTTCTGGGCAAAAACAGAAAAACAAAAAAAGGGCCAAGTCAAAAATAGTTAAACAATAAGCTTTAATTGTCTTAACCACAATTTATTGGTCAGGAAATGTTCTACATTTAAGCAAATGCACTACTTAAAAAGCCATTGCTGTCTCAGAAAAACATCAAAGATGTTAGCATATTTTTGGCAGAATATGGGAAGTTTGATTCAGAGTGGTTCAGCAGAGTTGTGTGGAGTGATGAATCACAATAAAACACGTGTGGCATGGAAATATAATAATAAATGCATCTCTACCACCGTAAAGCATGAGAAGTGTGTGTGTGTGGGGAGCCTTTTTAGCAGCTGGTATTGGTGAGCTACTTCACTGTGAAAAGTCATTTAATGCTTTGGAGTACAGGAAGATATTGCAGAAAAGCTTCCCACAACTGAAAAGTTGTTATCTAAAGAGGAATGATCAGAGGTTATTTTTCAATAAGACAATTTTCCTGCCCAAACTCCAAAGTCCATCAGACATGACCTGGTCAGAGTCCAGATTTAAACCCTATAGTGAATATTTGGTCTCACTTTAAACTCAAACGAATTGGGAGACATTTTTCAACTACTCATGAACTTTGAAGCCATTAACATTTAGTGTAGCAACTCTGTAACGTTTTTCACTTTCTTTCGTTTAGGGTCTAATTCTCACTATTAACTAGTTGCTTATTTGCATGCATATTACTAGGATATTGGTGTTAGTACTTACCTTATTCTACATTCCTAATACCTAAACTTAAACAACTACCTTACTTACTATTAATAAACAGTACTAAGGGGTTTATTGAGGCAAAAGTCGTAGTTAATAGTTAGTTAATAGTGAGAATTGGACCCTAATCTAAAATGTGACCAATGACTGTTCTTCCTGTAAAAAGCGGTCTGCAAGTTTATCCTCACGACTTAAACATTTAAAGAAAACAAAGGGAAAGGCTAATCCATGCTAAGTTACTTTATCTACAGTGTTTTTGCAGTTCTTGCTTTTTTCCTGATGAGTGATTTTTGTTTAAGATTAAGACAAAAACAAAAACAAAACAAAAAACTTTCTTTTTTTGACCACGAGTGTATATACTGCGTTTTTTCCACATTGTTTTGTAACCTACATAACTCTTGTAACTTTAGGTTACTAATGTACATTATTTGAAATATGATAGAAATCATATTTATAAGTGATTTTAACAGAAATTGTGTTTGTGGATCCCTAATTGCTGTGCTATGGCTGATAAACATCCCTTCTTCCATTTTTATTTTTATGGTCTGCTGTTCTCATAAAACATTACGTTCAATTATATTCTCTTACAATGGTATCTTACTTCTGGCATGATGGTTTCTAAAATGTTTAATGAGTTTAAAATAACACGTGTTACATGCCAAAAGAGATACTGGAAAACAAACCATTCTCCCCGAAAAGAAAATCATACTGACCAGGCACATATTATTTTGCCTGTATTGAAATCACATATTTTGCTTGCCACAAGTCACCTTTGCATGGATCATTTCCCTTGCATGGAAATAACTTGACTTACACATATTATATTATTATATATGTATGTGTGTGAGTGTGTCTGCTCAGCCTGTATGTGTGGATAACTTTTTTGAAAATATGCATAATTTGTGTAACATTTTTATCCCTGTCACTCACATTCTTTATTTGTTTCAATTCACTCGTGTTTATTATTGCTTTCCTAAATTTATTTTCCTTATCATTTACCTCTTTGTCTTTTAACAAATTCCCATATGTTAAACAACTCCATGATTGACTCAAAGATCTGCATAACTAAAAAAGCCATAGCATTTGATAATTCGAAAGTGTTTATGGGAAAAGCCTCTGATTGAATCTCAGTGCTGTTTTTAAGGGCTTTGAACATGTTTCGAACATGCTATCTGTGTTTGTGTTGACATGAGTTCTTCATGTCGAGAACAATCTTGAGATGCCTCATTGGTACAGCTCCACTCTGTGTTATGATTACTTTTCCCATTTGTTCTTTGTGTACAGGTTTCTGTATTACTTATACTTTCCCTTTGTTTTTCTTTTATACTTTCCCTCTTGTGTAAGTGTATGAGTGGATACTTCAATATAACGTGTTTAAGCAAGTTATTTCCTGCCCATATCCTCCCCTCACTCTGTAATTCTTTTTTGCTTTGCTTATCTGCTCCCATGCCTTCCCAAATCCTATGGATCCAAATCTAGATACATTTAACGATGTTCGTCATTCTGACAAGTAGTTTCCTCATCATCTGAACTGAAGACAGTTTGTATTGCTCCTGCCCTGACTAGTTTTCCAATGTCTTTTGTCCTCTTCATTTCCCCCCTTTGTTCATTTAAACAACTCTTTGTGCTGTTAAAATGGAAGATTTTGATGGATCTGAGTCAACAGAGCTTTCCATGATTCACATCATGCATGATCCTGCCACACTCGCAAGTCCAGATCTGCTTTCAGAGGTGTCTGATATGAAGCAGGACCTGATTAAAGTGTCAGTTCTTCTGACCTCTGAAAAATCCGAAAAACCGTGCTCCTCGGATGCCGGCGAGCATTCAGACAAGGCTGGGGATGACGAAGTGGATGAACCGTTTGAAATTGTTGAAAAAGTGAAAGAGAACTTGGAAAAGGTAGAAGTGATCCTCCGTAAGGGAACAATGGATGAAACAAAGTGGGAAGGTGCTATTGGGATATCTGTAACCATTGATGATGAGGAGTGGGTACTTCTCGGTGAGACAGATGTTGAGGAATCCAAAGGCAAAAACATCACTGAAGTCCAAGAGACACCCATTCAGCAAGTTCTAATCACAAGAGACACTTTATCAAGTTCTTCTCCTAAGAGGGATATGTCAGGTATGGTTACGTATCTCAGCAGTGACTTAGATCAGTGCCTGCAGGAACCTGTATCATTTAGTCATTCGCAAGATGAAGATATTGTTCAAGAAAGCTTTAAAGAGGTATTTGTTTCCCTTGGTAAACACCGTCCAGCAGAAATCAAAAAGCCAGTAAGGAAAAAGCGTAAAGGGAGGGAGTTTGCAAGTGGCAGTTCTGAAGATGACCTGGAAAGGATGAGTAGGAGTCAATCTGAGGAGTCTCTTGATGAAGATGCAGTTATTGGTGGATCTGAACCTGTCTTTGGAGCTGTTCCTGTGTCTCCTAGAATTGTAGAAACTCCAATTGGATCCATTAAAGACAGAGTTAAGGCACTGCAGCAGAAGGTTGAAGAAGAAAAGGAGGTGGACAGTCAAAAGAGGACATCCCAAAAAGTTAATACTTCCCAGGGTAAGTCATATGTCACAGAGACAGACAAATCAACCAAGATTCCTCCAAAATCCCCCAGATCTCCAAAGTCACAGACAGAAAGGCTGGAGGAAACCATGTCTGTACGAGAGCTGATGAAGGCATTTCAGACTGGCCAAGATCCATCAAAAAACAAATCTGGACTTTTTGAACATAAAGCAATTACAGTTGTAACCTCTGAGACACCAACTTCTGATGTGATGCAGGTTCCCCCAACATATGATAACCAAATGACAGTAACAACTCAACATTTACAAGAGAGAGCAATTACAACAGTAACCTCTGAAATGGCAAGTCCTAATGTAACACAGATTCCTCTGACATATGACAGCCAATTGAGAGTAACAACCCAACATTTACCAGAAAGAGCAATTACGACTGTAAACTCTGAAGCATCAAGTTCTGAAATGATGCAGGTTCCTCCAACATATGATAACCAAATGACAGTAACAACTCAACATTTACAAGAGAGAGCAATTTCAACTGTGACCTCTGAAATGGCAAGTCCTAATGTAACACAGATTCCTCCGACATATGACAGGCAATTGACAGCAACAACCCAACATTTACAAGAAAGTGCAATTAAGAATGTAAACTCTGAAGCGCCAAGTTCTGATATGATGCAGGTTCCACCAACATCTGATAACCAAATGACAGTAACAACTCAACATTTACAAGAGAGAGCAATTACAACTATGACCTCTGAAATGGCAAGTCCTAATGTAACACAGATTCCGCCATCATATGACAGCCAATTGACAGTAACAACCCAACATTTACAAGAAAGTGCAATTACGACTGTAAACTCTGAAGCACCAAGTTCTGATATGATGCACGTTCCTCCAACATCTGACAACCAAATGACAGTAACAACTCAACATTTACAAGAAAGAGCAAGTACGACTGTAAACTCTGAAGCATCAAGTTCTGAAATGATGCAGGTTCCTCCAACATATGATAACCAAATGACAGTAACAACTCAACATTTACAAGAGAGAGCAATTACAACTGTGACCTCTGAAATGGCAAGTCCTAATGTAACACAGATTCCTCCGACATATGACAGGCAATTGACAGCAACAACCCAACATTTACAAGAAAGTGCAATTACGACTGTAAACTCTGAAGCGCCAAGTTCTGATATGATGCAGGTTCCACCAACATCTGATAACCAAATGACAGTAACAACTCAACATTTACAAGAGAGAGCAATTACAACTATGACCTCTGAAATGGCAAGTCCTAATGTAACACAGATTCCGCCATCATATGACAGCCAATTGACAGTAACAACCCAACATTTACAAGAAAGTGCAATTACGACTGTAAACTCTGAAGCACCAAGTTCTGATATGATGCACGTTCCTCCAACATCTGACAACCAAATGACAGTAACAACTCAACATTTACAAGAAAGAGCAAGTACGACTGTAACCTCTGAAGCATCAAGCTCTGATATTATGCAGGTTCCTCCAACATACGATAACCAAATGACAGTATCAACCCAACATTTACAAGAAAAAAGTGTTGTAGAAAAGAAGATCATTCAAGAATCATGTTTTGACCCCAAAACAATTCAACATAAACCAATGATCGATGATGGTGAAACACTACATGAAAAACCATTGACGGCCTTAAGCAGTTCGTTGTCTATCCAAAATAAAGAAGGTGATTCAGCTGTAACTTCCAACATTATCTTTAACTTTGAAGAGGAAAGCTCTCCAGAAGACCTGCTGTCTAAGCTTACAACAATTGTCCAAGATGGAAAACAATCTCAGGAGCAAAGCAGATTTAAGACTGAGGAACAACAAATAACTTCTGAGCTATTAGGAAAACCTGAGAGAATGGTTTATGAAGATAACACCTGCCAGAACAGGAGATTGTCTGTGGAACCTCAGATCAGCCCAGACAGGAAACCATCAGAGGACTTCAGTGCAGATATTAAGGCAGAACTTGAGGAAAGTCCTGAATATCTAATCTTTAGGCGGACTTCAGTTGAAGCAAGTAAACGCTATTTAATGTGTAGTCATGACCTTTCTTTAGAAGATGAGGAGCAGATACACCAGGTAGCTGTGGATCCAAGTAAATCAAATATAATCACTGCATTTGCTACTGCAATGGTGCAAGGTGAGCCCTTACTTAAAACTGAAATACATGGAGCATTGGAAGAAAGTCCTGATAGTGACAAACCCGAGGCCTTGGTAGACTCTCCTGCCAATAGTATAGGGACTAGGACTCCTCACTCCAGCACAGGTGACAGTGAGAAACACGAGGGACTTGCTGAAACCCCTCAAAATAGTCCTGAAATCCTTGTTTTGTCTTCCAGTACAACTACTGAAGAAACAGAAGTCAGATGTCAAGGGGCTAAGGAGACAACTTATCAATCAATTTTGGTGACATCACATGAAAGAGCAGAGAGTGACAAGAGTGTCCAATTATGTTCAGTAACTGCCATAAAAAGCAAGACTGAATCACCATCACCCTATGATTCTAAGATTGAATCACCTTCCATATTCAGCAAATGTGATTGGCCATTCAATGATGACTCTAAAATGGATTCACTTTCTCCATCCACCAAAACTGAGTCACCATCCTCTGCTAATTTGGAGACAATAATTCAAGATACAACTCAAGTTACGAAATTGGACAGTCAAACATCTTCCTGTAGAGATCGTATGAAGCCGATAGAATTCAGTGTAATAACTGAGTTTGAGAATATACCACAACATTACCATCACAGTCAAGATGCACTAGATAGACCTTCTAGTTTGGATTCTCTGCATCCTGCAACCATAAGTGACTCTAAAACTCTCTGTAGAACCGACTCACTTGAGACTACTCCCATCAGAGAAGACAGGTCATCTCAAAAAACGCCAGACTCTATTGAGCCAAGCCCAAACAAGGAATCTCCATGTCAAGACTCTTTAGAGGGAAGTCCCACTGGGCAGGAATATGGACAATTAAGTTATATTGAAAGGGTCTTCTCAACAAGTCAGGCTTTAATTTCTGACTCCAGGGAAAATGTAAGAAAAGAAATAGTTTCTGAACAAGACATTTATTTAGAAAGTGAGTCATCCGAAGTTATGCAGGGCCTTTCCGTGACTCTGGGGCAAAAAGATGAGGTACTTGACAGTGAGGATCTTCATGATTTTGATGCTTTACAAAGGCAGTTCACTCCAGAAGAAGAGATGTTTAAGATGGCTGCAAAGATCAAAACATTTGATGAAATGGAAAAGGATGCAAAAGTTAAAAAGGTAAAATTTGATTTTGATTGTGATTCTAAACACCTAAAAGAAGAAGTGCTGTCAACACATAAAAGTCCACTAGACTTTAACACAATGTTACAGAAAGAATCAGAAGAGCAGTACTTGGAGAATTGGACCGAATCTGGCCCAGTATTACCTTTACAATCTTCATTGTCTGATGATGATTATGACAGCCCCGAGTTGGATGAGTCATCTCACAAGGTCTCAGGAGTAACCGGTGAGGTTTTAGAGACCATGGACAAAGGTGAGCAGGACCATACTCATTTGAGGACTGTGGATTTACAGACATGCCCAGACATACCATCTTTACAAACACATGTAAACAAGGAGGAAGACTATGAACAGTTCCCTTCAGAGTACCATAGTATAGTAATCGGTGAGACTACACCTGAGGAGGATCTCGTTATTACATCAGCAGAGAGCAAAAAAGGCATTGAGATGGATGGTGATAAGTCTCCTGCTGAGAGCCCAACTTCTGAAAAAGTGCTAGAACTGGTTTCTCCTATTGATATTGTAGGTACTACTACTGCAGCAAAGGAAGTGCAGAATGAATCACAGACAGATTTATGTATTTATGAAGAGGACTATGAAGGACAGCCAGAAGAAATTCCAGCATCTATTCCGAGAGACTGGGTTCCCTGGAGTGCTGAAGTGGAAGATGACGAGGGATTTGATGCACAAATTGAGGCTGAGGAGCAGAAAATACTTGCTTTGTGTACAGACAGACAATCCCATGGAACCACACCTGACACAACTCCAGGACGCACCCCTACTGAAGAGGGGACACCAAATCCTTTCCTCTTCCAAGAGGGAAAACTATTTGAGATGACCAGAGGTGGAGCAATTGACATGACCAAAAGGACAATGGAGGAAGAGGAAGAAAGATTAGTCTTTTTCCCGATAAATGAAGATGCAAATAAAGAATTTGAACAAGTCAGTTTCAATGCTAGTGAGTCTGTTGCAGTAGCTTCATTTGAGATGACTGCAGATATTTTAGTGCATCAAGACAAGTTTACTGAGGAACCTGATGCAAAGACTGATGGCTTTAGTAAAACTGAAACCAAGATTGTTGAGCCAAAACATCCAGAACCGATTAAATTCCCTTTACAGAGTCAACCACAGAGCCCCACAGAGGATAATGGGATCCATGAAGACACACTGATAACGAATGTTGACACTGCTACTTATACAATAACACGAACAGTTTATTCTGAGCAAGACCTGGATTCCTCAGACTCCTCAGTAGAAGATGAACAGCATTCTGTTGTTGAAATGCCCATATCCACCCAAGTATCAACAATTTCCCCTAGTGCCTCAGCTCATACGTTTAGTCAACAGCAATTCCAGACATCACCTTCAATGTCCACTCCGTTCAAGGACATTGCTTCTGAAATTGAAGACATGACATCTAAACCAAAAATAGCTGTGAAAGCAGCCAGCTTTGACCAAATATTAGGACAAGGGGACTCCATTGAGCAGAATCAAAGGCCTAAATCTGAGGCAGATATCGGTGTCTCAGAATGGTCCATGTCTGTTGTGGATGATCACACTAATATAGAAAGCAACTACACCAAACCAAAGACTTCATCCTCCCAGATGCCTGTTTCACCAACACAGGCTCCTCCACAGTATTCTGCATCCAGTCAACCTGAACTTTCTGCCAAAATCTTTCAGGAATTAGACCCTTCAAGGAACACAGAGTGCAATGAAACCAAAAGAGCCTCTGTTGAGTTAGGGATAGAAAGTAGTTCGAAAACAATTCGACCCCCGTCTGTAGGCGATGATGTCTTTGAGTCAAGGCCCTACTGGGAGGATTGTGTGGAGACACAGATGCAGAGAATCTCAGACAGCACTACCCCAGACCAAAGTAAAGGTACCTCTACTTGGCACTTGCCCCCCGTATTACTTGCTCCAAAATTTACCTTAACTCCATGCAAGTCTCTTTTCTGTTTTTTATTTTGTTTTTTATTTGTTGTTCTGTGTTGTCCTGTGTTTTTGTTTTGTTTTATATATTGTGGTGTTTTGTACTGTACTTTGTCTCATCTCAATGTTTTTTTTTTCGTGTGTGTCATGTTTTGTGACTTTTTATGTCATGTTTTATTCATTTGCATATCAGTGTTTACATGAAAACTGAAATCTCAAGATTGACTGGCTCTACATTTGTTTGATAATAATAGAGATTCCTGTGCAATGCATGCCCACTACTGCATGTTTCATCTGAGGAATAACAAAACAACCATGACAATGGCACATTTTTCTTTAAAAAGATTTAAAATAATATATTATGGCATCTATTATTGTATAACTTTATAGATCTATATAATATATACAGTAATTATATAGATCTTCAGTCACTGTGTTGTCCATACATTCATGCTATTAAGAAAAATGTAAAAGTACAACCCAGCTTTAATTAACATTTTACTCTTTGAGTGCCACTATAATAAGTTTATATTAATTTGGAAATAATTTACAAAGACATAAAGAATTAACAACTCTTGTCACACATTTATGTGTTATACGGTATATCGTTAGTGCACATCCCATAATAAAGTCATAAATAGTAAATTGGCAGTCAAAGTAGTTCATATAGCAAATGAATGGGATTTTGATGTTTGAAGGTTTTTTCCGTTTTGAATGCATTTCTATAATTAAATATTAATGAAAAATACTGTGACGTTTACAGTGGACTGGCATGATGATGCAGATAGGAAAGAAGAGACTTTGGCCATTATTGCTGACCTTCTAGGGTTTAGCTGGACAGGTGAGTATGTCAATATGAAGTTGTCAGAAATTCGAAAAACATTTTTAAAAACAACAAGATGCAAATACATAAGTGGGTGTTTCTTTTCAGAATTGGCCAAGGAGTTGGAGTTCAATGAAGATGAGATTCAGCAAGTGCGTGCTGAAAACCCAAATTCACTACAAGAGCAGAGTCATGCCCTTTTGCAGCGCTGGGTAGAGAGGGAAGGAAAGCATGCAACTGGTGAGTCCTGTTTTCATTCACTCATATCAGTCGAAATTAAAATCATAGAATGTTATCAAAAACAAATGCTTAAAATGCATTTTAAATAATAGATTCTGATTATATCTCAAATTCCACAGAAGATACATTGGTTAAAAGACTCACTAAAATAAATCGCATGGACATTGTCCATCTTATTGAGATTCAAATGCACAAGTCAATTCAGGAGCAAACCTCAAGAACATATGCAGAGATTGAAAGGACCTTGGACCACAGTGAAGGTAAGACAATGCATTAAGCACATTCTTGTTTTGCACACAGATGTGAAATCCAAGATGTAAATCCTAAAAAGAAGTCTTGAAGTAAAAATCTCAGTCTAAAGTCTTAGAATGTCAAAGTGGATGTTTTTGTCTTTTGTAGCTCTCTCCTCAGTCCAAGAGGATGTTGACAGCCTTCGGGTGGTGCGGAGAGTGGAGACTTCACAAAGGCATCCTCCAGCTGTGTCAGAAGAAGACTTATCTGTGGCCTCTCTCCTTGACATTCCCTCGTGGGCTGAAACAATTGGAAACACCCATTCAGAGAGCATTCACGGGGATATGATGGATGAACTGGAGATCAACCAGTGAGTGATACACAGAGCTACTTTTTTGAAAATTACATTTACAGTCTTCTGGTAATACACCACCTGGTCACTTTCCACTCTCAATGTCTCCTAGGGACAGCTTCACCTATCCATGGCTTTTTCAAGAGGTCAAGAAACAATCTACAAATGACACTGCAGATGAAGTAAGTTCATTGCAGCGTGCATTTGATGCATAACCTGAGGAGCATGTCCCAAATGTCTCAACTTACTAGTCATTGTGTTGCGAAAAGGCTCAAGGAAATTTCATACAGGGATGTTGTTCTAGACTGCTCTCTCTTAACCTGTCTGAATAGAAATTATTAAAGTTACATGGTTACATGGATATGTTTCTAAAATTAACTGATGGTCATTGCATGTATTGTTTGTCTCTGGTTGTAAATATCCCTTCAAAATCATCTCTTTTCCCTTGTCATACTTTTCCATACCTCATATAATTTATCCCGTAGGTTTCAACAGCATCTGAGGAGGAAAATCAAGCTCAGGGTGACCTTTCAGACAGTGAAAATGCTTGTCTCTCTTCATCACCAGTCGGTTTGAAGAGTCAGTCAGAATTCCATCAACAATCAGCAAAGGCATCTCAAAATGTTTTTGATTTCAGTCAGGTATCTATTGTGAGATTTTCGTCAGGTGAAAATTCAGTTGTTTTGTCAACAGTAGAACCTGGACAAACAGTACCCGACCTACTGCAACACACTTCACCAGTGAGTCAAGAGGAAGAAAATCAATTCCAAGAACCAAAATATCAAGATGAAAGTTCTGTGTGTCTTGATCAAGTGTCACCTGTATATGAAAAAAGTGATTTAGAAAGCAATGAAAAATCATTAGAGGCACAACACTTTGAATCTAATCAAACTTCAAATGCCATACAGTCTTCTTCATGCCATGAAAGCAAACCGTGTGAAGTTGATAGATTAGTTCCTGAGAGCAACCAAATACTAGACCAAAATATTAGTCCTTCACTGTGCCCTCATACTTCTGTGAGGGAGGCTGATGAAACTCTCTCATACAGTGTTGAAGTGAATCCTGGGCTTTCAAGGGTGACTCCAGACCTCATTAAGGGCTCTCCAGAATCAGATCAGGTCCTTTTTACCCCAGAAAAGTTTAGTGATTTGGATCCAGTTGCTTCATTGCAAATCCTTAGTGTAGCAGATGAAAATTCAGTTGAATCGTCTCCTACAATTGACTCTGCTTCACTGCAGTCACCTACTCATCATGAGATCACAATTTTTAATCAAGAACAATCTGATACAAACAGCTGCTCAAAGCAACCTTCAGAGCCTGACGTTGATCCTAGGATAGAACCACAAACTGATTCCTATGAACAAGAACCCTATCTGCAACTATTAGAGTCTCCAGAGCAAAAGTCTGAAACCTTAGGAGAGCATTCTGAATATCAAGAAGATATATATTGTCCTGAGGCGGGAGAAGTAAATACACAATTGGATTTAACCATTGAACCTCTCATAGATGACAGTTATGGCTTCAAGAGAGAACTGTTGTCCCAATCTGAGACTGACCCAGACATGTGGATTCAAAGGAAAACTTCACAGTTGAGTGAAAATTCTCCTTTTTGTAGCTCTGACCTCAGTCCACAAACACCAGAAACAGTCATAGCTTGTCAACATTTTGACTTCAGGGAGAAGTCTTCTGAACTTGGATCAGCAACTACTAAGAAACCTGTTTCACAGGAGGCCGCATTGTCCAATGGTTTAAAAAGGCCACAGTCTGAATCACTCATCTCTGGTGCAACCCAACAGTCAGAAGAAAAGCATAATGACCGCTGTCTTTCTGAGTCCTCTGAACCATTGGCACTCACTCTGAACATGAATCCAGAAGTTGAGAAACCTGTTTCCCAGGAGGCAGTACTAGCTGTACCGCTCTCCCAGGATGGCAGTAACAAGGCCTCACCTTCCAAAGATTCCAAGCGACTACTGTCAGAAACAGTCACAGCTTGTCAACATTTTGACTTCAGGGAGAAGTCTTCTGAAATTGGATCAGATGCTATTAAGAAACCTGTTTCACAGGAGGCAGTGGTGTCCAAAGGTTTAAAAAGGCCACAGTCTGAATCATTAATCTCTGATGCAACCCAACAGTCAGAAGAAAAGTATATTGACAGCTGTCTTACGGAGTCCTCTGAACCCTTGGTACTCACTCTGAACATGAATCCAGCAGTTGAGAAACATGTTTCCCAGGAGGCAGTACTAGCTGTACCGCTCTCCCAGGATAGCAGTGACGAGGCCTCACCTTCCAAAGATTCCAAACGACTACTGTCAGAAACAATCACAGCTTGTCAACATTTTGACTTCAGGGAGAAGTCTTCTGAACTTGGATCAGATGCTAGTAAGAAACCTGTTTCACAGGAGGCCGTGGTGTCCAAAGGTTTAAAAAGGCCACAGTCTGAATCATTAATCTCTGGTGCAACCCAACAGTCAGAAGAAAAGCATAATGGCCGCTGTCTATCTGAGTCCTCTGAACCATTGGCACTCACTCTGAACATGAATCCAGCAGTTGAGAAACATGTTTCCCAGGAAGCAGTACAAGCTGTACCGCTCTCCCAGGATGCCAGTGACGAGGCCTCACCTTCCAAAGATTCCAAACGACTACTGTCAGAAACAATCACAGCGTGTCAACATTTTGACTTCAGGGAGAAGTCTTCTGAACTTGGTTCAGCAACTACTGAGAAACCTGTTTCACAGGAGGCAGTGGTGTCCAAAGGTTTAAAACGGCTGCAGTCTGAATCATTAATCTCTGATGCAACCAAACAGCCAGAAGAAAAGCATATTGACCGCTGTCTTGCTGAGTCATCTGAACCCTTGGTACTCACTTTGAACATGAATCAAGTTGTTGATAAACCTGTTTCCCAGGAGGCAGTACGAGCTGTACCGCTCTCCCAGAATGGCAGTGACAATGCCATACCTTCCAAAGATTCCAAACGACTACTGTCCGAAACAATCATAACTTGTCAACATTTTGACTTCAGGGAGAAGTCTTCTGAACTTGGATCAGCAACTACTGAGAAACCTGTTTCACAGGAGGCAGTGGTGTCCAAAGGTTTAAAACGGCCGCAGTCTGAATCATTAATCTCTGATGCAACCCAACAGTCAGAAGAAAAGTATATTGGCCGCTGTCTTACTGAGTCCTCTGAACCCTTGGTACTCACTCTGAATATGAATCCAGCAGTTGAGAAACATGTTTCCCAGGAGGCAGTACTAGCTGTACCGCTCTCCCAGGATAGCAGTGATGAGGCCTCACCTTCCAAAGATTCCAAACGACTACTGTCAGAAACAGTCACAGCTTGTCAACATTTTGACTTCAGGGAGAAGTCTTCTGAACTTGGACAAGCAACTACTAAGAAACCTGTTTCACAGGAAGAAGTGGCGTCCACAGGTTTAAAACAGTCACAGTCTGAATCATTAATCTCTGATGCAACCCAACAGTCCAAAGAAAAGCATATTGACCGCTGTCTATCTGAGTCCTCTGAACCCTTGGTACTAACTCTGAACATGAATCCAGCAGTTGAGAAACATGTTTCCCAGGAAGCAGTACTAGCTGCACCGCTCATCCAGGATGGCAGTGACGAGGCCTCACCTTCCAAAGATTCCAAACGACTACTGTCAGAAACAATCATAACTTGTCAACATTTGGACTTCAGGGAGAAGTCTTCTGAACTTGGATCAGCAACTACTAAGAAACCTGTTTCACAGGAGGCAGTGGTGTCCACAGGTTTAGAACAGCCACTGTCTGAATCATTAATCTCTGATGAAACCCAACAGTCAGAAGAAAAGCATATTGACCGCTGTCTTTCTGAGTCCTCTGAACCCTTGGGACTCATCCTGAACATGAATCCAGCAGTTGATAAACATGTTTCCCAGGAGGCAGTAGATGGCAGTGACAAGGCCTCACCTTCCAATGATTCCAAACGACTACTGTCAGACTCAGTTATGTCTGGTGCAATATCCCAACAATCAGAGGAAAAACATTCTGGCCGTTGTCTCTCTGACTCTTCTGAACCTTTGGTGTTTAACATGAATTCAGTGCTTGAGGAACTTAAAAAAACAGTTCAACCAGAACAGCCATTATCTGATCAACCTGTCAACTCCGAGGTGAGTGTTTCATTAGCTCTTGGTGTATCCCAAGACACATTTACAGGGGAACTACAGTCAATGGTTGAAAAAACATTAATGGAGTCATCTACATCTCAAACTGATCTGAGTGAACATAAGGAATTAGAAGCCACTGATGTGCCAAAACATGCCAACATTGAAAAACCAAAACCCAAAGACTTACTAAGCATTGATCAACAACATGATGACTCTGATCTTGAGGCTTTTTTCGACTGCAAACAGAACATATCAGATTATTCTGAAGCAGAAGATGATGAACTCTGGAAGGGCGCCATGGTACTTGGTAATACAGTCTTGAGGTCTACCGTTCATGAACTGCAACAACAACCAAATGTCAGAAGTGCCTCAGCACTACCATCCCATGAGAGCCCTCGTTGGTCAATCAGGTCAACAGACAGTGAAGATTTTGAGGATTCTCTCAATGATGATGGAGAGGAGAAAGACTTTTCAAGCCAGAAAAGTCTTGAATCTTCTGCACAATTTCATCAGGAGCTTCCTCCTCGAGGAGGGGCTGAGTATAATGATGATGATGATGATGATCTGAGGAGGGTAAGCATCCTCAGCATGACCTCCCTCTCACCCCACCCTTCTCTGATCTACCCTAATCCATTTCCCGCTGAATGAGTTTGCTGAAGGGATGGTGTTTGGTTTTTTTTAATTAACAATTTCCTCAATTAGGTGTATTTTAAAACCTGAAAAACTTTATTTTACTCCAAAATAAAAAAAAACATAACCATGTCACATACCTTAACACCATCATAATCACTGTCAGCTTGTTGAGATTGTGCTGATGCATGTACTACATTTATGACATTGTAAGGTCATATACTAAATATGCAGGATTTTGCAAGCAAGGGATAACTATATCATAATAACAATTAAGAGTTATTTTCCATAGATATGTAGAACTAGAACAACTAATCAATGGATTGCTGGTTTTGAAGTGACTTGCTTACCAGATAATTGTTTCATAAAAGTGATGGTGCATGTTGTGTCAAGTTAACAATGTTTTGTTGCCCCTTTTCTTGTTTTCTGTTGTGTTTTTGATAAATAAATAAAAAAAGAAATAGTTGGCATTTCACCTTATTATTATTGATATTTGATATTTATTGGTAGATTCTAATGTTTAGTCTTATGTTATTTTTGCAGAGGGGGCAGCATTACATCAATTTATAAAAACTTTTTTACGTTTTATACATATCATGTACATTTTAATCTTATTTTATTGCATGATTTTTCATACATGCTATTTGGTTAGGAGATTGATGATGCATTAGGTGTGCTGTCGGATAGCTCTGATGAGGATGTGCTGACCACCAGAGTGGTGCGAAGAAGAGTAATTATTCAGGTACATCTGTAACTGAGAAATGCCTGGTCTATTTTTGTGGTTCAGTGTGAAAGCAGAGTTTCTTAAAACACACTTGGTGTGCTAACTTTGGGTGTCAAACTATTGTGTGATGGTTTTTCATGCAGCTCTAAGATTTATTTTGGAAACTGACACGATTTTAAAATCCTGCATTTTCAGCTGTGACTTAACCTCC
Source organism: Gobio gobio (assembly GCF_949357685.1). Classification (NCBI taxonomy): domain Eukaryota; kingdom Metazoa; phylum Chordata; class Actinopteri; order Cypriniformes; family Gobionidae; genus Gobio; species Gobio gobio. Next base: position 17,871,580 of record NC_137099.1, read on the forward strand.
CTGCTCCTCAATTGTTGGTAGAAGTTGTCCATTTTAAACCAAGAGCCTTGAATGCTTTCCCATATACTACACTGCTGTACTAGTTGACCCTTGATCATCATAAAATGGACAACTTCTACAGGATGTGTTCTTCTTTCTATATTGGATGAATATTCAACATTATTTCTTTATTATTCCTCTTTTGCTAACCCTAACCTTCACCCAAGCCAGGGCAGCTGTTTCCTTTTATGGCGAACACTGCTTTAGCAGATGACATGTATTGATTGTGTGTCTGGTTTCTTCTACAGGGTGATGATGTTCCAGATATTCCTCCTCAGTCGGTAACAGAAGAGCAATACACAGATGCACAGGGAAACTTAGTTGTGAAGAAGGTAAACATCCAAGATTCACAGTATCCATCCACCCATACATCCATTAATCCATCCCATCCATGCATGCATCCATCCATTCATTGAAATGTTTTGTTTTCTTTGAGCAACTGATCGAGAAGCATTTATGTTAAATGCATAATTTCCATTCAGGTGACCAGGAAGGTCATTCGGCGGTGTGTGTCATCTGATGGAGTGGAGACAGAGCAAGTGAGAGTGGAGGGCTCCGCCCAGCAGCCTGTCAAGGCGGCACAGGGGGACGGATATTCGAAAGTAATGAAAAGGACAATACTGAAGAGCGAAGGACATCAGACAGAGGTACGTGTTGCTGCCACTCATCATGAGATACAGGATGAAAAAATAAAAGACTTACTTAAACTAATTCTGATTACAATTAAGTTGATTTAGTTCACTTGATCAATTATTGGCATTTAAAGAGATCTGCTAAAATAAAGAGGTGTGTTTTGTTTAACTTCAGGTGACTTTCCATGAGCAAGATGGCATGTCAGCTTCAAAGGGGGAGTCTGCTGTAGGTCAAGAGGTCAGACAGGTGGTCCAAACGACGGTGGTACAAGGGGAACAGCTGGAAAAGCATGAGGGGAATCCTTTCCTCACCACAGACCTGCCTTCTGCCCGGGATGACTTCACCCAGGTGAGCTACCAAACACATCAGTCATTCCTGACATCTTTACAACATCAGATTTTTAAGCTTAGCATTATTTTGAGTAGAAGATTACAGACTTTCACTGTCTCAACTGTCTCAACATTATGCCTTTATATATATACAGCTCTGGAAAAAATTAAGAGACCACTTAACAATGAGAAATCAATGTTAAGTGGTCTCTTAATTTTTTCCAGAGCTGTATATATATTCTAAAAAAAAGTTATATCACAGTTTTTCCCAGTTTGTCAGCTTATGTTGCACAACTGGCAACCTGTGGTAACATTATACAGTATAAATTTCATATATGTTTTGACTGATATAAAATATTATATATAGAACATTTTTTATCTGACTGACATAATTTACCGGTAAGTTGTTTTTTTTGGTTTAGTTTTTATTACAAATAAATAAATAAAATTTTGTGTAAAAATGTGTTTGCTTTTGGCAGTTAATAATAATAATAATGAGTCATGAAAGAGATGTTCAAAATGTTTTTTTTTCATCACATAAGTCGTGTGCATTGCATTATTCCTTGCAATTGTTGGTCATCCAGGTTCTCCATGGATACTGAAAATTCACACACTGTACAGTTGTAAATACTGCAGAAATAATTCTGTTAAAGGTCCCATGGCATGACATTTTCATTTTATGAGGTTTTTCAACATTAATATGAGTTCCCCTAGCCTGAATATTGTCCCCAAGTGGATAGAAATGTTGATCGGTGTAAACCCGAGTTCTGGCTGTCTTTCTCTGCCTTTGAGAAAATGACAGCCCAGACGAGCCAATCCTGAAGTCTCCTGGTTTGACGTCCAAGCAGGAACGGTTACCTCCCTTTCCTCCGCCCAGAGAATCTGGCACGCCCATGCAAACGCTCAAGAGATCATTACTTGTGAACGAGTGAACGCTGGCAGTTTCTCAGTGTTTGGATGTACAAATGAAAACAGAAGTCTTTTTTCAGTTCCTTCTGATCTGTGATCAGTGATTTCTGATGTGTAGCTAATTATTTATTATTCGTGCACACGCTGCCGCTTCTCTCTCTCCAGACAGAACGGTGTTTTCTATCTTGTGAGTCAGTGTTTTTGTACGTCCTCGTCGCGTCTATCGGTTCTAAAATGTGCATACAGTCATGAGTTTCTGCTCAACATCGGCAGAGAAAAACATCTTTAGAGATAAACCTCACACACGCCGAAGCTCGGGCTGCACTGGCCGGTGGCCTTCAACATCCCGACCCCCAGTACTGCATCTGGCCCACAGCGGAGGCACCAAACGCGGCGTGAGATTAAGCAGAAGGGGGTAAGCGTGAGCATATTCGGGTTAGCCAGCCTAGCCCCACAATAAACTGGATTACATTCGATTACTGCTGTTGTGTCTTTGTTTGCGCTGTGTACTCAACGCGCGTCACTGACGCTTTTATTTTATTTTAAAAATAATGCTATTATCAACACTTACTCGTAACTCGTTCATCTCGACAGCTGTAATGGTACTTTGCATGTGTTACAAAGTTGGTAATAATGATGAAGACGGACTCGGTGTGACTGGGACTCGTGTTTATTCAGAACTCTCAGATACAAACACAATAAACTCGCGCTGACTGACAGCGCTCTCATAACTCAGTAGTTACAATAAATAACTTTGTTAGCAATCGCTGAGCTCCATCTCTGGTACGTTAGTGATGTCCGGTTCGCGAACGATCTTTCTTTTGAACCAGTTCTTTTTAGTGAACCGAATCAGTTCACCAAATCGGACTGAATCGTTCTAAACGGTTCGCGTCTCCAGTCAGCGCTGATCCATAATTTACTAAAGTTACTAACTTTCTGACATGAGTGACAGTCCCTCCGACTAGAAATAGACTAATAACCTGAAGTATATGCTGTAACTACAACAGTTCAGACATGCTGAGAACTGATGTGAAGTGAACTTAGGTCCATCCGTCTCTCTGGCAGCAGCTCGTGCCTGCTCGTGCCTCGTAGACCTCATTAAACCACGCCCCCTCCGCTCATTTAAAATGCAAAGATGTCAGCCAATCACAACAGTGGGCGTTTTTACTGAAGTCTCACAGCAGACACGCCTCTTGAAGCAGGGCATTCAGTCACAGGGCAAACAGCAGTATAGAAAAAATGCCTTTTATTTCTAAATTATGACATTTTATGATGTAAAAGTCATACTAACAATATAAGTACACCTCAGGAAACATTATAAAATAATAGAAAAATGCCATGCCATGGGACCTTTAAAATGTCATTATGAACTCAGCAATACCCATTTAAGGCATCATCTGCTGTAACTGTCCAATATACCCAAATAGTTTCTCCATCATGTTTGTGCCTCTTTCTCATCAGGGTTCATTTAGTGTTAATGTAGTATGTGCCTCATTCCCTCAGGCTCTAAGCTACTTTGGAGGTTTTAGGAAGGTGCAGATCCCTCGAGTGGTAGAGCAGGAAATACTGCAGCCTGATGGATCTGTGATCAGGAGGTTTGAGAGACGGGCATGGAGTTTGTGTGCATATTAGTGTGAAAGTGTGTATGGGGGGGTAAACTTTATCTACACTATCATTCAAAAGTTTGAGGTCAAGATTTTTGAACTGTTTTTTGAAATAAGTTTTTTATGCTCATCAATATTTTTTTTTTGGATAAATATGTTATACCATGTTCCCAGCAAGATCAAGGACCTCATCTTGGACTATAACAACTTCAGATTGAGAGTCACATCTTGCCCAGTAACATTAAGTTGGCACCAGCTGGAGAAGGGCATTATCACCGGGTGCATAATATCAGTTACTCTTTTCGCAAAGTCTGCTGTGCGGCTGCCCCCCATCAGGGCCTACATGGGTGACCTCACTGTCACTACATGTTCTATACCAGGCAGTAGATGGATACTTCAAGGTCTGGAGAGGCTTATTAAGTGGGCGAGAATGAGCTTCAAGCTGACGAAATCCAGGTCACTTGTCTTGAAGCGTGGCAGGGTGTCTGATAAGTTCTACTTCGCCCTGGATGGCACCACGAAATCATCCATCACTGAGAAGCCAGTCAAGAGTTTGGGAAAACTCTTTGACCAGAGCCTTAGAGATGTGGCAGCTGTCCAGTCATCCATCAAGGAGTTCGAGACCTGGCTCAGCAGAGTAGACAAGTCAGGTCTGCCAGGAAAATTCAAGTCCTGGATTTACCAACATGGCATCCTGCCCCGCATTCTCTGGTCTCTGCTGGTCTATGATGTACCAGTCACATCAGTAGAGGCAACGGAGAGGAAGATCAGCGGATATCTACGCAGGTGGCTCGGATTGCCACACAGTCACAGCAGCGCAGCTCTTTACAGGAGGGACAACATTCTGCAGCTTCCATTCAACGGCATCACGGAAAAGTCCAAGGTTTCCCGCACTAGAGAGGCACTGCAGTATCGAGACTCAAAAGACCTAAAAGTCTCAGTGGCCGGCATTGAAATCTGCACTGGCAGGAAATGGGGTGCCATTAGCTGGAGGCGACCGAAGCGAGGCTGAGGCACAAGGCAGTGGTGGGGATAGTGGCGGGGATAGTGGCGAAGGGAAGAGCAGGCTTCGGGAGCTTTTCATCACCTAAGTACAGCAAGGCCCAGGGCAAAGAGAGACGGGGGCTTGTTCAGGAGGAAGTGAGAGCAGCTGTGGGAGAAATGAGAACTAGCAGAATGGCAGGCATGAGACAGCAGGGGGCTTGGATGAGATGGGAGAGTGCAATGGAGCGAAAGTTTACCTGGACTGACATCTGGCGTGCAGAGCCCCGGCGCATAAAATTCCTGATCCAAGCCGTGTATGATACACTTCCCAGCCCGGCAAACCTCCAACTCTGGGGCAAGGCTGACACACCATCCTGTCCTCTCTACTTTGGAAGAGGAACTCTCGAGCACATCCTGAGCAGCTGCCCGAAGGCCCAGGTGGATGGTCGATACCGCTGGCGACACAACCAGGTGTTGATGGTAGTGGCCGAGAGTGTCTCCTCAGCCATAACAAAGAGCGGGCACCACCACCAACCCAGAAAGTACATGCCATTCATAAAGGCAGGAGAGAAGCCCGAACTACAGCCCAGAGCTGCTGAAGGTCTGCTCACCACAGCACAGGACTGGCAGTTGATGGTCGATCTAGGCAGAAAACTCAAGTTCCTGGCACACATCGCAGTAACATCTTTGTGACCTGACATCATCATTCTATCAGAGGCCACGAATGCTGTTTTCAAACAGCATTTGAGAGTAAGAATGCTAAGTTCCAGGAAGAATGCTGTGGAAGAATGCTGGAGGCAGGGGTGGAGAGCATACTGCCACCAAGTAGAAGTAGGATACAGAGGTTTTGCTGGACGTTCTCTCTATAGAGCCTACACCCGGCTGGGCATGAGTGGTCCATTGAAGAAAACAGCAATCAGGGCTGCAACAGAAGCAGCAGAGAGAGCTTCTAGATGGCTGTGGATAAAGAGTGGAGATCTGTGGGCTAATGCTGCTGGGACGCAAGTCGGGGCTTGATCAACCCTGGCTGGGTCGCCTGGGCGAGGGTGTATGTTGTGAGACCCGAAACACCCGATGAACTCAGGATACACTGATGATGCGTCCCAGCGCATCCGTAGGATGTTTCATTTACTTATTATTATTATCACAGTTTAAAATATTTGTGTTGCCTAATCATTTTGTGGAAACTGAGATAAATTTTTTCAGGATTAATTGATGAATAGGCCTGTCACGATAACTTCTTTTTGTTTCGCGATATATCGTCCCAGAAATAATTGAATAAATAGTAAATAAAAATGTTTCCTTGTGTAGCGGCTTTAACACTCATCATTCTGCGTTGACATTTATATGTGCACCGGAACAGGGGATTGCGGCTTTGAAATCGAGTTCATTTGGGCTTATTCTTCCAAACTGTCAGTAGTTGTCAGGAAAACACTATAATGCCTCAAATGGCGCCTTTTTTTCACCTGTCGATAACCGCTCTGTATGAAGGAACTGCCCGAGAATCACTTTCGCCTCCATCATGGAAAACACACAAGATGACAGCACAATTGAGTAAAATGTTGGTGACATTCATGTAAACATAATGGGCGATATATTGCATCACAAAAAATTATTTAGGTCATGTACATATTGTGCAATATATCGATATATTGATTATTGCGACAGGCCTATTGATGAATAGAAAGTTAAAAAGACCACCATTTAATATATAACAATGTAAAAGTCACTTTTGATCAATTATTTAATTTAATTTAATTCATAATTTCTTTTTACAAAGTCTTACTGAGCCCAAACTTTTGAACAGTGGTGTATGTAATGTTCATGCAAATGTTCTAGAGATTATAATCTCTATATTTGGCATCAGTGTGTGTGTATTTGTTAACAAAGCATGTCTCTACATGTCTTTAGTTCTCTAATAACATTTCTTCCCTCTCTCCAATCTGTATTCTGACTTAACACAAAAAAGTACTATGGGATTTCCATGTTTTTTTTTCCACTTGGCACCTTTTGAAAGGACCTAAAACAAATGTCTGCACTGTAAAACGCTGAGCGCTCTTTCTTTCTCACTCACAGGACGAGGATGCAGAAGTCTAGGACCCACAGGAGGTCAGTAGTGAGGGATGCTGGGGGACAGAAGCGGGTGTGCGTGGAGCAGATAGACGATCGTTCTGAGCCCCATGACAACCAACAGCATCACCTCCATCACCTCATTCACCACTACTGTGCCCAAAATGACTGAGAGGGAGGAAGCTGAAGAGAAGTCAGAGTGATGGTTTCCCCCTTCATTTTCCTCTCCCAATCTCCATCGCTCCTCTCTTTGAGCCTGTCCGCCCTCCTAACCGCTCCTATGCACCATGCAATCCCAGAGTGCACTTCACTTCTGCCACTTCCAGTCTTCCTGTCCAGTCAAACTGGATGTTTGCCCAGTTTAAGTCAAAGGACAATGTTTTCTCGCTCCTTATTTTCCCCAGAGTGTTTATCTGTTTGCCTTTCATTGTGACCAAAGGGTGTTCTTTCCTTTCCTTTGCTTTTTAAATCCCTCAGTTATGAAATAATGAATACAAATACACTCGCGCACAAAAACAAAACAAAAATTCACAATAACCAAAATGTTTTTAACAAAACAGAAAAAAAAAACTCCTGGTCGTTCATTCTCAGAACATTTAAGCTCGAACTAACCTGTACTGCACTGCCTACCACGACTATTGAATATCATTGCATTATATCGCCACATCATGCTCTTTTGATCTCAACGGTTGGGATGTCTGAAAACTTCTTGCCTTCTTTATCAGCTGTTGGGGTATTGTGTGTCTGTGTATTCTGTCCATGGAAAGTATATATATAATATGCATTTTTAAAATGACAGTAGATCACATTAGCCACCTGTAAGGATATTAGCGCAGGCATGCTTAGCTAGCAGCAGACACTTACTGTATTAATAACACTTTCTATGGTTAGATGACTGTCATTCTTCTGCCTCACCCCTTCTCTTTGTGTCTGTGATCTGTAGCAGTTCTAGTCTTCTTCATCATCATCATCATCCTCATCACTGGAGTTTAAACATTTCAGTACAGCTTTTTGTTATAATAGAACACACGCTTTATGGTTTTAAACTTTGGCAAGCGTTTCAAGAGGGAATCAGGAAGCAAAGGTGGAATCGATTTCAAATGATCAGTTAAATGTTACACATATGATTCTATTTTTAAACTTTCAATCGGAATTGATTCTTTTCTTTGAGTATGTGTGGACGAGTGTGTGTGAAAATGTGGTATTTTAGTTTCCAAAGTATATTCATTTTTTTCTGTACATAATGCTCAGTATCAGTGTCGGGGAATCTTGCAATGAGGTATTTATGATTGGTAAAATATTTTATTGGTTTCAGAAGTGAGCATACTGGATGTATGTTTTTAAAAAGAATGTTTTATTTTGAAGCATTACTTTTGTATACTTTATGTGTGTCATGAAACATCTGCAACCGAGTGAATATCACCAAATCACAGGTTGGCTTCAGTTGAGACTGCTGGGAAGAAGAGTGTACCATGAGATATTCTATTTACTTTTCCTTTTTAACTGTAGATTAATACAGCTGTGTTAGCAGAGGTTGTTTTTTTTAATGCTGATCCGAGGCCAGCTGTTGTTCCCCTGCTTGGGAAACTGACCCTGGAACAGCATGAAAAGTCATCCACTTATCAAAGTTGAACACTGCTACTACTTTCACTGTGACTGGCCCACGTTTGATTTACTGAATCCGCATTCTATGTCTGTGGAGGTAAAAATATGCATATATATGGTACATAAATATCTATCCTAAAAGGCATGTATTAGTTTACTATATGACTTTTAAAAAAGACATTTAAACACTATACCATGGCTGCAGTGTGTGTATATGGCTGAAAGAGAATAAAAGTGTATAAGTGTCATAACCTTCATCTCATGGTTATTTTTTGGGTTGTGTGTGGAGAGAAAGCGGACACGCGACATCAAACATACAGTACATATCACACCTTTATTGTAGTTTTCATTAAATATGTTGATTTGCTAGAGCCACCATGGCAACAAATGATGTAGTTCACGTCCTCATATTGGCGTCGAGGTTCTGTAAGTATCAGCAGAGGAAATGTCTTTAAGAAGAGAAAAGGAACATGGAGAAAACGGAAAGTATTGTGTTGGCATAGTCCAGTATTGGTGAGGTTTTTCCTCGAGGAAGACCGTTCCATTCCGACATCATCACCCTCAATGACATCTTCCGATTGAGTGGCGCAAAGACACAAAGTCGCCACTAGAGGCAGTGTGCATGCTTATAAATCAGGCTCAGCTCACTTTCCCTCTTCTTGCTATGGGTGAAAATAATGTCGGGATAAATAAAAATCACAAACGTGTGAAAACGATACATGTAGTTTCTCATAAGCTACTTATATTTATTTTTTCTCATACATCCATGATATAAAGTCAAAGGATATTTCCACAGCCACTCAGTATAGGAAAATTAAGCTACATAGATCTGAAGGAAGGGTGATACTTCTAGATATGTTGGATCATAATGATGATATTCACTATCATCATTACTGTATCAAATCCTTATGATACTGATAGAAATAAAACACAATTTGATAAGGAAACCATGAATTACACAAAATACAGAGGAAAAAAAAAACCCAGCATGGTCTTTCAAAAAATAGTCCTCCATGCATTTACCCAATGCTTGTCAGTTTGATGTATCATATATGCTACATTCTCATTAATATCATTTTTTTTCTCATATTCTATGACATAAAGGTAAACATATAGTCCATATTAATATTCTGCAGTTCTCTTAAATCAAGTAAAGTAAATCAGAATCTTCACATCGTAAGCTAGCGAATATAAACAAAGCTTTCTGACAGCGGTTACTAAAATCTTTAATTTTGCTGTAAGCCAGAATTTAATGTACGTATTTTTAAAAGTTTCTTAAATATTTTTTTTTTTTTAAATATTTTTTATTTTATACTTTTTTATCTGAACGATCACGACATATGTACATCACCAGAACAATAGCAAGCTCAATATTAACATTCTTATCTTTCAAAATTTGATATATTGCACACACATAAATAGACATAAAAATACAGTACAGACTTGGGGAAAGGTGATTCTCTTTACATTATCTATACATTTAAAATGCATACCAAAACAGCTTAAAAAAAAGAAACGGAAAATAAAATGTTAAAAATACACTCCTTTTAATAATGTCCATATATGCGAATGGCCCACGGGTTTTAGTGATGACCTTTAGCAAAATGTTTGAACTCTCTGGTCCATGTGCGATAACATGTAAACGACCCTCAAGGGGGCAGGGGGAGGGGGAGGGGAGGGGAGGGGGGCGTGGTTGTTGGGGAAGAAGGTGTGGCTTAGGAGACACACCTCCAGCTTGACTGACAGACGGTTGGGTTTTTGCTGATGGTTTCTCCTTAGTTGGGAAATATTGAAGCTTATAGTATATTCCATTAACTACAAAAATACACACAGACAAACACACATCAGCAAAACCTAGAAATAAGCATAACATTCAATTAGTATTATCAAATTCCACTAAATTCTGAATGAATGTTTCTGACTGATTTATGTAGCGCAACTAAGCTTAACAATAACAGGGCATTCTTAGGTCATTCGTTTTGCATTTGTGTCCCGATTATACACTACCATTCAAAAGTTTGAGTCTGTAAGATTTTATGTTTGTATGCTCACCTAGTCCGCATTTTTTTAATCAAAAGAACGGCATTTATTTAAAATGAGTACTGTCAAATCGATTAATCACGATTAATCGCATCTAACATAAACGTCTGTACACTGAAAAAACATCCATTACTTATAAATATAAATAGATTAAATTCAAATATATACAGTATATATAACATTGCAAGCTATACTTAACATATTCTAGTGTATGCAACACAAAAATGTAAATTAAAAGGTGAACAAAAGTGTATGCGTAAAGTAAATGAAAAAAACGTGACATCAACTAGCATTAGCTTGGTTCAAATTAAGTAAACCTAAGATAAAATTGTAAGTATTTGTGAGCTGCGTGATATGCAAATATTCTATCCAGCCAATGAGCAGAAGCGGGAGCCATTTTGCAGGTAAGGTGTCTTTAAAAATTAACAAAGTAAAATATTAGAGTTTGACTTTTTTTAACACTCATTAACACTCGTTTATTGTGTTAGTGGAGTTTGTTCCTTAACTGGAAGAAGCACAATGCAAAGTTTTCTGAAGCGCGATGTGGTTACTTAAAAATATTTGTAACATGCAAGTATGTGCAAGTTGGGTTAACTTAACATTACTTAGTAGATTATATCGTGTTACATATATTTTTAACTAAAGAATGTTGAGTGAACTCAAATATTTAAGTACATATAACAAAGGTTTTCTTGTTAATTTTAAAGGAAATGTGTGTAAGATTATGGCCAAAACTGGTATTGCAATCACTTTCAAATTACTGTAGAGCGGTGTATCCCCCCTGACTCGAGGTTGCCAGATAGGCTGCAGGATCCAGCAGGAACGTAGGCTGCAACAAGGAGCTTCCAATGGCAAGTGACGAGTCCTACACAGCAAGTTTTTTTTTTTCATTGTCACAACGTTTTTCTGATTCATAACGAGGTCTTTTAGGTTTCGTAAAGTTTTATTTTTTATCCAAAAAGTTTGTAGCTGCAGCTGTGGTAACTAGAGCAGAGCTGGCAACCCGGATGCCGAAACACTACTGACTTTGTGATTGGTCGACAGGTGGAGGGTGGCGCTTCAGGCCAAAACACAACATGTCAACATCAACATCAGTTGAGGGCTGAAACTTCACTTTTAAATGACAATATCCTGGCCGGACAACTGTTGTCAGTGATATAAGTATTTGAAATTAACATGATTTCTTAATGTCTAGTGACATATCAGGGCGATTTTATGATTAATTGAAATACATTTCTTACATACAGTTCCTTTAAGTAAAATTATTCCATGTTGGGTTTACTTAAAAAGTGTGATGCAAAAATGGTGCATATATATTTTAAGTAAATCCAAAACATAATTTTTAACAGTGTATGTATGTGTATGTGTATATATATATATATATATATATATATATATATATATATATATATATATATATATATATATATATATATATATATATATATTAGTGCTGTGAAAATTAGCGTATTAGCGCATGCAATTCATTTTTTCAGTTTAACGCATTATGAGAGTAATTAATTGCATGCGTCTTTAATGAGTTAAATAACATCTTAAATAAACTTAAAGGCCCGGTTTCACAGACAGGGCTTAGACTAAGCCAGGATTAGGCCTTAGTTCAATTAGGACATTTAAGTAACTTTTATAAACGTTCCCAAGAAAAAAACATTACTGGTGTGCATCTTTAGACAAAACAATGCCACTGACACATTTTAAGATTTGTCAGTGCAAGATTCTTTCAGTTAAAATAGCTCAAACATGCATTTTAGTCTAGGATTAGCTTAAGCATTGTCTGTGAAACCGGGGGAAAGAGTTTTGAGAAAATAAGATGCGTGTGAGAGCGTGTCAGATCTGCGTCATGTTCGGCGCGGCAGATCTTAAAGTGACAGCAGCCTAAAAAAACTGTTGTTGTGATGTCTCAGACAGCGAGCGAATACTAAACTGAGCTCTCTTTCACGTCTTCTTGCACTTGAATGGACAAATTCATACAAAATAATAGCGAGTATTCTAGTAAACGCAGCCGGGTTATATTTTAAGTGAACGTAAACAGTTGAGAAAGTAAACACATGTGTACAGTATCAGTATACAGGGAGTGCAGAATTATTAGGCACGTTGATTTTCTGATCATATTTTTTTTCCAGGCACATTTGACCAATTCCAAACCACAGTAATCCTAATAACTACTATTGATTTAGTATTTAATAATGTATAAGTGATATATAATTGTTCATGAAGGCTGGAAATGAAAATCACCTTATATTCAGGTGTGCAGAATTATTAGGCATGTTTTCTTTTACAGATAAATTGAGCCAAAAAAGAGATTTAACTCAGACTGAAAAGTCAAAAAGTATTAAATGCCCATGAGAAGGATGCAATACTAATGCAATACTAGACATTGCAGTTAAGGCGTGACCATTGGACAGTGAAATGCTCGTTGGGTCAGCAGGATCTGACAAAAACAGGTGGTGAAGAAAAGACACCTGTTAACTGCAAAATAATTAAGAATTAAGGTGAAGAATTAAGGGTGAAACCATCAGGAACCCTTTAGTCTCCAGCGCCACCATTTTCCAAAGCTGCAACCTACCTGGAGTCTCCAGAAGTGCAAGGTGTCAGGATCTCAGAGACTTCAGTTAGGTAAAGAATCCTAAAAAATGACCCCCACTAAATAAGAATCACAAGCTGAAGTGTTGTAAAATACATGAAGCCTGCTTTTTTATAGGCTTTATAGGTTTTATAGGTTGAGAGTGACTCTTGAAGGACCAGCACCACATCCTCTTGCACCACTGTTTGAAGAATTCATCTTCCAGAATCTGGCAGTACGTTTTGGGAGTTCATTTTAGTCCATCCTGAAGTCCGTTTTGCAGAGATGGACTAAAAATGAACTCCCAAAACGTACTGCCAGATTCTGGAAGATGAATTCTTCAAACAGTGGTACTAGAGGATGTGGTGCTGGTCCTTCAAGAGTCACTCTCAACCTATCTGTCCATAAAGCCTATAAAAAAACCTTCTTCATGTATTTTACAACACTTCAGCTTGTGATTCTTATCTAGTGGGGGTCATTTTTTAGGATTCTTTACCTAACTGAAGTCTCTGAGATCCTGACACCTTGCACTTCTGGAGACTCCAGGTAGGTTGCAGCTTTGAAAAATGGTGGCGCTGGAGACTAAAGGGTTCCTGATGGTTTCACCCTTAATTCTTCACCTTAATTCTTAATTCTTTTGCAGTTAACAGGTGTCTTTTCTTCACCACCTGTTTTTGTCAGATCCTGCTGACCCAACGAGCATTTCACTGTCCAATGGTCATGCCTTAACTGCAATGTCTAGTATTGCATTAATATTGCATCCTTCTCATGGGCATTTAATACTTTTTGACTTTTCAGTCTGAGTTAAATCTCTTTTTTGGCTCAATTTATCTGTAAAAGAAAACATGCCTAATAATTCTGCACACCTGAATATAAGGTGATTTTCATTTCCAGCCTTCATGAACAATTATATATCACTTATACATTATTAAATACTAAATCAATAGTAGTTATTAGGATTACTGTGGTTTGGAATTGGTCAAATGTGCCTGGAAAAAAAATATGATCAGAAAATCAACGTGCCTAATAATTCTGCACTCCCTGTATTAGATCTGTGCATTCGCTCTTAAAGTGACAGCAGCTTAATATTCCTGCTGCTGTCTGTATTTTTAATATTAATCAAACAACAATGGAAAAAGAAAATAAAAAATCACTCACTCCTCTTGACTGAATAACGTTTGGAACTTTAATAAGGATTAATTAATAAGGATGTTTAATTTTTACAGTGAAGACTATGCGGCGTTATTTTACATTTGCTTACTTTATTACATTTCTGTACCTGAAAACTACTGTTAGACCTACCTGAAAATCACGAAAAGCACTGTTTATTTTATTTGTATATTTGTTCTATTGTATTTATTTGAGCTTTTGATCGTAATTTGATTATTTGTTCTTATTTTACTACTGACTGTTTTAAATTTATATTAGTTAGCTAGTATTATTAGTAGTATATGTATGTATGTAGAGTATATATGTATGTATGTATGTATGTATGTATGTATGTATGTATGTATGTATGTATGTATGTGTATGTGTATGTGTGTGTATATTTACACACTTATGTTAGTTGCGATTAATCGCGATTAATCGATTTGACAGCATTGTATAAAATAGAAATCTTTTTGTAACAAATGTCTTTGCTGTCGCTTGACAGTATGATCAACTAAATTAGAATGACCCTTTTACGATCAATATCATTACCATACAAACGACACAGTAGAAAGAGTCTTACTTGATGGGCACACTGGGGGCTCCAGAGCGATGGAAGTGTATGTTCAGCCACTTGCCATCCCGACGGTGCCAGACACGGGTCTCCTCTGATTGCATGGTGCGTGGCATCCCACTGCCATCCATGTACTGGGTCAGACGGATGTACGCGATACATGCCGCATCCTCCCCGATCAGGTGCACATGGGGGTTCAGCAGGATGGTGTGTACAGGCTTATTACCTTTAGACAGAGCTAAAGGAAAAGCCAAAGAAGATACAGGGATCAGAATACCATTGTAAAACTCATTCAAGGTATTGCTTTCAAGTGTGAAAGGATATTGGTCTAGATACCGTTCTCAAAGTAGAACCTGTGGAAGTCATGTCCCTCCACCAGGTTTCCCAGAGCTTCTGGCTCAAAGGAAGTAAGACCAGGATCGCAAATCTTTCTGTGAGAAAAAGAGCAGAAAGTAAAGCTAAAAGTCCTGTTTTGTGGGCAAACATTGGTACAAAAGTACCAGGAACGTTCCCATTTTAGTCTGTGAAGAATAAATGTGAACGCATGTAGTCGCTGATATCATCGAATTTTCTCCAATCTGCCAATCAAAAGCTGTAATTAAGTGAGGCTTGGTTCTGTTGTGAAAAGGTGACCGTTAAATATAATCTCAGTAACCAAGAGAAAATAAAGCGATGCATTAGTGTTCACTCACGCGTAAGCCTCAAAGTCGCCGTTGTTGATGGATTCGATCAGCTGTTCGGTCACTTTTATGATGTCCTGCTTTCGAGCTGAAACACACAGGGACATCTAGCGTGTGAGTCAGGCACCTTCACGGCACAAAAATCTAAATTATTAAATCAACATCCCAACAAAACTTGACTTAATCTTAAGCAATCCACAAAATGCAAACCTTTGTTTAGAAAGCACCAGAAAATTGTTCACAGTGAACAATTATAGCTTCTGTCTTTTCAGTATTTAGTCGGCTTCAGGGCTGGGCGATATACTGAATATTTGCAATGAATTATCTGGCCATTGAGTTTCTTAAAGATGATGTGTCTAACAATTGATACATATATGAATGTTTTAATGGTGTCTCTGATTTAAACCTGTAACAAATCAGATCAAACCATAGGCCGTAAAAAAATATGGACGACGCGACTTCATTGGCTTCCGCTGAAGTAACTGAAGCCTCCGGAGGTCAGAATATGTCGCTGACATCTTGCGCAGATTTGGGACCGAGTAGCGCAGTAGTGATCTCGGGACCGGAATCTGCGCGGTAGAGAGCAGGAAGTAGACGCGCGATATCAAAAGCCCGCCCACACTCTCGCAGATGCAGAACAATTCATTATGACGGTGTGAAATATAGTTATGGAAATGTAGAAATTAAAGCTAAAGCTCCAATCTCCTCCTGAAAAAAGTCTGTTAGTGCCTCAGTGATAACTTCACCCAGAGAAGCCGTCAATCTCAGCTGTCGATCATGACGTCACACCCCCCGTTTTTATAGCATCAAATAATTAACAAAAACTAAACTTATTTAAAAAACGAACACTTGAAATGAAATCATCATGATAAAAACTGCCTACAATGACAGAAACCAACTTTTGGAAAAAATTATTTGAAGTGTAATTTGATTGTTTAGTTTGTCTCGCGTCCATTAGAAAACACGGAGGGGCGGGGCTTATGAGCTATACTGGGACCAGCCACCTGGGGGGCGATCGAGGCGTGGAGGCTTCAGTTTCACTACAGTGCTACAGACTTGGATCAAACTGATCATCACTCAGACCGGAAGTTCCTGCATTGCATAGGTGATGCATTTAAATAAAAAAGAAACACTTTTTCTTGTGTTTATTTAGTGAAACACCTGCTTTGATTACATTTCAGAGCAAATACTATACATAAATATCAAGATATATGCAGAGTATCGACAAAATGCTAGTTCTTTTTTGTTTTAGTTATTTTATATCGCCCAGCCCTAAGTGGCTTACAAGAGAGGTTGTGTGAATTTTATAATGTCCATGTACAATCTATAGTAGTTCTGTTTACTGCATTATTAAAAAGAGGCAATTTTGACACTCGATAAACAAAGGGCACCCAAAGGAAAGCGTATTCCAGAACTCCTAGTGTTCTACGATGAGTTTCAGAATGAGCAGTGTTTACTGGTAGAAAAATCACAGGCAACACTTTCATTCAAAGTATTAAAGTTTAAAATTACCTTTATTGATAACTTGGCAAGCTGAGGGACAGCAAAAAGATGGCTCATAATTGGTCAAAAAGGCAATTTCTTATGAAAGCACCAAATAAAACTAGTGCAATGTATCTACGTCTACTGATGATGGCATAATAACTCCAGCCCACCGGGCAAAAAGACGTTAAATGTACTTTGTACTTTCAATATTTAACAGTTCATTTAATGTGAAATATTAATTATATCATTCTCCAGCACTGAGTTTATGGTGCCTGCAAATTAATAGATGAGAAGAAAAAAAGGAATGGATACGTCTTCTAGCTGATGTCTTTCGCCCGGAAGGCACTGAATGACAAATGAGATGGAAAAGGGTTTGCGGCTTTCAAATGAGAAAAAGAGGACTTTACTTTTCTTCCGAAAAGCATTCCATCTAATGCTTGTTTTCTCTAACAATGGACATGCTTTTAAATTGTAACATGGGACCTTCAACCTTTTTTCAACATCATTTTCATTATTCAGCATAATGCCACTGTTAGCATATGTGGAAACGCCATTCTCCTCTGTGTTTCATAAGATATCAAAATGGTTTTGGTCTAAGAATAAATGACAACAATAAAAGAATTGTACATTTTTGTTCATTAAGTGCGATTAATTACAGTATAATAAAATCATCCACTTTCTGAACTGTCTAGTCAATGCTTTCGCAATAATATCTTTGAATTTCTCAGAAAATATGAATGATTATGATTAACTGCAATTAATCGGATGAATTAATCAGCATAGTATGCAATATTTAAAATCTATTGACAGCCCTAAAAATAACACAAACACATTTTTTTTCATCATGTGAAACACAGACTCTAGACAAAATGCCTTTTGTCATATGGTCATGTCGACATAAAGTGCAAACAGAATCTGACGTTGAAAAAAACAGCGTATTGTCCTTTCAATACTGGTTTAGGTTGAGCAAATCCAAAGGATTTCTATTTGTTTGAACATAGGGTTAGGGTTAGAGTTTTTTTATTCAGGTTGGATTGGTGGGAGAGGGAGCGATACTAAAAAGGAGGAGCAAACATCAGGCTCTCAGGCATGGAGCAGGATGGGATACCGGAGCAGCAAGTGCAGTGGATCTCTCCATATTAGGAATACTGGGTGCAATACAGGACAATGCAGAATCTAGTCCTAGGACACAGGGGCAAAAGGTCAACTGAACATGATCTTTTGAGTAAGAAGAGGTTTGTTAGTGGTGCAACCGGAAGGCCTCAAGCACCTATAGAGAGCTAAAAGACACTCAGGTGGTTTTCTGTCAAGAATGAAGAGCACTAAAGGCAAAAGAAGGGTCTTCCTCCCACGTCGAGGGCATTTGAGATGGTGAAGAAGAGCACATGTTCTGGTACTTACACATTAAAACCTGATTACCCATTTACTTGAGCATCTCTATTGATTCAGAGATTTGCTTTTAATCCATCAGGCCTTTCTAACACATGCTGCACGCATCTATGCCTCCCTCTCCTTCACAGACTGGAATTTGTGTGTTTTGTCTTGTGTTAATCTAAATTAGAATCTGATGTTTCTTCTAAAACTATTGTGATTTATGATTTTCTTGGCCTTTCAAAGTCTTTAAAAAACACAGTCCAGGAAGAAAAGGCAGGCACAAACGTGTGTCTGATAGAAGCAGCTGGATGGATTAAAACATTCGGTGCATTGATGAAGAATGAAGTTTGGAGTTATAAATTAAAGAATATCCTTAAAAGGGCAGATTTGAGTAGTTGACGGGCTTCTCGATCATACAGGGGAGGGCGAAGCATTTGAACGACGTCAGGGGAGGACGGGGTGATTTGGTCTCCTGCCCGTTACGGACTTACTCTGCACCGAGGAGTTGGGCGCCTGCTTGGGCTCGGAGTTTTGCGGGCGGCCCGCGGGTTGCCAGATTGAATTAATGCTGAGGTTTCCAAAGCGTCTGGCTGTACATTGAACCAATGGGAGGAAGAAACAACAGGAGCAGGACAAACGAAAAAGAAGACATTTCAAATAGCACACTCGACAAGAAATACTAAAACAGACACGCTTAAGCGGGGAAACGAACGAAGGATGGAGGGGAGGAGAGAATGACTGCAACGGCAGAGTACAAATTCGGTGGGGAAAGTAAACAATAAAGAAAGTCCTTATGACTGAGGAGAAGCACAGATGGAAGACATATCGAGGAGGGGAAACAGCAACAAACGGCACGTCTACGGACAGACACACACACGGGCAGAGAGACGTCAAGCTTTACCTTTAAGGTCCTCGTCCTCGATAGTCGTGTTGGCACTCTCTGTAGACTCCTTGAGAAATGTGAAAAGATCCATGTGAATCACTTTCAGACTGGACATTCATTGCATCATGCCACTAATAACAGAAATACATCCTGTTACCTTGTTTCTGTCCACTGGGTTGTGGATCACGGTAGTTTGTGGCTCCTGAAAGATTGAAAGGGAGTGAATAAAAACATTATTATTTGTATAGGGAAAAAGTAAGCTTGATGCAGCATAATGGCAGATAATGGCTGTGTACCAGACACAACATGCATGGAATTGCAAGTGATTTTGTTTCCAGGTATTAAGGGAAAAAACATATATACTGTATACAAACGACTAAATCCAACCAGCATAACAAGACTATCAGAACAGCGTCTCATTCCTCGCATTAGTGATCATGTGTAGTGCATGTGGCCTGCATGATAATGGAGTCGAAAACACACTTCTTCCTCTCATTCCTGTTTAGGTTGGAGATTAACGCTGAAAGTGTACAGTGATAATTGTCCTCCAAACAATACACTCCAGTATTTGAAATCTCTATGCATGTGGATTGGTCATCTAATATTTTTTAAATGGACTCATTAGTCCTGATATCCTGATTCGCTAAAAGGACTCCTTTTCAAACTGGAACAAAAATATCCTATTGGTTTGGAGTATAATTGGAACTGTCATAGCCTTAAAATATTTTTAGCAAGCATTTCCCAATACAATCAAGTGCACACTACTAATAGCAAGACATTGCAAAAGCATTAGCTTTACTGTCCATATACAGAAATCTGACATATGGCAGACATTACATGCAAAATGTATACACTACTATTCAAAATATTTTTTTTTAAAGAAATGAATACATTTATTAAACAAGGACGCAATAAAATCAATACAAAATGACAGTAAATACATTTATAATGTTACAAGATTTATATTACAAATAAATGCTGTTTATTTGAACTGGCTATTAATCAAAGAATCCGGAAAACCTGAAAGCACAGCTGTTTTCAACATTAAAAATAATAAGTAAGGTTTCTTTAGCACCAAATCAGCATATTTATTTTTTAATCATGTAGAGAAATGGCTGCTGAAAATTCAGGAATTAATTACATTTTTAAATTATATTAAAATAGAAAACAATTATAATAATATTTCAAAATATTACTGTTTTTACTGTTTTCATTCAATTAAATGCAGCCTTGGTGAAGTTTTTCAAAAACATTTATTTATATTTATATATATATACAGTGAGAAAAATAAGTATTTGAACATCCTGCTATTTTGCAAGTTCTCCCACTTTGAAATCATGGAGGAATTCAGAAATCACAATGTATGTTTTTTAACTATTTATTTGTATGATACAGCTGCAAATAAGTATTTGAACACCTGTCTATCAGCTAGAATTCTGACCCTCAAAGACCTGTTAGTCTGCCTTTAAAATGTCCACCTCCACTCCATTTATTATCCTAAATTAGATGCACCTGTTTGAGGTCGTTAGCTGCATAAAGACACCTGTCCACCCCATACAATCAGTAAGAATCCAACTACTAACATGGCCAAGACCAAAGAGCTGTCCAAAGACAATAGAGACAAAATTGTACACCTCCACAAGGCTGGAAAGGGCTACGGGGAAACTGCCAAGCAGCTTGGTGAAAAAAGGTCCACTGTTGGAGCAATCATTAGAAAATGAATGAAGCTAAACATGACTGTCAATCTCCCTCGGACTGGGGCTCCATGCAAGATCTCACCTCGTGGGGTCTCAATGATCCTAAGAAAGGTGAGAAATCACCCAGAACTACACGGGAGGAGCTGGTCAATGACCTGAAAAGAGCTGGGACCACCGTTTTCAAGGTTACTGTTGGTAATACACTAAGACGTCATGGTTTGAAATCATGTATGGCACGGAAGGTCCCCCTGCTTAAACCAGCACATGTCCAGGTCCGTCTTAAGTTTGCCAATGACCATTTGGATGATCCAGCGGAGTCATGGGAGAAAGTCATGTGGTCAGATGAGACCAAAATATAACTTTTTGGTCATAATTCCACTAAACGTGTTTGGAGGAAGAAGAATGATGAGTACCATCCCAAGAACACCCTCCCTACTGTGAAGCATGGGGGCGGTAGCATCATACTTTGGGGGTGTTTTTCTGCACATGGGACAGGGCGACTGCACTGTATTAAGGAGAGGATGACCGGGGCCATGTATTGCGAGATTTTGGGGAACAACCTCCTTCCCTCAGTTAGAGCATTGAAGATGGGTCTAGGCTGGGTCTTCCAACATGACAATGACCCGAAGCACACAGCCAGGATAACCAAGGAGTGTCTCTGTAAGAAGCATATCAAGGTTCTGGCGTGGCCTAGCCAGTCTCCAGACCTAAACCCAATACAGAATCTTTGGAGGGAGCTCAAACTCCATGTTTCTTAGCGACAGGCCAGAAACCTGACTGATCTAGAGAAGATCTCTGTGGAGGAGTGGGCCAAAATCCCTCCTGCAGTGTGTGCAAACCTGGTGAAAAACTACAGGAAACTTTGACCTCTGTAATTGCAAACAAAGGCTACTGTACCAAATATTAACATTGATTTTCTCAGGTGTTCAAATACTTATTTGCAGCTGTATCATACAAATAAATAGTTAAAAATCATACATTGTGATTTTTGGATTTTTTTTTTTAGATTATGTCTCTCACAGTGGACATGCACCTACGATGACAATTTCAGACCCCTCCATCATTTCTAAGAGGGAGAACTTGCAAAATAGCAGGGTGTTCAAATACTTATTTTCCTCACTGTATATATTCCAAACACTTGGTAGTGTATGCTTAAAATACATCCAGTACAAATATGCATATTTTCATTTCAGTGTTAACTGTATACATGGACATACCGTATGCATTACTTTATATGTGTTTTAAATGTATTGCTTGCCATATATCTGGGAGTTACTAAATAAATCGCAAGAAATTCTACAGATTTTGGATCAGTTTTCTCTTGCAATATGGGTTAGATCTTGTTACTCTTTTTCTTTTCTTTTTTTTAACAAACAGGCAGTGGATCACCAGAATGGGGTGAGCCCTTGGTCACGGACACGGACACACACACACACACACACACACACACACACACACACACGCACACACAATGTAATTAATCAGCCTGGTGGTTTTTGAGCGGGACTGAGCGGAATTGATCATGTCTTGTCTAATCACCACCAGATTAGAGAAGATTACATATGCGTGCTTGTCACTTGTCTAAGAAACCCACTGAGTGTGTGTGTGTGACAGAGAGAAATGTCTGTCAGTATGAGTGCGTCACTGTGTCGTCAGTCGGAGAGGCGTTTGTTTACGCACATGTCTGCGTCATTATGGATGGCAAACAATGTCAAGCTACACACACAGCGAAGCTCCAAGCGTATGACCCTATCAAAGCAATGCTAACACCAGCCATGCACAGCAAAGCATTCACTCCAAGTACCTAAATTATGCATCTGCCAGAGAAAGACACTCTGATTCAACAAGATTTAGATTTAAGCAAAGGGAAATACAAATGGGCAAAAATAGTAGACTAATAACAATACACCATGACTGTGCAAGCAAAACCACAAGTGTTACATGGATTTTTGTGCTTGAGATGGCATAAAACTATATCACTACAAAACATCAAGCAGCAGCAGTCGCGTTTGATGTTTCAAAGACAATTTGATTGAATACAACCCTAAATATCCTGGAATTAAGAGAACACGTGTGACAAAGACGAACATGAGAGGTGAATAAAGTCATGCAAGGTTGGCGGAACTTGGGTAGACACACCAACAGCGCCAGATTTACCAGCCATTGGTTTTCCTTGCATATCTTGTCTTTTATTCTTGCTTGAATGAAAATAGTTCACAAGGACTCACCTAACCTATTCTACATATTATAAAAACAGTTACAAACCGTACATAGATTAAAGTATAAAAGTGATGCATTAGCTTATTAGCATTTAAGGCCTCATTGACAACCTAGACAAACAATGTGAATTGTGAAAGCGTGTAGGCAGCAATATTAGGCAGAATCCTAAGGCAGCATTATATATATATATATATATATATATATATATATATATATATATATATATATATATATATATATATATATATATATATATCCTAGATTATGCTTGTTATTGTATTGTTAGCTTAGCATTAAAATCGAATGTGAATTTTGTCTGTCCTGTGCTTTACGTGTTGAATGGTATTTTGTGTTGCTGCATGATAACTTATGACTGATTGACTGTTAGGATGTTGCCTTAAAACTAGCTGCCTATATGGGTAATACACAGCAAGGTAGTTCTTTAGGTTTTGGAACAGAGCTATTGAAAAGGTAAGCAAATCTGGCTCGTTGGTAAAAGGGGGAGGGTCTACTGGAGTGATGCCGTGCAGGGGGTGAGGTTGTTGTCATGGGTACCAGTGCTGGGGCGGGGCCTGTGTCTTTGGGGCTGCTGGCTAGGTTGGTTTTGTTGTTAACCTGTAAGTGGGATGAGGAGCAGATCACACATTACAAAATATCACACTGATGGGGTCTATTGCATCACACTAGGGATACAAAATTACACAAGACGGGGGGGTGGGGGTGTAGACCGATATATTGACAAGCACAGATACACATGGAAAGGGTTCTGACGATGAATGATATGATGAATACAGCACCTCACAAACAATGGTGGACACAAACCTGAACATGTACTGTGCCACGAATAATAAGAGAACTACATTAAAGGTCCTGAGGTTTTTTAAATGTATTTATTAATTATGTGTGACCCGTGCCGGCAAAAGGAGTCGGAATGCGCACAGGCTAATTTCAAGCTACAGGTAAAACAAGTGAAAAATTATGATTTTGGTTGGTTTTGAGGTTTTCACAAAAATGAGTTCATTAAGCTCTCGTCTAGTGATCCCAATGCTGCAAATAGCAATTAAACATCTAAAAGTAGCTTTATTTGTTTGAAAAATTATCTTACTCCTGCTGACTGATAGATCTGTGCGCACCAAGACGCAGTATTTCGAAATATCTGAATATTCACACATACATTGTCTGTTATGTCTAATGTGAACGTTTGGTTAACTGTTTGGGAAAACATCTGATGTGTAACATTATTTTGTCATTTAACATTGTCTTAATATCTAGGCTGTCTATTTCATAAATGTTAATCAGACAATTGCAGTATCATGGAAAAAAAGTTTAATATATATTTTACCTATAGATATGTGTGTCAAATTTGGTGTTATTACCAGGGATTTTAAGGTATGGTTGCTAGGTGATTTTGTTTTGGAACCTTCAGAAAACTAACTCGATTTTTCTCAAAATTGACTTTGCTGACTCTATCGACTTCAAACAGGTGCAGCTCAGTCATGTTTTGTCCGATTTAAACAAATCATACATCATTTTGAAGGTTTTTTTTTTTTAAAGAGACTGAAAATAATACTTCATTTTTCATTATGTCTGTCCGTAGACGTGCCGTTTGTTTTCATTAACAATAATCAATTCATTCAAAATTTGCTCATTGCGACTCATTTTGCTAGCACGGGTCACATATTCTCTCTCTCTCTTTTTTTAATATCTATTTTTACCATATATCACTCAAAATTGCACCCATTTACTTTTCTAATGCGTGTTCCTGGTATTACTGTGAATAAATCATCAGTGCACTTTCCAAGATCCAATCATTTCTGATGCTTAAAAACAAGTCCCACCACTATATTTTTTCTTGTGCAATTTCCTGTTTCAACCGAGCATGTAGTATGTCACATTATGGAAGTAAAATGGGTTGTGAACTGCAATTCACATTATTAACATATCCATCCTTAACTAATTTAAAAATCTAGTTCTTTGAGAATTTATTTCATTTTCTCTGATCTGATAAAGACATAAAAGACATATGAGTGACAGGATCGTGCAAGAAACCAACATCACATTTTGTTACTCATGTCAGAATCAGATGTAAGAAACCCTAGTTCTATTGTTTTAGATTGTATGATCTAGATCCGAAAATAAAATGAGACAAGAAATGATACCGAAAAAAAAAGTAGATGGGGCGAATTCACTAAACACTATCACAAAAACCTGCATCTTTTGGGTTACCTGGCATAGTGCTACACCATGCATATTTAAATTAAAGTGCCCCTATTATGCTATTTTTGTTTTAGACGTCACCTACAATAGGTTTACATGAATCCAAGGTCAAAAGACACTTTAATTTTCTCATACATTGCACATCACCTCGGTTGACGGGGTGACAGTTGATGGCACCCATTGACTTCCACAGTAGAAAAAAAATACTATGGAAGTCAATGGGTGCCGTCAACTGTTTGGTTACCAACATTCTTTAAAATATATTATTTTGTGTTCAACAGAACAAACAAACTCATACAGGTTTGGAACAACATGAGGGTGAGTAAATGATGACAACATTTTCACTTTTAGCTGAACTGTCCCTTTCAGGAAAAATACATTTAAATATAATATACTATATTGAAACACTGAAATACTGAAACACAAATAAAAGTGAGAATGATGGATAATTCCATTTAATTTCCAGCAAATTCAGGGAATTAACTAAACTAGACATTTCATGAATGACTGAAAGGTCCAAATAGATTTTTATTGACAAAATGTAATACATTTCTTATAACACCTGAAAATTGGAATTGAAATGGAATTTATCCAAATACCACGGCATATATTATATGCTGTATTTTTAATATATTAACTATACAGTCGGTGAATTGGAAACTGATCCAATTAAAGACCTCAGAATTTCTGGAAAAACAACCAAACTAACAAATGCAACCTGAAGGATGCACAATGTTCTGCTGCAAGATTATTCTTAGCCATTGCCAAGTACTTGTGTTCTTTATACATCTTAGTTTTGCCAAAAGATGAATAGGAAACAGATTTAACCCACCTTCACACCATCTGTCTTCTTGTTCAACAAGCTCTTGGCTGCTGTTGGGTGAAAAATAAAAAAAGAACCATGAATAATTATGTATTACATTACAAATCCATGAAAGCACATGCAGCAGGCATTCTGAGATTATTGTTCCTGTTATTGTGTCACAAGACCTCGGGCAGGAGAAACAACTCACAGTCATACAAATCATTCATTTTTAGGATAGGAACTCTTGATACACAAATGCAAGGCTAAGGGATCAAAAAGATTAAACCCATGTCACAATCAAAACCAGAGTAAGCTATTCTATTCTTAGAGGATGTGTGTTTGTATGCTGTACAATTTTCTCACTGCCTATGACTGTAAACTGGACAATTTCAAGAAAAAGTTACACTTTTTACCTTAAAATAACAAATTATCCCTTTAAAACATGCATAATAACTTTTGCTTCATAATGTCTTGATGATTGAACTTTGTATGTGCTATGTGCATAATAATATAATGAATTTAATTTATCACAATATAGCATTGCAAACATAGTTTACAGTCTTCAAACTTCTTGAACCAAATGTAAAAAGCAGTGCACACATTTGTCCTTTAAGAAAGAGTTGCTTTAGAATACAGTTCATCACAAATTAAGTGCAGGCGACCATACATCTATTACATTAAATTCAAGCTTTTCTATCATTCTATTATAACATGTTCCCAGCTACATTTTGCTAAAAGCCATCGTGTATGAGAAAATGCTTAAAGGGTTAGTTCTCCCAAAAATGAAAATTCTGTCATTAATTACTCACCCTCATGTCGTTCGACACCCGTAAGACCTCTGTTCATCTTCAGAACACAAATGAAGATATTTTAGTTGAAATCTGATGGCTCTGAAAGGCCTCCATTGGCACAATGCACGGTTCACTCTCAAGACCCATAAAATGTACTAAAGACGTCGTTACAAAGTCCATCTCCCTACAGTGGTTCTACAATAACTTTATGGAGTGACGAGAATAGTTTTTGTGCGCAAAAAAACCCTAAATAACTACTTATATAGTGATGACGATTTCAAAACACGGCATCATGAAGCTTCGAAGCGTTATGAATCAGTGAGTCAAATCATGATTCGGATCGCGTGTCAAACCGCCAAACTGCTGAATCGACTCACTGATTCATAACGCTTCGAAGCTTCATGATGCCGTGTTTTGAAATCGTCATCACTATATAAGTCGTTATTTAGGGGGTTTTTGCGCACAAAAACTATTCTCGTCACTCCATAAAGTTATTGTAGAACCACTGTAGTGAGATGGACTTTGTAACGACGTCTTTAGTACATTTTAAGGGACTTGAGAGTGTACCGTGCATTGTGCCAATGGAGGCCTTTCAGAGCCATCAGATTTCAACTAAAATATCTTAATTTGTGTTCCGAAGATGAACAGAGGTCTTACGGGTGTCGAACGACATGAGGGTAAGTAATTAATGACAGAATTTTCATTTTTGGGTGAACTAACCCTTTAACCTTTTGAATTACACCTTATTTATAAATGTAACATTCCAGGATGTACATGAGCATATCCAGATGGAAATGTAACCAGAAAATGTGCAAGCATTCAAGATCCTTGTTCTACGAGCAAGACAGGAAACATTTACTCTCCCAGTAACTCAAAATCATCATCAGAATTACATTCATAAAGTACCGTTTGTTATTATATTACTGAACATGCGTATTTGCAGTTTCAAATTGCATTTTTGTTTTAAAAATTACAAATAGACTAAATGTTAATTGACTTTATGAATGTAATAGGTTTGATTACATGCAAACAAGGGTAATTAGTAGCTCAGAGTAACAGGGAAGTGTGTCAAACAAGCAAACCAGCTGACTGGTTAGAGTAAAAACACATCCCCTTCTATGTCCAATCAGACTCTTACCTCACAGGACACACAGGGCCCCCCCCAAAAAAGAGATAAAGCAATGATGAACAGGAAAGAAATGTTAAATAAAATGTCTGAACAGGGGTGCTGTACCACCTTACTTTAAAACAACCTTTGTTAAAAAATAATAAAAACCAAATTAACGACAAATTAACTTATAACGATATATATATATTAAAAAAAAATCAATTTCCAAGTTCACAATATAAGATAAAAAAGAAGGGAGTCTAGGTCTCACTTTAATTTGATAGGCCACTTTAGACATTTTAACTTTGCAACTACATGTCAACTACCAGTCATTGGAGTATTAGTAGACTGTCTGCTTAATATCTGCTAACACTTGGTCTGAATAAGTACTTTGCAAGTAGGGTACAATGGGGCTAAAGGCACACAAATTGTTTTTCACTACTCCCATATTGTATGATTGCATAAATATATACATTTGTATTGAACATTGATGGAGCAGAATATTTTGAGTGAAAATAATATGAAAATCATAAAAGTGTTTTATTTTGTTTAAAAATCATATACATGTATGAGGTGGCGAGGTAGGCTTTTTATCCTGTGTTTGGGAATGGGGCAAAAGGCACACAGTATTGATCCAAATACTTTAGCTAAAGTATTGTTTTTAATAATAAGTCTAAGTTAAAGGTGCACTATGTAACTTTTCTGTCCACCAGAGGTCGCCTGTTCAAAACAAAGGCGTAGTTTGATGACACCAAGTTTGAGCGTAGAATCTTGGGACATGTGGTCTTCCCCTCACAGCCGGTGGAAAAGAATCGAGATAGGACTCGGGCAGAAATCATGTTCATGAATGCGATTACTGAGAAACGTTACTGTAGTAGGAAGCAGAGCAGGATCGAGTGGTGTGTGAGCTGAGCAAGGCCCCTGGAGCGACATCCAAAATAAAAGTTTGTGTTTACATAATATATGTGTGTGTACTCTGTTAATTATTATTTATATATAAATACACACACATTCATGTATATATTTAAGAAATATTTGCATGTATATACTGTATATACATTTATATAATCTATAATATATATAAATATAAATGTTTTATATATAAAAATAATATTTTTTTCTTAAATATATACATGCTTGTGTGTGTATTTATATATAAATAATAATTAACAGAGTACACACACATATATTATGTAAACACAAACTTTTATTTTGGATGTGATTAATCACGATTAATCTTTTGACAGCCCTAATATATATATATATATATATATATATATATATATATATATATATATATATATATATATATATATATATATATATATATATATATATATATATATATATATATATATATATATATATATATATATATATATATATATATATATATATATATATATATATATATATATATATATATATATATATGGTTACATTATAACAGTGATTATTTCTAAGGAGGACACCCAACCTAAGTGTGAATCTTACCATGTCATGTCGACAAATGGAAAAGGAAATATGGAAATATTTATTATCATGTTAATTATTGTGTCTTTGGCCCGAACAGCAGGGTATTTTTTTTTTACCCCAAATACCATACTTTTACATATTCTTCCATTATTGAAAAACTGTTGCTTTAATTACCTTGAACAAAACTGAAAATTATTAAGAAGATCTTTGTTTCAAAATATATTTAATAATTTTGGCGATTCTCATTTGCTACTTTTATCTACAACATTTTAAAAAACAAATTAGCACAGAATCAGCTTTGCCCGCGATCGCGTCAAGGAGCAGCCAAATTTCCACGTTGATCTTGAAAAGCGGATCTTTAGGAAAGTGCTGCGGCAAGTTTTTGTGCTATCTAGTGGTTTAGAGGTCAATAAAATCAAATGCCTTTTACCCCGGTGTGCCTTTAGCTCCAATGTACCCTAGATGTCAAATTATTCTAACCCTAACCTAACAGTCTACTAATACTCTAATGCGAGTTGGCATGTAGTTACTTATAGTTAGTATCTAAAGTGGACTATCGAAATAAAGTGTAACCGAAGTGTAATACAGCTGTAGGATAAACACACTCAAACACAAACACATTCACACTTACAGGTCAGCAGAGCCAGACATACCTGAGAAGTTTCTTGTGACCAGGAGAGTGGTCAAAATAGCACCCTAGTTGCAAAAAAAAAAAGTTTGGAAATGAAAGAAAAGGAAAAAAACAACAAGCAAGAGAGAAATGAAAGAAAGAATAGTACAGAAGCAACAGCAAGAGCAATGTATACCCTCATTTTTATAATGTATTAGGAGGATGCCTAATTTGCTAGAATATCTTGTCCGTTTTGGGCATTGCATATCATTTTATTGCAAAACTTTCCATTCCCCATAACATTATCACTTTGGTCCAGTTATTCCCAGCTGGTAGATAAACCAATAACTACCATTATCCAGAAATAACTCACTTACTTTCCATAAAAAGTGTCAAATGTAATATAAATAGTATAATTAGATAGGGAGTAAAGCAATAATGTAACGCATTACATTTAAAAGCAACATTATAAATCTAGATCTTGCATGTAGTGAGTTGGTAAATGCATGTTGAAATTCATGTGAAGAAAACTCTCAAGGTGCGAAGAAAGCTAAAGATTGGTCAAAAGACATGTAGAAGTTGTTTGAAGAAAGTCTAAAAAATAAACCAGACCAAAACTAACCTTGAGTTTCCTCCTGGCATTGAATTTCTTCAAGCACTCCACGGTTTCCTGTCTGTGCATCATAGAGGCTACAGTGGAGCGTTGCTACAGAAAGAGAAAGAAAGACAGAATGACTGCAAGCCCTTATTGAGGATTAGGAAATTATTTTGTTGCATAATACAGAAGAATGCATGTTAGTGTGTGTGTGTGTGTTGGAACACATACGCAGATCCAGGGGTGTTTGAGGGCTTCAGAAGCGGTGATGCGTTTAGAAGGATTGATAGTCAACATCTTATTAATCAGATCTTTAGCTTCAGGGGTCACCGTGTCCCACTCAGGAGAAGGAAACTACATACAGAGATAAGACAACACAATAATGTGTCATTTAATAATTTTGTATGAAGTTGTAAGCCTTGGAAGCCAGCGGTTATTAGCATCAGATACATTTGTAGCTCTAATAATGTGTTCTTACACACAGAGAAAAAGGGTGTCAAAATTGTACCTTTATGGGTACAACAGCTTGTTTCTTTACCACAAAGAGGTTTATCTTAAGGTACGTATTTGTACTCTAAGGTACTAATATGCACCTTTTAGGAGTAAAACATGTACAAAGATGTCTTTTTAAGGGCATTCAGCCCAGCTTTGGGAACACTTTGCAGACAAATCATTAGAAATTCAGACTCACGTCATAAGCACCAGCCTTAATCTGCTGATAGAGCCGATGCTGGTCTTCATCCCAAAATGGAGGATATCCAACCAGCAGAATGTAGAGAATCACACCTATGAAACACATATATATAGTCTATAACTACATTCAGAGAGGCAAATTCTTCAAACAAATACTCAAATCTCAACTACACTTCACATAAACTGGGCTCTGTATTCAAGCAATCTTATTCAAACAGCACACAGAGTAGGGTAGAGTTATGTTTTCGGACATGTAACACAGTAATGTCATGTTTAATTTTGGATGACTGTCCCAAGATATTCTTTTAAGAGAGACTATGGTGCATGAATATGGTTATCAGTCAGTATTTGGATTCTATATCTCAAAGTACCATGGTATTACCATCTGTCCATCTTTTCGTAAGTGGGAAGAACATCCTGATGGTGAATTTGAATAATTGTGCAATCATTTTTACATCAAGGCTAAATTGAAACATTCATTCAACTGCTTGGATTGGACTAACTAGTTTTAAGCCTAAAAACAGAAAGACAATTTGCCAGGGACACTCCATTTGGCTGATTAGATTCAAGGCTGCTTAAAAACTCAGGCTGCAATAATTTAATAATCAGTTAATGAGCTTCAACAGCGACATCCATCACACCAACTCACTTATGAGGCTGATATTTTTGTGGCTCATTCATTCCTTACCGCAGGCCCACATGTCCACAGGTTTGCCATAAGGATCTTTCCTCAAGACCTCAGGGGACAGGTACCCTGGAGTACCAGCAAAACCTGAAAAAAGAGCGGTTTAGGGGAATAAAGGAACAGTTTCTACAGTATTCAATTATTGTTTAGAATATTAAAAAGTGTTATTTGCCAAGTTGGCAAGTAAAAGCTTAGTCATGCAGAATTGTTTACAGTATAATTACTAATAAAGCAGTGTTCCCTATAGACTTCAGGTTTTGCAGTCTAATTACGTACTAAACAAGAATTATGTTTATAGCATATTTGTTTTAATTAAATATTCTCTTTACAACAATACACTACTGTTCAAAAGTTTGGGGTAAAGATTCTTTAATGTTTTTTTGAAAGAAGTCTCTTATGCTCACCAAGGCTGCATTTATTTGATCAAACATACAGTAAAAACAGTCAATTGTAGTACAATTTAAAATAATCGTTTTCTATTTTATTATATTTTTGAGATGGCAAAGCTGTCACATGATCCTTCATAAATCATTCTAATATGTTGATATTCTGCGCAAGAAACATTTCTTACTATTATCTATGTTGAACACTGTTATGCTGCTTAGTAGTTTTGTGTAAACAATATTTTTTTCCAGGATTATTTTAGTTCAAAAGAACAGCATTTATTTGAAATATAATGTTTTCTTACATTCTAAAAGACACTTTTGATCAATTTAAGTTGTCCATAGTGTATAAACAACGTTTATCAGATGTTAATTCAGTAACCACTCTGATGCACTGACGGAGTAATCTGATTCAAACTAATAACTTTGAATCAATGTTACGGATTCATTAAAAAATCCGCCTCTTAAAGGGATAGGTCATTACTTACTCACCCTCAAGTTGTTCCAAACCTGTATGAGTTTCTTTCTTCTGTTGAACACAAAAGAAGATTTTTTTAAAGAATGTTGGTAGCCAGACAGTTGAATGGAAGTCAATGGGTGCCGTCAACTCTCTGGTTACCAACATTCTTTAAAAAATCGTCTTGTGTGTTCAACAGAAGAAAGAAACTCATACAGGTTTGGAATAACATGAGGGTGAGTAAATGATGACAAAATATTCCTTTTTGGGTGAATTGTCCCTTTAAAAGGTGATTAATTCGTAAACTGGACTACACTGGTCATCCTACATAATTGTTTTTGCATGCATCTATTATTTTGTATCAATTCGTTTAGTATTACAACAACAAATTCAAACACGCAACTCAAGTAAAATGTAATTTCTTTAATAGCAGCACAGCGCCACCACTGGAAAGGGGTGCAGGAAACACTGCTTTACAGATATACTGTGGATAGAATTGCTAATGCTATTTCATGCATTCTGGCTTATTTACACTGTTAAAGAGTTGGGTTCTCATGCTAAACATGGCCAAAATATAAAAAAACCGAGTTGGACGAATGACGGCGTATTTCGGTGTGAAGTGCACTCCTTCAGGATTCAAATAAGTATCGGAAAGTTTTTTTCGAGTATGGCCCTGTATGACATCATAAAGGGCAGAATTTCTTGTATGGGCACTTCTCCCGGATGAGCGCGTGCGCACATCAACCAGAGTGAGAGCAAGAGCACGACCATCAACAAGCGTTAAGGAAACAGTGGATTAGAGGTCTTCATGGAGCCCCCAAGACTTGTGGACCCAGGACCCGACCCGGGACCCGTACGGGCTCGGGTCTATATTTTAAATGATCAGTCGGGTCCGGGTCGGGTCCCAATCTATTACTTCGAGTCCCGGGTCTGTTTAACATTTGTGTGTAATACCCGAGTCGATCCGGACTCGGAGAACACCTGCCCGTGATCGGAGTCAGTCAGCACTGCTTGTGTGTTTTTTGTAACTTGCAACTTGTAAAATTAGGATAAGAAAAGTGTGAGCCGAGAAATAAGGTTTAAAAAAAAGAAAGAAGAAAAACACGAGCAATCTCTCTCTCTTGCTCGCTCGCCTCACGCTCTCTCTCTCTCTCTCTCTCTCTCTCTCTCTCTCTCTCTCTCTCTCTCTCTCTCTCTCTCTCTCTCTCTCTCTCTCTGCAAGCGCACGGTAATAATAATGGATACCTTCATGAGTGATATGCAAAAAAAGTTAAAAAACAACGAATATAAAGAAGTTAAACCCACGGGCACCTCTTCTGTCTGGGCATCCTTCATGCATATTGTGGACAAACATGAGAAAAAAGTAAGTGCTGTCAAGTGTATTAGCCTACGTGTAACGCACTGTTGAAGTTTGATTTGAAATTATATTTAAATAATATATTTCAAATCAGCAACAACATCTCAGGTGAAGTCACAAATGTTTTCTAGGATGCTCAAATTGAGTAAAAAAGCTCATATTTCAGGTTGCTCCAGCCAACGCGCATGTGCAGTCTCAAGCGCGTGTCCTGTTTCTATGGCAAACCGAGCTTCCGCTGTGATTGACTTTAATAATAATATGAATGGTGAACCGTCTTGTTTAATCTTAAAGTTTTGGTGGTCAGACTCGGCTCACAGAGATGATAGCAAATAAATAATGCGGACGTCAGCGGCCACCGAACGAGCAATCGTTATTATAGTTCAAAAAGGTAAACAGTCAAAGTTATTATGCGAGTTAACGGCAAAATGCAAATCTGCAAAGACGCATTTGTCATCCGTCACCGTGACATAAAGTGGACTTTTAAAGCTGAAATGATGAGTGAATTAAGCATGCTTGGAATAACAAGAGGGGAATAACATGGATTTAACTTTTTGGCAAGGATGCATCACAATCAAGTAAAGTAACGTTACAAGGAAGGGAGACGATGGCTATAGGTAAGACAAAAAGTGATATGTTTCGCAACTTGTTTATTGACTTGTTAATATCAGTTTATTGTGGAATATGTGACAATCGGGTCCAGTCGGGTCTGTGCCTTCGCGCCGGGTTCGGTTCCAGCTTTTGAAATAATAGACGGGTACGGGTCGGTTCCGTTAAGCACATTACGGGTCTCTTCGGGTTCGGGTATGAATTTTTGGACCCGTGAAGACCTCTACAGTGGATGCAGTTTAATTTCCCGGAAAAGCAACGGAGCTCTGCGAGTGTGATTGTTTGTTCCCAGTCATGAGTCGAAACCGCAGGCGGTGAGTGAAACTGCATCAAATGTCTGTGTCTGTTTGCTGGCAATCGGCACATAAGTGCATATAATGTAAACAACATGAACGTATCGTGAATCGAACGTTATCCAGGGATAATGCCATGATGTATTGTGTGTGTGTGTGTGTGTGTGTGTGTGTGTGTGTGTGTGTGTGTGTGTGTGTGTGTGTGTGTGTGTGTGTGTGTGTGTGTGTGTGTGTGTGTGTGTGTGTGTGTGTGTGTGTGTGTGTGTGTGTGTGTGTGTGTGTGTGTGTGTGTGTGTGTGTGTGTGTGTGTGTGTGTGTGCTCGTGACTCCGCCCACTGCACGCCTGCACGAGCTCGGCTGTTTTCAGAAAGAATCTGTACAGCGTATCTGTCTTTTATAAATATGTTAAAACTAAAGACTCTTCGGAGATATGAAGGATGCAATACTACTCTATAGGTACTCTAACTAACATGAGACCGGCAGAAACTGTGTGGGTTATGTACCCTTTAATATATTATTTTATGGTACTTACCAAACCATGCCTGCTGATCACCCTGGACCTCTATGGCCAAACCAAAGTCAGCAAGCTTAACTGCCGCCCCCTTCATCTTACTGGCCAACAGCAAATTCTCAGGCTTTGAGAAAAACATGCAGACACACACGCATATCACTAAATGGTCTTAATTCTCCCTTAGGTAATGGCTTTTCTAAAAGCAGCTATTTATTGAAGAAAAAAAAAAATGTTTTAACAGCAGCCATGCTATGATGACTCATTCCTCCTCAGCAGGTTGAAAGACATTTTGGAGGAAGAACAAAAAAGCTAAATTTGTCAAGAGTCTGAATTGTGTCCACGCAAATGTGGATTGATTATCACTAGCTAAAAGGCTTTGTGAAGATTTCAGTAGATGAAAGGATAAAATATTAGATTCTCAGACACAGCAAGGCTATTTTCTGTTAGACAATTTGAGATCCGGCTACGTCAGACTGTGCTAAATTTAGCACTGGACTCTGTTACATTGAGCGCCACTGTCTGGAGAAGTGTGTGTGTGTGTGTGTCCTGACCTTCAGATCCCGGTGGACAATCCCATTAACATGGCAGTGATGAACGCTCTCCAAAATCTGCTGAATGCAGTGACTGAGAGAGAGAGAGACGGTGAAAGAGAACGGTAAGACAGAGGGGAAGTGTGACAATGGCAGGCAAAAGGAAAAAATCAAGTAACAAAATCAGCAAAAAGAGGGAACTTAGAGGAAAATAGAGATAATGGGAACTTTATCAGCCTTTTATTAAGTACCAATGCAGTTGTGGAGGATTGCACATAGAATTATACATTCCTAAGAACGCATGCAGTCATTAATCATCTATAAATAACATGCTGCACACTTTCTTGTCCAGCTCCGAAGACACACATGCACATTTTCCTTTACACATGCAAAATTACACTCGAGGAGGCGAGGCTGTAAAGGGAAGCAGTGTATAATTTATCATCAGTATAAATAACTTGCACACAGAGAAACAGGCTCACAAAAGAGTCATGTGACCTAAAAGAACTGTCTGTAAGCATATTTTATGTAGAACAAACTTGACGTTAATTGATGTACTAATGTGCTACTATTGCAATGTGTCTGTCCGCATGTTCTTACCTGGCATCAGCCTCGCTGTAGTACTCTCTGGCTACAATGTCTTCAAACAGCTCACCTCCAGTAACCCTGAGGTCAAAGGTAAATTACTGCATATCGAAAGCTGTTTTTGTTTCAGAGAATCTGTTTTTAGAGATCTTTTTCTGAGGTTTTAAAACAATGCTACATGCTCTTTTTAAATGGATTGTTGCTTAAGAGTTCTATTCTATGCACAGTCTTAAAGCCAGATTCACCAATCAAAGAAGTCACTGTTACCATAGAAACAGGGAATTGCCATAATTTCCACAGTGGGGAGTTTTTGCAAGAGTTAGACTGTAAAGTGGAGTAACAATAGACATTATAAGGGGAAGGGTAGACAAACCATTATGGCAATACTCAATATTGCGGCTGTCAATCAAAAGAGCAAACCGATTAAAGCAAAGGCAATTTTATTTTAAACAAAAGTACTTATTACAGAAATAATATACTTAACCTCTTAAATTCTGGGACCATTTTTGGGATTTCCGCCTGGATTTGGCCTACCCAAATTGAAAAGCTTCCCATACCCACGTACAGTGGTCTAAATACACAATTTTGGTGTCATTTTAAAGGAACCCATTTGAAGTTTCATAAACCACTGCTAAAAGTGATAAATATGTAAGTATATGTTGTCTAAGCTGTAATAATTTTTTTCTGTAGTAATTTTGGTCCAGACCAAAACCAAAAAAAAACATTTAGTCCTGGTCCGCTTAGTGTTCACACTAACATTTTAACACCAAACCTAAAGATACCGAACCTAAAGGCATAGGGATATGTTGACAACCTGACTGGTCGCTTTATTACATATATTTCCCAAACATCCAAAACTATGCTGTATGCTGGGATAAATGCACTCGTTGTATGTGCGTAGCCTACATATGATGGTAATTGTGTATAACAATGTGTATTGTGAAAAGCGCTATACAAATTTGAATTGAATTAATTTGACCAGCTGAGAACTCGTGAAGAGCTTATAAAATGTGTAAAGGAGTCAAAAGAGTGGCAGGAATCCCTCCGCCACACACACAAACGAAGATCTGCTGCAAGGAGACACGGTTCGGAAGCCTGTACCGAACAGTGATGGGCAACATCGCGACTATGACGAGAAAAAACAGGTATGCTTGAGCATTCGGTCCTTTCTAGGGTTGCATCTTGTGTCATCATGTCCCATTTTTGGTTCGTTTACATGTCTTTGGTCCGTGTTGGGTTCATATTTCAGTCAAACCACACCAGAGTTCATTTGGAAGTGGACCAAGACCCATCTTTTCAGTGGTCTCGGTCCACACCAGGGTTTGGAACTTTGGATGGCAGCGTTCACACTTATTTAAATGAACCGCACTAACAGAACAAATCGCACCAGGCTTCGTTTTAATCGAAACCAAACATGCCAAATGTGAACACAGCGTTATATATACAGTAATTGTATGCAATTCTTAGGCTACGTTCACACTGCGAGCCTTAGTGCTAAATTCCAATTTATTGAGATCAGATTTTTTTTGTATAGCTGTTCACATTGTTGTTTTAAATGTGGCCAATATCAGATTCCAGTGTGAACAGATCATTGACTGACCTGCATGCGCAAAATAACTAATAAAAAGACGTCACGCAGCATGCCATCATATGGACGTAAACACGGAGATCATTAAAGTAAGCGATTACGTGTTTATTTATAACGTGATCTGCTGCGGAATCCAGCAAATGTATGCACAGGCAATGTAAAAAAAAAAAAAAAACGAGGATGCAAAAAAAGAGAGCAGAGATTTTAAACCATGATACAAGCCCTCATGTGTTGCTCGTATATACATTCACATTTACATTTAGTCATTTAGCAGACGCTTTTATCCAAAGCGACTAACAAATGAGAGCAATAGACGTAACTAGAACAGTCAAGGGCAACAGTATGAAAGCGGCGGCGCTGTAACAAGTCTCAGTCAATCTAGCACAGAACTCATACAACACGTATATAGAGCTGTCACTGTAATACTTATGAGTTCTGACACATCCCTGTCCTTTACTTACTACCTTTCTAAACAGTCTTGATAACTTCAGGTATGTGAAGTCTTTGAAGTGACTCCCATGAACGCAGAATTGTGACGAATGTTGCTCAAGAGTGACGTAAAAGTCACACGAATTCCAATATGACTGTTCATATGACAGATGCAAAACATCTGACCTGTATCGGATTTAGGACCACATATGGAAGTGGACCAAATCGGAATTGAAAAGATCAGATTCCATGTGGTTTGTGCCGTTCACACTGTCATGACAAAAACACATATGACCACATTTGCCTGCAGTCTGAACTTAGCCAAATACATTATTTGATGCAATTTTGTAATTACTTATATTTTCTTTAAAATATGGTTAAAGTGTACTGTCAAATGTACTGACAAGAATTCATGGTAAAGTAAAATATAATTTTATTTAACTTATAAATTTTGATTGATGATGTATTTAAATATATTGTAATGGGGGAGTTGAAATTAAACTTTAAATTAACTTAATATTGCATTACTACTTTACATGTGATTTAGTATGTATCAAGTTCAACACATCAATATATATATGTATACTTCTTTAAAGCATGGCAAAAGTTTATTAAAACAATGCTTTAAAATGTACTTTTACATAAAACTTTATTACAAAGTGCACTTTTTAAAAGGGTACTTAAGTGCACTGACAAGGCCAAGTTTTTTTTAAATACACTTTTAAGATTTGAAGTACACTATAAGTTTACAATCTATGCAATTAAGCATACTTATTTTTACAAGGAATTGCCTATAGTCTCTACCACATACATTTACATTAGCTGGACATGATTTGAGAGAGAGAATAAAAATGTATCATTGAATACCATTTTTATTAGGCTCTATTAAAGAAAACGACACTAAAAATCAACATTGTATGTTTATTCATACAAAAGCTGACAGTATTCAAAAATAGCAGTGCAAGCATTTGTCAGACTGTGTGAATCTGGGTCACAAACAGTTGAATATCACTGAATATGACAGCTTGTGTCTCTCTACATGTTTTATCGCCGCTTGCCTGTCCTTGTTTTCTCCTCTCTGTTTGTCTGCCTCTCTCATATCAGTCACTAGCAGAACTACATCATAAGTCATTTTTTAGCTCTTTGCGAGTGAACACAAAGTTTCTCAGCGGAACGCAAACGTTTTTGCGGGCGAACGCAAAATTTCTCAGGGGAACGCAAAACATTTGCGAGATAATTTTTCCTCTATCTCATATTTTTTTCCTCCACCATGTCCCTTTAGGGGCTCCACAGAAGTCAGCACAATCCACTGGTCTGCTCTATCTCTAAGGCTACGCTCACGCAGTCAGTGTTTAGGACTGACAACCACCCATGTTTCCATTAAGTTATGGAAACATTATTTCTGAATGTTCTCTAAAAGTTCAAAACATCAAGTTTCTTAAATGTTAAAAAAAAATCTTGTTTATACCAACATTAAGGGAAGATTCATTTTATCATTCTGCAAACATTATGGGAACGTTACTTTGAATGTTCTCTGAACATTCTGAAATATGCAGTAACGTTTAAAAAAAACGGTAAGTGAACTCAAAAGTTTTGGGGGGAAAAGTTCCATGAACAAATGTATAACAATGTTTTTGTGCTAAAGTTTTGAGAACATTATTAAGGACCAGATAACTTTGAACAAACATTCTATTAATGCTACTGTGTGAACGCTTGTTCATAACTTTGAGAGAACCGTGGCAGAATGTTAGCCAAAGTTCAGAGAACATTCCCACAAACAGTTATGAATAGTCCTGTTCACACAATACTATATATCATTTTGTAGTAAGAATGGGGTTGTCATGTTTGCTTTTCAAACTGTTTGTGAACGTAACTATTTAACACTTTTAAACAGGACTGACATCTGTGTTCAGCTGCTGTGTGAACGTAGTCAAAAATATATTTTATTCTATAAATCAGTTCTATAAATGCTGAAAGTAGGCTCACTGGTTTGCCGAAGGCTGCCCTCTGGGCACTGTCCTGCTATCACATAAATATCAGTAGCACTTTGTAAATGGGGCAGTCTTATACTAACCACACAGACTCTGAGAAAGCATAGATAGAAAAGAAATCCTATTAAGAAATGTGGAGAAAAAGAGGAGATTAAGTTGATATATATATATATACTTACAGATCAAAGACTAGGTAATGGAAGCCCTCCTCCGATATGCTGTCATGGAGTCGAACTACAAAGAGAATTTTTCTCCGTCATTTCCTCATCTTTAGTTACCATTAGGTAATACAGATCTCTGGTAGAATGACTCTGGAAAAACTCCATTACCAATATTCGGGTGTTTCAAGAGACGACAAATCCTGGCCTCTCTCTCCAGCTTCTGGTGATCTGAAACAGATTCCAAAAAAAAAAAAAAAAATTAGCTGATATATTGGAGATGTTTTAACTGACAAGGTACAGGAGGCAAGTCTGTTCATAAAACAGTGCTTTTTCATGTCTAATGTTGCCGAGAGCACTGCAGATCTTTGAATAACCACCAGAGGACAGTGTGTTGATGCCTGTGAATGTGTATGCGGGGCAGATGGCACCCTGACCTGCAGAAAACTATAAATAACCACATGCGCTCTTCTCTCTTCTGTACTAATCCGATATAAAAAAAACATACTAAACTTAACTCGCAAGCAGAAAAAACACAATTCTCTAAAGAATCATGTGACACGATTCATGATTCAAAATACTTTTAAAGGGATAGCTCAACCAAAAATGAAAATGCTGTCATTAATTACTCACCCCCATGCAGCTCCAAACCCGTAAGACTTTCGTTCATCTTCGGAACACAAATGGAAATCTTTTTGATAAAATCTGAGAGCTTTCTGTCCCTCTGTTGACAGCTACGCAACGACTACTTTGACCCTTCAAAAGTTCATAAAGTGATTTCAAAACGAATCTATATGAATTTAATGTTTTAGTCCAAATTTTCTGAAGATACAAGATCGCTTTAAATGATGAACAGATTAAACGCACGAGAACAAACCTCATTGGTTCTTGCGGAAGCTCAAACGTGCTGCGTAACACACGAGAATCAACCTCATTGGTTCTCGCATGTCAAGCAAACATGTTTGAGCTTCTGTTTACCACAACTGATGTGTGAATTGATGAATGTGTGAATAAAAGCCTAAATTCAATCTGTCCATATAAAGCGATCGAGTCTCTTCAGAAAATTTTGGACAAAACCTCTCAATTCATTTGGATTAGTTTTACTATCTCTTTATGAACTTTTGAAGCATCAAAGTGGTAGTTGTGTAACTGTCACTGGAGAGACAGAAAGCCCTCAGATTTCATCAGAAAGATCTTTATTTGTGTTCCGAAGATGAACAAAAGTCTTACGGGTTTGGAACCACATGACGGTGAGTAATTGATGACAATTTTCATTTTTGGGTGAAATAACCCTTTAAGCATCTGTCATCAGTCTCAATCAATTAACAAGCCATTAACACACAAAGGAAAAGACAAATTAAGAAAGCACATTTTGCTTGAGAAATGCTCCTTACTGCAAAGTGTGCAGTATATATAGCCTACTAATTATACAAATTATAAACGCTTCAACATTGTCACGACCTCATTATGTTGCATGTTAAATTCAGCGAGTGGTGACAAGTTATCTCAGAAAGGTTGCATTTTTTATTCATTTTTGTGTAATAATGTAAATGTCAAAGTTTGTCAGTCTGATCAAATAATGAGTTGAGAAAAATTGTTCCACACTAAAATGGGAGGTTAAAATACTGCACATTTTGGCAAATGCGTCATTCTGGTATTTTATGTGCTTTGTGCACAGTATAAATACTGCAGAAATAGCATGAAATGCATGCTAGTACTGTACGTATCCATAGCCACAGCTGATTCATAGTGAAATGAAGACTGGTGAATTATATGAAAATGTGATTCATTTGAATTTGAAATGAGATCATAATGAATAGCTCACGTCTGCAAAGCCTTTGGCCACATTCAATTCCTTCTCTCTATTTCGTTCAAATGGAGGGAATAAATTAAGTTGTGAAGGGGGCGAGGGGGATAAAATTGCATGCACATTAGCTCAAATTACTCAACTTTCCTTTTTTACAGATGAGAATCAGAAAAAAATATGAGTATATTTCAGTTTTTCGGGTGTCAGTTTATTCTCAATTTCACAAGGTTGTATTCTTAATTCGCATCTGTGGATCTTTCCTTCAGCCCCACACAACTCTCTCTTTCTATCACTAATCAACTTCCCCCACCCCCCAGCTCCACAGGTAGTCCACCTACCAACCGGCCAGACATCTGTTGTCTGCAACTCCTCCACCAATCAGAACGCAAAGGCCTCTCTTCCTCTCTGCAGTGGAACCAGCCCTGCATGCAAATATCAGAACCCTCTGGATCCATAGAACCCAAGCAATTACCGCAGAACTCTTAAAGTTGTGCACCAAACTTTAACACATCTCCTGTCACCTCAGACAAATGAGATAAGTCAATAAATTGTTCTTAACAATCTTTAATTATAGCACCATCATGACACAGTTGGTTACATAATTTTGGTGCTGAAACAGTTTTGTTTAAAAATGTGATGTGAGAATTATGCGCATAAGCACTCCCAAGACGTGCTCAGATCTTCACTGAAACAGATGGCTTATTCATACATCTGAACAATATCACTGCTATTAATCTGGACCAAGAACAACCACTATCATAAATAAGACTTTCATTATTGGCAGAGTGAACAGATTTCTCATGGTTGAATACAGGATGGAATGAACATAGCAGTTTACGTTCACTTAAGCCATAAGCGACTATTTACGTGAGATATTCCACACGATGGGCATTTTTTCTAAAAGGTGTCTGTATTTGACTAGTCTCAGCCTCAAACGTCCGCCCACAGACTGCTGGCGGAAAGTCTGATGCATATGCAAACTTAACTGGAAACACTTTTCGACGATGTCATCTGAATCTGGTGAATTCTACCGGATTTCCAGGAGACGTGTGTGTCACGTTCTTTAACGGTCCACCTGGAAACAAAGATGCCATGATGCAAACCCCATCGTGGAAGAAGAATGCTGTTGTCTTTACAACTGTCTCTACATCCCAGAGCGGGGTAAGCGCATGTGCGCAGAAGTCGCCAACTTTCTGTAGAGTCAATAGTTACAGATCTCCAAAACTTCGTGTGGCCTTCAGATTAGCTCAAGTGCGTAGAGAGCTTCATGAATGGGTTTCCATGGCCGAGCAGTTGCATCTAAGCCTTACATCACCAAGTGCAATGCAAAGTGTCGGATGCAGTGGGGTAAGGCACGCCGCCACTGGACTCTAGAGCAATGGAGACGTGTTCTCTGGAGTGACCAATCATGCTTCTCTGGTCTGGCAATCCGATGGACTAGTCTGGTTTAGCGGTTGCCAGGAGAACGGTACTTGCCTGACTGCATTGTGCCAAGTGTAAAGTTTGGTGGAGGGAGGATTATGGTGTGGGGGGTTGTTTTCTTTTTAGGGGTTGGGCTTGGCCTCCTAGTATGACTTTTAATGCTTCAGCATACCAGACATTTTGGAAAATGTCATGCTCCCAACTTTGTGGGACAGTTTGGGGATGTCGGTCAGAGGACTCTGGGCGGTCCTTGGCCAATGAAAGCTGCTATAGCACACCCTGCACACTCCGGAGCAGAAGGTGGCCATAACCATTTGAGCATTCAGGCGCAGAGAACTGAATTTGGGATAATGCACTGTCTGAGGTATGTTTACACGATACCGTTTTGAAAACGAAAAAAACTTTCATTTACACGACAACGCGGTTTTGGTGGCCTGAAAACGCAAGCTTTGAAAACGATGCCTTTACCGTCTCCATGTAAACAACAAAAATGTGATACTGTGAAAACGGTGACATCATGCGCATTCGCAGGGTGTTTCTTGACAAAGTGACATCGCCAACTACTGGCCTGGAATACCTTTTTTGTTATTTTGGCAGA
The DNA here is from genome assembly GCF_949357685.1 of Gobio gobio. Classification (NCBI taxonomy): domain Eukaryota; kingdom Metazoa; phylum Chordata; class Actinopteri; order Cypriniformes; family Gobionidae; genus Gobio; species Gobio gobio. Next base: position 17,916,131 of record NC_137099.1, read on the forward strand.
TCCGTGTGAACGGGGAGTGTTTTGACAGCGTTGTTGTCAGTTTTTAGTACATTGTTGTCATGTTAACACGACCCTAAGAGAGCGTTTATGATACCACATTGAGGTTTTTACAAAACTTACTGCGCATTATAGCTTGATAAAGTCTTTTTGAAGATCCTCGTTAATGTACACACGCTTCTTTGACATCTTCGCGTCTGACTTGATCTCCTCCGCGCGCTCTATCCGCACTAATTTTGTTCTCCAAAATATACTATGACGAGATTGGCTAGAAGACTAATATAGTATATATTATAAGGTATGGATAGTATACTCGCTTTTATGATCAATGAATTTGGGAAAGAAGAAATACAGGAAAAACACAATTTTTTTCATAATAAGTCAGGACACTAAATATAGAGCTGAAATATGGCACTGTCTAGGGAAAAACGGGACGTCTGGTCAGTGGTCACCCTTATTATTGGAAAACAGCAATGTAACAATTAATGTAGCAGACCCGAATTATGGATCATTTAGCCACTGGCACACACTGTTCATAAGGACAAACACTTAGGCTATCAATCGTAACATCAGTTTGGAGCAAAACAAATCCATGGCCTGGATGTGTGTGACATGACAGCAGATTTGTGGATCCTGGCATTTGTACATGGCCTGTTTAAAAAGTACAGGACTATTTAGAGGTATGAATAACGCTTGTCAGTAGTAGAGCAGTTTGTGCACTATATATACAGTACAGTACAGTACAGTACTGTATGTGTAAAATGCAGTCCGGTCAGTAGCAGGGAAAGGCCTACATTTGACAAGTCCAGCCTCCTCCCCTCTTTTCTCTATTTGCTATCTGAAGCCTTCCGCACTGCAGCAGTGTGTGTATGTGTGAAAGAGAGAGAGAGAGAGAGAGAGAGAGAGAGAGAGAGAGAGAGAGTATTCCTTCATATTTTGTGCTGCTTTTCCAGGAGATTAATGAGAGATTTGAGATCATCAGAGAGAGAGAGAGAGAGAGAGAGAGAGAGAGAGAGAGAGAGAGAGAGAGAGAGAGAGAGAGAGAGAGAGAGAGAGAGAGAGAGAGAGAGAGAGAGAGAGAGAGAGAGGAGCAATAAACCTCTGAAATGAATGACCAAACCTAGTTCTTTGACTTGGCTATAGCAATCATGCTTGATAAATAAATAAATAACAAGGTTAAAAATCGTATGATCAGTATCCAGCTGCCTGTATTCAGACCAGAACCATGCATTGACTTCTTTATCATCCAGAAACAGCTCGATTTACATGCAGCACCAGTAAAACAGAACATATGCAAGTATTGTCGAGACAAAATTCAAAGATATTTGTAAATTGTATTGGGGGAACGCATAAACTGACCATTCAAATGCTATTGCAAATCACTGCTTAGCACCTGGGAGGTCAACTAGATCATGATTATTCACATACGTATTCCAGCATCACTTGCCAATTTTTTTCACACGGAGATGCCCAATACTCATTATCCATTACATGAGTGAGATTGGTAATAGTGATCACTGGGTAGCTGAAACGTGTTTTATCAATGGTCAATGCCAATACTGATAAATATATACAAATATTTCATATAGGTTACGATGTTCACAAACAGCGACCGCATACTTTTCAGCAATTTTGATATGCAAGGTATTTTTCCCCATTCGTTTTCTCCATAGGGATTTCGAGAAAATCCTCAATAAAGAGTTCTAAGCCATGAACAAAACCACTCTGATGAATTACAACATTACATATTTTGTTTTTAAACAAAAAAGGGACAAGTACAAGACTTAATAATACAGTATGTTCTATGAAACATTTAATCACAGTCCATGAAGCATTGAAAATGCCATAATCAAATAAAAAACAGATGGTAAAATATAAAACTCTTGTTTCATAGATATTTATTAAAAGTATAGCATGGATTTTTTGAAGTTTTTGAAGCTATAAGTTGCTTGTAAAACTGATTCAATTACACTATTTGCAATGCTTTTTGGGAATGGAAGTTTGTTGAGCTCTTTCGGTGCAGTTCTTGTTTCTGTGTTAAAGGAAGGAACATGCCACTATTTTTGAAAACAAGGCTAATTTTCCAACTCGCTGGAGTTAAACAGTTGAGTTTCACCGTTTTCGACTCCATTCAGCTGATCTCCGGGTCTGGGACACTTTTAGCATAGATCATTGAATCTGTTTACAGCGTTAGAATCTCACTCAAAAAAATGACCAAAAGGTTTAGATATTTTTCCTATTTAAAACTTGACCCTTCTCTAGTTACATTGTGTACTAAGACCGACGGAAAATGAAAAGTTGCGATTTTCTAGGCCAATATGGCTAGGAACTATACTCTCATTCTTGCGTAATAATCAAGGAACTTTGCTGCCGTACCATGACCACTGTAGGATTGTGTGTAGGAACTAAAACTACAAAATCACATGGACTTTTGGCTTCTGGTTTAAGCGACTTCAGAGCTCATGGTTTTAAGAGGTTTATACGTTATTGTTAAAAATAAATCGTGCTATATGGAGAAAGTGAATGGAAATTTTACTTCCGAAACCCCACTAAAATATTTCAAACAGAAATCTTCCATTATTCATTGATGAGGACTCTAGCAGAGACGTTAAGGAGACATCAGGGAGAGCTAATGCTTCTGTTAACTGGCCAAGCGAGGCCAATAACCTCAAAATAGCTGATTTATTGGCCTGGCCAATGTATCAATCTATCACTTTTGGTAAGACGACTTCTATCCAAATTGTTGACCTGTCAGAATATGTAAAATATTACAAAAGATTCCACACACATATATGCACAATCAAGGACACACTGAGGACGTACAACTTCAAGCACAGAGACAAGAGCTTAAAACAGAACATTCATTTCTCAATGGAAACATGGTACAGCATGAAACATTACACAGACTATTCTGCAAGCTGTGAGGATGTCTAGCTCTTCCATGTCTCTCAGGCAAATGACCTTTTAGCTCCAATGAGACCACAGACTCTCCAATGAGGTAAAGTCCTCAGACATGAGAGAATCTGAACTACCGGTCAGAGAGCAAAAAAAGAGAGACGGGGAACTGAGAGAATGTGTCTCTAATTAAAAGTGCCCTAGCTATCTCTCCTCAGAATTCTGTGGCCTAGTTTATTAAAGTAGGCATTGAGTTTCTTTCTATGCTACACTACACAGTCTGAGCACTGACCTACTAGTTTTGCACACAGCCTGAACAGAGAAAGAGGTTACAATTGGAAACTGAAAAATGCTGTCTTTGCAGGTATGGTACGGGCAACAAATCAGCTTCCTTAGGTTTTAGATGCAATTTGTATACTGCCTAGTAGCCACTGCAAGAACTTATATGACTATTAATAAAGTATGCTCTACTGCATTTGTACTACACACATGCATATTTATAAAGTCCTACATGTGCCATGTGGGAAGTGTCATGTGACCTACATCATCAGCTAGGTCACTCCATTTACCAATATGACAGCTCCTCTCTCATGGCATCATGGGATAGTACGGTGTCCATAAGATTCTCGCTGCAGAATCTAGGCAGAAGCAGGGTTTTATGAATACTGCAGTTTCTACTTCTAGATAATCAATTTGGTTATTCTTATGTTAGCTATAAACTATATGTAGAACAAATAGTGTAGTAAAAGCCTTTGTGAAAAAGAAGTGCACTTTACTGTATTGAATGTGCACTTGTTTTCTTCAAATCACTTCCATTTAATCAAGTACATAAAGTACAAAATTAGTTGTTCTAATTTAGCAGACTTTAAGTAAACCAATTAGGTATACCAAAAGTACAACTGCAGGGTATTTACATGAAGTATATACTGTAAATATGTCAATGTATTTGTAGTATACTTAGCATAATTTGAAATACATTATAGTATTGTTTTTCACTAGGGAAGTACTTGATTATAATTGTAACTATAGTGTGTAATGAACTAAATTGCAACTTCATCCTAACAAACATGAAATTAGAAATATATTTAAATACATGACATTCAAGTTTCAAAAAGAAATGGCAATAAAGTAAATTTTAGTTTACCATAAGCTTGTGTTCAGTACAAACGGCTTGTTTGGACATTGTGGGATTTGTGACATTACACAGGCAAATACATTTCCATATGCCCGCCTCCAGAGCAAGACATCGACGAATTGTTTTACATCATCGCACCATAGGCCCCGCCCACTGGTGTTCAGCCGCTTAACGGCTGACACTTGTCTGCACCGGATGTGAGCATTGCGCTTAAGTCTGCCAACAAGAGGACAAATAGAGACGTAAATGTAACCATAAAGGAACATTCGCTTTGACGTGTCCAGTTTAAACAGCTCATTTGCTCATTTCTGTAGAGACGGATCACAGAATCAGGAACAAGTATATGGTTTATTTTTAATGCCGTCATGGATTGCGTCAAGGGATGGCTGATATATCAGCCACTATATCGGTATCGGCCCGATAAATGCAATTTTTTATGTTGTTGTTATTGAATATATATTGAATATTGATTGAAAATATATATGCGCGCTATTTACCATGATGGTTTTGAATTGCTTGATATGATTGGAATCACTTCGAAAAGAATGATACAGTTAAGCGCAACATGTGCAGCATAAATCTGTCATATAGGCTACATAAAATTATAATTAGAACACGACTGTAAAAGAATGTTGTGAATTTGCCCGTGTTTCAGCGTGTTTTCGCGGAAAGAGCGCATCCACAGAGTTACAGAGTCACAGCCTTATGTGTCATTGTAAGTTGCAATATTATGTTTATTTTGTGTGTGTTTATATATATATATATATATATATATACATATATATATATATATATATATTGTGTATATATCCTGTTGTGTGTATATATATATATATATATATATATATTATTTTTAATACATTTGCAAAGATTTCAAACAAACTTATTTCATGTTATAATTTTTAGCTTTCAAATATAAAGACTTATCGGTTATCGTTATCGGACCAAATTTTCATATCGGTGCATCCCTAATCACGTCAGAGAATTATGTTTGTTCAGAGAATTTGAATCCTCAAATTGGTCAAAAAGGCACTCTTATGTTCAACGAATTGTATTTAATATAAATGTAAACTATAATTTTACACCTTTGTACCTTTTTTATCCCTTAATATTAGTACCTTAGAGTAGCAAAACATACCTAACATTTTAGGGGTAAATAAGGTACAAAGATCTCCTTTGAAGGGTACACTCTAAAAAAAAAAAGGTTCTATATTGCACCAAAAATGGTTCTTGGCTCGTAATCATAGGGGAACCTTTTTTAGTGCTATATAGCACCAATTTTGGTGCTTCGGTGGTTCTTCAGCGGTTCTTCAGAGGTTCTTCAGCGGTTCTTCAGAGGTTCTTCACCGGTTCTTTGACTAAGGTGCTATATAGCACCTCTGAAGAACCGCTGAAGAACCACTGAAGCACCAAAATTGGTGCTATATAGCACTAAAAAAGGTTCCCCTATGATTACGAGCCTTTTTTTTTAGAGTGTACTGCCGCAGTGACAAGCTGTTGTACCCCTAAAAGTACAATTTTTATGAATTTTTCTGAGAGTGTTTGTTCAAAATACACAATCTTTGAAAATAAGTGATTTAATATCATATGGATTTTGCTTCTCAGGTAAATTTGTCTTGTTTCGTGTGTGTGTGTGAGTGTGTGTTTGAAGACAGATACTGATTAATACTGAGAAATATTTGTTGTGTAAAAATAGAAAAACACGGAGGAGGAGGATAAAGACTGTAATCGAGAGAACTGGAATAAGAAAAGGCAAAAGAGAGGTCAACAGACAAGCTGAGTACAGATTGTGCATTACGTAAGGCAAAGCAGAGGCAACAAAATGCAGAAAAGAACAACGAGAAGAAGGGTAGTGTTGGAGATAGATGAGGAGGAAGGAGAGAACGAGAAAGCAGGAATGCAGTAGACTGGTGTCTGACAAAACAACCAGATGGTCACTGTCCATGTTGATGGTGCTGCTGAATGTGTTTGTTATACCAGATGAATGTTAAAAGAAAGAATCTGCTAGTTTATTATGATTTAGTATCTTGTGGTGAAGATAACTGAAAAACAATACAAATAAAACAGCACCCTGTGTCCTCATTTAGTACTCCTGAACATTGCAGCGCTGTGCTCAGCTGTACCTCATTTTATAATAATCTCTTTGATATATTATGAACCTTATAGACAATGTATTTTATGTGACATGAATAAAAACAAGGCTGTGAAGGATAGTTTGTTCAATTGTTTGTATGGTTGTGTAATTTGGTTTTGGTCGTTGATGTTGATGAGACAAATTAGAATTGACTATAACACTTTCTATATAAAATAATCACATTTATTATTAGCTATATAACTTACTTTGCAGCAAACATTTTTAGAGCAAAGATGTTTCGCATTTTAGACGTGTTTTATTTCATTCAACGGTTATTTGGCATGAGCAGTCTGTTCCGATTCATAATTAATGTTTCACATGCTAAGTTAGACATTTCCGCATGCATATAGACAATAATTCAGAGATGGTGTTAATGAAGAATTCACATGAGCCCTCGTCAAAGCTGCTGTTCAAGACAGAATGTTCACTACCTCTGAATCTCCTTGACCTATGTTGAGTCATTCACTCATGGTGTGCGAGAGAGAGACTACAATCACATGAGAGGTTATGGTGCTGCAAAGCTAAAAATAAACTCATTGGTTTCTCAGACAGCACCTCATACGCGGGTATCCAGTGCGCACACACCCTCACACTCTCTCTCTCACACACACACACACACCAGGTTAAATGGAGATGGAATTTGTGAACTGAACTCATATAGGAAATGGAATGGGATGGCAAACAAACAGTCAGTACGTTTTTCTTCCTGTAAGTCATATATAATCACTTTATTGTGTATGGTTAAATTATATACGCAAAACTTTATTTATGATTATAGAATTGCTTATGCTTAATAGAATTGATAGAAACCCGCCATTGGAACTAAAATAAAATAACTTACAGTACACTCAGTACGTTAATTGTAAATTGTACGTTAAGGGGTACAACAGCTTGTCAATAGGGCTGCGGCGGAGTATTTTGTTGACTTGTGTACTTACATCATCCCAATTGTTTCCAAGAATGTTTAAATCCAGAGGATTAGCAGTTTTAACCAGGCACCCCAACTGAGCCTGGTTTCTCCCAAGGTTTTTTTCTCCATTATGTCACCTGATGGAGTTTTGGTTCCTCTGCCACCTTTGGCTTTTGGCTTGCTCAGTTGGGGACACTAAATATTCAACTATATTACTGATCAGCTCATTTCAATTATCATAAAGTAATAATTAAGATAAAATGTTGAAAATATGATTTTAAATGTCCTCATTATTAGATAAAAAGTCAAAAATATGATTTTAAAAGTCATAATAGTGAGATAAAAAGAGATAAAGAGATAAAAATTAGGTCATAATTATAAGATAAAATGTTGAAAATATGACTCATTGTGAGATGAACAGTTGAAATTAGGACTTTATGACTTAAAAATCTAAATTATGATCAAAAGTCCTAATTATGAGATAAAAAGCTGAAATTAGGTTAAAAAAAACACATTTAAGAGATGAAATCATGATTTTTATTTTACATGTGTTTAAAAAAAATTATCCATAATAATAATATTTACATTATTGTTTTCACTTTGTGCAATATATATTTTTTTACATTTTGAAATCAGTTTTTACAAAAGAAATTAATCAATTCAAAACTTACTTTAGCTTTTCATCTAAAACAAAATCAATTTCCTATCATCACTGTAAAGCTGCTTTGAAGCAATCTGTGTTGTGAAAAGCACTATAGAAATAAAGGTGACTTGACTTGGACCGTGTCCGTGCGTCGCCTATCTATCAATGACATCATACACGTGTTACCCTCGATTTCCGTACAAACCATGGAAACAACAAAGATGCTTTAATATATTATGTTTTATTAGACAGGTGAGCAACTGATCATTGATCATTGTTATATAGCTCAACAGTTAGTCTAATTCTTAAATTTTCTTAATATTCTTGAATCTTGTTTTCTTGATTTACCGCGAGTAGCATGTTTTACCATGCCTAATATCAATCTAGCTTACTGCAGTGTGCAACAAGTGTCTCATAGTAGCCCCTGAGCGAACGCACAGAGTAGCATTATAACATAACTTTCAACTCACTCAATCTAATATGATAGAACAGCGCTGCGTTACTCCACATACGCATGACCGGAGGAAGCACAAGCGTCGTCTGCGGTATAGTAAAAGCTCCACAGCTCTCGAGCCATGTGTCACGCTTGTCTCTCAATAGCAATCGTTCCAGCGGCCTTGTTCCCACCTTCATACTACAGTAACATTAATAAATCTTTAATACATTAGCTCATCCATGAATATGATTTCTGCCCTACTTTTCCACCGGCTGTAGAGGTGAAGACAACAACTCGCATGATTCCGCAAAATCAAGGCGCCCTCCAGCGGCAACAAATTATGTTTTATTAACAAAGGTCGGGAGGAACACGTTCAAATGATCCATCCAATCATCATGTCCTTCTAACCAGCTGTCAGCAATCAGCAATCGATCTATCCAATCATTATGTCATTCTAACCAGCTGTCAGCAATCAGCAATCAACATGTCTACCCAATCAGCACAAGTGAAGGACTATATAAATACCCAGTCAACTCACCAATGTTCATTGACAGTTTTTCAGCATCCCTCCACCACCCCGTCTTCCTCACACTCACCTGGTTACTTCCTAACCAGAGATACGGGGGGAGTACTCTGGGTTCGGGCCATGTGTGAACTTGTGAATTACATATTGTGCCTTTAAATTTTAATCACAAGAAGCACATACATGCTGTACATTCAAAACCATATACTGTCTAGTAGGTACTACATTTGGTTTGAAACAGCCGTTAAAAAAATATGTTCTATATAGTATGAAGAATATGAGTATATGAATGAAATTACGGACATATTATATCAACCATGTTGACGTTGTCACTCTCATGTGACAGTACTTGGTACTTTTAAGAACTGTTCACTGAAAGGTTTTTTAGGGAACCCAAAATAGTTCTTCTATGGCATCAGTGTGAACCCCAGAATCTTTATTTTCAAAGCAAGACACTAGTGCAAAGACATTGTTTTTCATACACTGGTCAATTTTGGCACATGTTTCAGACTAGTGGGAAAAAAACATCCAAAATACACCTCAGTTTTTATTTTTTTTGCACTTTATCTATTTGAGACAGTAGATTTCAAATATAATACATATCTTTAAACGTTTTCTCAAAATGAGTTTTTTCTCATACACTGAGCTAGAAATCTCCACTTCAGTAGCACTTGCATACACCAAACTTTACAGTTTTATTCCCATCTATGTACTGAAGGTTTTTAACAGAGGGGTTTGTTCATATATCATTTGCCTGATTTTATACATGATGAAACATTAATGTTGAACCTGGCCTTATCAAATGTTCAGATTTCAGTTTTGAAAACCTATGCAAATTAGTGCATTTTTAATTAGATACTACCTAATTTGTATATTTAAACATAGCACTTCAATACAAAATGCTCACAGTTCTTAATTTATTCTATCAACTGGGGAAGTATGGTGATATCTCTATATTGATAACATATTCCCCCCTGTAGTCAATACATTTTTAAGTTTGATCACCAAAATGACATTTTTCCTGTAAAAAAAAAAAAGCTTAAAAAAATGAATGCCTTAAAATAGCTTGAATGTAACAATGAATATGCAAATGAGCTCCGCCTCCACTCAAGATCAGAATACCTGATCCACTCGGACAACTTTACTGCAGTACACAATGGATGGTTTAATTCATAATGAAATACTGATTTAATTCAGCTATATATGTTTGAACCAGAAACTGGTTCAGAAGAGGCAGCGGAAGAGTGAATTATACAGGCTCGTATACAAATACATTAAATGTAATTAATATGAGTGTTGCTAATGTTACACAAACCATGTTCCCGTTCGCTATCTCCGTCTGCCTTCTAAAAATGTGTATCCTTAGAAACGCTTTTTGAACAACTTAGAATGTCAATGGAGAAAGGCATATAGTTCATCATAACATCATAATACACATCATATACATAATTCACCCGCTACACAACGATCAGGTGAAGTGGGTACCACGGATTATCTCTTCATCACAGAACCTGATAGTGGGTGGGATATATTAGGCAGCAAGTGAACATTTTGTCCTCAAAGTTGATGACTTAGAAGCAGGAAAAAATGGTCAGGCATAAGGATTTGAGTGAGTTTGACAAGAGCCAAATTGTGATGGCTAGACGACTGGGTCAGAGCATCTATAAAACTGCAGCTCTTGTAGGGTGTTCCCGGTCTGCAGTGGTCAGTATCTATCAAAAGTGGTCCAAGGAAGGAACAGTGGTGAACCAGCAACAGGGTCATGGGCGGCCAAGGCTCATGCACTTGGGGAGCGAAGGCTGTGTTATCCGATCAAACAGATGAGCTACTGTAGCTCAAATTGCTCAAGAAGCTAATGCTTGTTCTGATAAAAAGGTTAATGCTTGTTCTGATAAAAAGGTGTCAGAATACACAATGCATCGCAGTTTGCTGCGTATGGGCCTGCATAGCCGAAGACTAGTCAAGGTGCCTATGCTGACCCCTGTGCACCGCCGAAAGCGCCAACAGTGGAAATTGTGAGCATCAGAACTGGATCACAGAGCAATGGAAGGAAGGTGGCCTGGTCGGATGAATCACATTTTCTATTACATCACGTGGATGCCCGGGTGCATGTGCGTCCCCAGATTCCCCAGATATCAATCCAATCGAGCACCTGTGGGATGTGCTGAACAAACAAGTCCGATCCATGGAGGCCCCACCTCGTAACTTACAGGACTTAAAGGATCTGCTGCTAACATCTTGGTGCCAGATACCACAGCACACCTTCAGGGGTCTAATGGAGTCCATGCCACGGCTCAGGGCTGTTTTGGCAGCAAAAGGGGGACCAATATTAGGAAGGTGGTCATAATGTTACGCCTGATCGGTGTATATTGCTAAATGTACCTGATTTTTCATACCCGCAGAAATATATACCGGGATAATGTGGCTTCTCGAGACTCCCTTGCTTCGCAATATAGTTAATGATATGCTAAAGATCACCCACTTGTTGGCAGGATTGGTTACAATATATTTGTGACGTGGAGAACAACTGTGATTTCAAACCGTTTCTTTGGTTCACTGCAGTTTTAAGGAGAAAATACTCAGCAATGGTGTGTGCACTTATGCATAATAAAAACACCACAGACAAATAAACAACTTGATTTTCACTACAGGGGGTCTTTAAGATTACAGTGCAGTGGAATGTAAGGATATTTAGATGTTTTCATTGAAAACCAGACAAATATTTTTTACAGTGTATTAATGAAAACAGCAAGATTTCGACCTGTCAGTAATCACCTCACCTCCGTAAACCCTGCGTCACCCTTTACCCTGCGTTAATCTAGAACTGGAGGTCATGATCTTTTTTATATATGTGGGTGCTGCTCATAGAATCGCAATTCCTGGGCTTATCGCGGAAAGAGGTTAAGACCATCTCTGACACGGACCAGCATCCTGTGCAGCGGAGCACTGCAGTGCTCAGCGAGTGTGAGAGAGAGAGAGAGAGAGAGAGATATGAATACAACATAAACTGCCACACCACCCAATGCTGTATTTTTGGAAACGATATCCCAGCATGCACCAGTGCTGTGATACTGATCCCGGAATCTAGGTGTCCATTTCAATCCCACTGTGCAAAAATGGGAGGGGGGGGGGGGGGGGGGTATAATTCAATCCTAATGATCCAGAAAATATTCTCGTTTTCCCTTCCAAAACCTACATTTCGGAAAAGCAAACTTTAAAAGCAAAACGATGGAATTGTTTCATAGAAAAAAGCAACACGAGTCATATGATTGGCTCTTTAGGAGGAGAGATGCTGTGGGAGAAGCAAAATGATTGGTTGTTCTGAGGGTGGGAAGGAGGCTGATTGGTGGTTTTGCCCTATAGCAGCAGAGCCTGCAGGCAAACAGGCCAACAGCAACAATTACACTGACGGATCTGAAAGAACTGGGTCGCTATGCCCACACTTTCCAACAGGGGATAAGACCAGCCAAAGCCTTTGAAAGCACACACATACACATACATACAGTTATGCTCACATATCACCTGTTACTGTGCTTAAACACACATGAACACAACACACTCAACTTACTACATCCAAACTTCAGACTGATACGTGGATGTGTGTGATTCTCAAACATATAATCCCTTCAACTTCTTCAACAGCTACACTTAGACGCAAGCTGTTACGTCAGAACACACGCACAGAGCTCCAGATGAGACCCAGATGCATATTTCCGCTATCCCGGTTTAACCGGATGCTCTGCTCTTACATCAGAATGTTGCCATGTTCGACTACACTAGACGCTCCATTAACTCAAATCCTGCCTCGCACCTGACAGGAGCACACCGAATAAAAATCACCTACCCCTGGCTGACAGCTTCTTTGTGTTGATGATTTTGGCCGCATACTCTTGGCCGGATGATATCTTCACGCATCGCCTCACGACAGAGAACGCGCCCCTGAAGAAGAGGGAAAAAAAGAGAAGACAGTGAAGAAAAAAAAATGGGCACGAGGCCCTGATGCCGGACAGATAGAGCATATGGCATGGAGAGCAGAATCTGTGCCATGATGGAGGCACAGCCTGAGCGCTTCCAAGGTTACACAACTATGATTTTCCACGGTTGTTTGTCCGTGTGTGTTTGACGAGCGCGTGTGGGTGTTTTGAAATTGCTTCGCATATTTGCTGGCCACATACACACCAAATCCGTCCATGCGCTCATTGGAAATGAGGGGGTTAATTACACGCCACCTTAAATGTCCCCTCTGGTGCGTTTGTTCTTCTCTCAAACAGAATGAGAGAATGATGATTTTTTTTCAAATCTCACTGTTAGAACATTTTAATCATTTTGAACGACAAAAAACCCCCCATAAAAATTACAGTATAATTAATATAGTTTAAAATATATATTTTGAAAGGCCAATCATTTAATTTGACTATACAATATTTACTGTAGAATTTCCTTTTAGAATGAAAAAATATAAATAATATTGTAATATAAAAATATATATATTTTAATATTACAATTAAATATTAATTCCTTTTAGAATGTAAAAATATAAATAATATTGTAATATAAAAATATATATATTTTAATATTACAATTAAATATTAATTCCTTTTAGAATGAAAAAATATAAATAATATTTTTATATAAATATATATTCATTCTGATGATAATAACAATAAGGTTCACTTAACTACATTAGTTAACATGAATTAATAATAAACCACTTATAAAGCATTTATATATCTTTGTCAATGTTAATTTCAACATTTACTAATGCATTATTAAAATCTTGTTAACATTATTTAAGGCACTGTGAACTAACACGAACAGCTGTATTTTTATTAACTAACGTTAACAAAGATGAACTAATGCTGAACAGAGGTGTTGTTCATGGTTAGTTCATATTAACTAATGCATTAACTAATGTTAACTAATACATCCTTATTGTAAAGTGTTACCAATAATTTAACAACAAATAAAATATTAATCACCTTATTATTTATGTGGAAAAGTGCCTTCCCTGTGAAAACTTTCACATCTGCTTGTAATATTTTTAAAATGTAAGTTTTTATCTTATTTTTGCACTGAATCGTTTGGTTGCATTTTGTATTAATTTACAGTAAAAAAAATGTTTACTGCATTATTTAAGTGCAATGCTGGAGAAGCTGAACTAAATCATGTAAAACCTCTCAATCGATAGGCTACACTTTATCCTTAATAAAACATTTTAAACAAAACTTGTGATATATTTGAGACGTGCAATTGTGTAATAATAAAGTGATAATGACAGTAGGCTATTTATGTTTAGTCGATGTGAGGGTATAATGGAATGTGCTCGAGCAGCGTACTGTTGCTATAGCAACCTCCTCAGCGACTTCGCGAGCGTCTGTTTAGCGCATTGTGATCAAAGACTTAATATAGCCTACAGAAAGGGACTTTGCTTGTAATCTTTTATGGCTAGTGAAACGTTGTTTAGAAACGTTTCAACGTAGGCCTACTTATTTATTTTTGCATAGGCATATAGTACTTGTATGCAACAAAAAAAAAACATATTCATACACCCCAAACCTTTCGTTTCTACTTCTTTTGGTGCAGTTCAGTTTTGACTGTTAATACATAATTCGGATCATGTGCATTGTATGAAATCAAATATGGTACAAACAGGCACCTCTATGTAACAAAGGGGAGCCTAGCTCTGGTGCCCAATATTTGTATGATGCCACCGCGCAGATGGCGCATGCAGAGACGTTTCGACAACATCATATTTCGAACAGACTGTTATTCAAGAGATTCCAATTTAAGGTCACAATGGGCTTAAAAACGGACTCAATCCGGACTCGTTTTAGATCTGAACGCATCAGTCAGAATAATATGTCACATGCTGAAATATAAGGTATCTCCTGAAAGCCGTACAGATCGGGACCACCGATGTGGCCTCTGCTCTGCTGCGCACCCTCCCCCTCCCCAGTCAAACGCAACGCAAGGAATCCCCAACGCGATAATGAACGGCGCGGGAATGTGTGTCTGCACTGTTGTCGCATTGCCATGAGTATTCCTGTCTCCGGGGGGAAAGAGCCCGAGCCCACTAAAACATACATTATACCAGCTGTTCGGAGATCGGACGTGATAATCACAATGGCCGTGTTCCAAATCCTAAAGCGGTGGCAACACACACTGCAATTTTGGGCATCACGGGCACGTTCGGAACGGACCCGTGATTGTCAAAGAATGCCGTCTGGGTTGACAGCTTGCAAGGCTGCGAGACAGAGACTAGTATAATCAAGCGCTCACGGCAAGGTTATTATAGCCTAAGCGTTCGCTGCAATTATAACGGAGCTGTCAAACAGAAGACGCGCATCGTTTGTGCATATTAAACGCACAGGAATGCAATGATTCTGCAGTAGAAAATCCAGCACTCACTTTCCGAGCTCCTCAAAAAGCTGATATTCATCCGTGAATCTGGTGCAGATGGTCAGAGCCATTGTGATGGGGAATCGGCAGCGCGAGGAAGAGGATGATGCGGGGAAGCGCAGTCAGTCTCCTCTCGTCCCTCCTGTACACCAAAAGGAGAGCACTTGAATGATTATTTTGGTAGCTTCTGCTTCGGTTCCTCGTCTCTTGAAGGGAGCTGCACCGATCAATGTCAGATGATCAGATATGTAAACCTATGGGTCGATCACCAAGGGGAGGAAGAAGCGCGTTCACATCCGACGGTTCCATGGGCTCATCATTATACGCGTTGACGTTGCCATCTCTCTCTCTCGGACGCGTTTGCATACAGCACCTCGCCCCCTTCTCCCCTCCCTTTCAAAGCCATGCCCCGCCCTCTCAAACATCATGCACTAGGAGAGTTTTCATATTTATCATACTTAATAATTCGTCATGGCAATATAGCAATAAGGTCAAATGAATAATTGATCTAGTATATAAGCATAGCCTAACGTGATATTTCACAATGCCTGCAGCACATGCCTGTGCCACATGCTTCATTTTATTTAATGCATAAGTGTTTATGATCTAATAAAGAAAATATTACCGCCTACTTGTCAAACTATTTAAATTAACAGAAAAATAAATTATAAAGGGTAATATGCAAAGTTTCAAGGTTTGTCATTAAGAAATTGAAATTATTCATTTTTTCCGAATTATACTGCTAATAATTCTATTTTTCTTCAACTTTAAAGAAGCAACATTGCCAGAAATTACTGCAGCATGCTGTAATATGGTTGTGCATTTCAAGATCTTCTCAAGATATCCTTTTGTTGCTAAAGTTGATAATCCCGACCTGCAAATGCATGCCAGCCTGGCATTGCCAGGTACACTGTAAAATCCAACAGTTGTTCTTACTAAGACTTTTTTAGTAAACTTTTACTTAATGTCCAATTATTTGTTGAACTTACTTAAAACAATTAAGTAATCTGAACTATTTGCATGCTATGCCTTCGTTACTTAGAAAACTCAAGTACAGAAAGAAAACTCATTACTTGACTGGTATGAGTACCATTTTGCCAAAGCAAAAGAAAAAACAAGCACGTTTTTGAGGTGGGGCAATTTTTAATAGACTTATCACTCATTTCCTCCACTTCACCATAATTGTGATTAGTGTTCCCTTTGGTTGGACACTTGGAACTTCATTCATATTAGTAACTAACTTAAAGCAGCAATGCAACAAGAATGATTTCAAAAGAAGGGAAGTAATAAATATATTTAAAAAATAATATATATATATTTGTCCAATAATGATATATAACATAACTATATTTCATTTCAAATAACGATCTTTTAACATTATTTTTGCTTATATTTGTGGCATAACCTTTTAATTGAGTTGATATAATCCCTCTATATTTGTCACAATTTAATTTGACCACGCTTGAGTGTGTCACACACAGACTTCAACATTCAGCATGCAAACAATGGTAACAAGGATTTGTTTTATTTTATTTTTTTTATTTTTTATTAATACAACCTTTACTATTTTACTTGTTGTCATTATTGGGGTTATACTGACAAAAGACAAATAGTAAAATAAAGCCAAAAATAGTAAAACGAAGCAATTAATTAACTCTGGGAGTACACTTCCTCAGATCCCAGATAGAATTAAGTTGAATTAAGGCAACGAGTTTGCACAATTAAATTAAGTAAACTGAACTAATTCGTTTTTACAGTGTACTACCCGTCCCTAACTACCCCTGTATTGTGGTATGTTTATAGTATCACATGGTAATACCTACTGACATTCATGTGTCACATTTAGATACTCCTACTTCCAAGAATACCATACTAAAATTGTATTGTACATAAAACATGATAGCCATACAGTGCAGTAATAATAATGGTTCTGGCAAAAGATAAAACACGAAACAAAAAGAGGTAGCATAGTAAAAAATAAATTCAGGTAAAAAAAAAAACCCAACAATTTAGGCTACACTAAAAAATATTGGTAACACTTTATTTTACAGTGTCCTTGTTACATGTTACATGTACTTGCACAGTAATAACAGTATTATGCATAATTGCAGGTAACTAACCCTCTACCAGACCCTTAGCCTATAGTAAGTACATATAATTAATTACTCAATACTTAAATATAAAACTACACTGTAACAATGACACCTTAAAATAAAGTGTAACCAAAATAGTAGGACTGACTATTACTGTGAAACATGCCTGGTTCTATGCGCCTATAGAAAGGTGGGCTGGCAGATATCCTATAGGTGTTTGTTGTTGTTGTTGTTTGTGTGTGTGTGTGTGTGTGTGTGTGGGGGGGGGGGGGGTATACACTAGATAGATAGATAGATAGATGGATAGACAGATAGATAGATAGATGGATAGACAGATAGATAGATAGATAGATAGATAGATAGATAGATAGATAGATAGATAGATAGATAGATAGATAGATAGATAGATAGATAGATAGATAGATAGATAGATAGATAGATAGATAGATAGATACACTGTAAACCCGAATAAGTTCCCAGAACTCAAAAAAATTGAGGCAATCGATTGCCTCAAATTTTTTAAGTTAGATAACTTAAAAGTCACAATTTTCCAGAACTTAAAAGGTTGGACTACCTGCTACTTGTACCTTTTGATAACAGTTAAATTAAAGTGCTCATTTAGCTCAACTAAAATAATTGCAGTTCATATGACTTACAGTTTTCTGTTAAGGCAACTCAATTATTTTCAGTTATTACAACAAAGTTTTGAATATTCACAGAACTTTAAAAAATCAGTACACGACCACACCATTTTATGTTAACAAAACTCAATGTTTATTGCTTTGTGTTGTCATTGCTTTAAGTACACATTAGTCAAATATGTTGAGTTTTTTTACTTAAAAACATGTGACTCAAACTTAAAATTTTGAGGCATTTGAGATCCAGCACAGTTTTAATCAGAAAAGCTGAATAAGTTATAAAATAGATTGTATGTTAAGTACTTTGACTTCCTGTGAGATTTACTCACACACATACATCAAGAATCAGCCTATGAATCCCAACCATGGTGACACGCTTCATGCCGCAATGCATTATGGGAGTCATGGATGAGTTTTGCATGATGCACCCAGAATGCATTGCGGCATGAATCATGTCACCATTGTTGAGATTCATAGGCTGATTATTGATGTATGTGTGTGAGTAATAGGGTTGGGTAACGAAATCCGGTTCTTATATAACCGGTATGTACCGGACCGAATCAGAACGCAGATTTCGGTTCCTCATCTCGGTGCCAAAATTAAAACGTGCTTTCGCTTGCTTTGGCTGGCACAGAGCCAGAGACACACGCTCAGCGCTGGTCACAACTCATGACAACTATTCAGTGTTTTCAACCACATCATCTTTATTTCAGGTTTCAGACATTTAAATGATCATAAGTAATAGCAAAAAACACACACAGATGTCTATGAAAGCGGAAATGACAATCCTTTGAGACGGTTATAATTTGACTAACGTTACGTGTTTTATTCACGTCAGATACATGCACATTATATAGTAACTATATATCGTTTACTCTATTCTTCTTCCAGTTCACTGGTCACTTACTTTCATGTATTTCGTGAGACGAGAATGAACTCAAGTGTTGTAAATCCGACAGATCCGATTCTGAGGCGCAAACTAACGGCGCCGCCCATTGCGCTTTATAGATCAACTAACACACATTCACTCACACATTTGAACATCAGATAGTTTGTGTGGCACAGTTAAGAAGTTTGTGAATATTTTGAATAAAAAGAAAAAACGAAATAAACCCGATACAGCTGAGCTGTCAGCGCTATTGCGGCTGCTGTGTGTCATGTGAGAAGCATGACGCGTCGCCATGGAAACATTAAGGCGGTGCGTTCTAAAATATTTAGCCAGAGAATATGATATTTCAAAATAAAGCTGAAGCTCGAAGCTGGTTAGTAGCAGATCAAGAATACAGACTAGGCCTACTGCTGTTATTACTGTAACTGTTATTTAGAGTTATATTAGGCTTGTTGTAGTTGGAATAGGTGGCTTAGGTTTTACTGTGAATTTGTAAATAAGTCAATTATAATTTGTAAATAAGTAAATTGTTTTTTGTATTTATTTATATTCATACATTTAAGTATACATTAAACTTTTAATAAATGGTTCAATTTAAATAAAAAATAAATAAATAAAAAGCCATTTAATGTCATCCACCTCGTTTTGTGGCCTTTAAAAAAAAAAAAAAGTATCGGTTCAGGCACCGTTTAGGCACCGGAACCGTTTTAAAAGTATCGGTTTGGCACCGGAATCGAAAAAAACCCAAACGATACCCAACCCTAGTGAGTAAGTCTCGAAGGAGCTAGAAGTGCGTTATAGAATGTGTTAAACCGGAGAACAAAACTTATGTACACGTTTTAAAAATCGTTTAGTTTATAGGCTACATTAAACTGATGACAATAAAAATACAATAAATAAATTTTGTCTTCTACTAACGCATTTCAGTTTGCCCCAATTAAATTGTTTTAATAGGCTATGGTTGTAATTTATTTGTTATGATGGATTTTACTTATTTGGTTAAGCACTTTGAGATTTTATTGTATTTTAGCATGGCTATATAAAATAAGTTTATTTTTAAATCCTCTCTATTTGAAACAACAGAAATAACAGGACTTCATAATTCTTAGCATGTAATTATTTTATTCTATTAAGTTGTACTTAATTTATGTTTTTAAGTTATGCTTACTTATTCACAAAAAAGTTCTGTTTAATCAAAAAATATTAGTTGAAATTACTCAAAAGGAAGACCATGTTACACCAACTTTAAATAATTAAGTTAGTAGAACTTTTTCTGAAACTTTGAGTATACACTACTTAATCTATTTAATTAATTTGAACATTCGGGTTTACAGTGAGATCGATAGATAGATCGATAGATCGATAGATAGATAGATAGATAGATAGATAGATAGATAGATAGATAGATAGATAGATAGATAGATAGATAGATAGATAGATAGATAGATAGATAGATAGATAGATAGATAGATAGATAGATAGATAGATAGATAGATAGATAGATAGATAGATAGATAGATAGATAATATTAACTTTATTTATAACATTTTATAACATGACATGAATTTTTTTATTATTATTTTCACTTTTTAAATAAAATGCTAACATTTTCTTTTTTTTTTTTCTTTTTTTTAACTGTCCAGTGATAATTTGGAAAGAAACCAGAATAGAACATGTTACTATAGCAATGAACGCGTGGAAAGGGACCATTAAATGCTACACAGAATGTGTTTTTTCATCCCATTCCACATACTTTTCTATAGTTCTACCGCGTCCATTCAGTTTAACAGCACATCAAGCCAAAGAAGGCAATGTTTCAGTACTAAAGTGTATGCATTTTTTTTATTTTAACGTTCTCTCTGTCCCAGGCACGTGCAGGGGGGGGGGGTGCTCGAGCCCCTGCCCTTTTTCAAAATGAATCAAAAGTGCCCCTCTCAGACAAATATCAATGATAATATCATGGTCAATAAAACTAAATAATTGTGATTATTATAACATGACATTGATGACAATGTATACAATAGTAACGAACGACTCAAAAGTCGGACAATTTCTGTTGAGGCGTTGCCATAACGCGTTGCTATGGGTTGCGTGCGTTTTGATTGACCTGCTGATTTTCCTCTGTTCGGAAGCGGCTCTCGAGACAAATATGGTCCTTTCAGAGAGTGTGTGGCCTTACGGGAAAAAAGTAAACCAATATTTTTTTTTCATCCATAATCAGAGCTAATGTGTTGATTTAAATACAAATCTATATATTAGGCTATATATTTTAAAGTATTACACAATTCACCAATGCCCGTTTGTCATGTATATACACCAACCAATCGTGATCTGGCAAAGCAAGTTCAAATTCCATGGGCATGTGAAGTGGAGCGGTAATTTTCTGTTCTTATTCATAAATCGGTTCAAAATTACATGGACAGACGAACTAACTTTTCGGGCTTTCGGTATGGTGCGCGCGTGTACCGAACGTTTATGAATGTAATCTAACAGTTAACAGTCGGCTTGTTTAAAGCGCGGAACACTCAATCCTAGTTCCCACACGAACATATTTGTTCAACTTCAAGCGACAGCGCGCGAGTGAACGCGATCATCTCTTCCTAAAGAAATGAATATCTAAAAGGTATATGTTGAGGATACATTACAACTTACTGAAACGTATCATATGTTGTGTAATCGCTCCATCGGTGCTTCAACCGCGGAAAGACAATAAAACAGCTTGTAAACAAACAATGTCATGTAGAATCACATTTACCTCAAAAGTCATTCAGTGTCCACAGCTGTGAGTTCACTAGAGAGATTAACTCTTTCACTGAATACATGCACTATATTAGCCTATATATTCGTTTATATTAGTCTATATATATTCATTATATACCACTTAGCCTGTTTGTGATGTCTTGTTTATTTAATGCATGTTTAAATAAACCTGTCATGAAAATTACAGCCACTAAATGATTATATTTCAACGAGTTGGAGAAAAAATAATAATAATTAGATTTAGATATTAATGCAAAAACTGCCTTATGTGAAGCTTATGAGTGTTGATTTTTATATCTAAAAATAAATAGCAAATGAATTTAGGCTAATAGTTTGGGCTACATAGCAATATGTAAGGGCTCCCTATATAGTTTACAGCATTATCTTTAAGAAACTTTTAGTTATAACTGAATTAATTTAAGGACAGACACACATTTTTTTTTCATTAAACCACTGTTGAATAAAAATTAATAAAAAGCAATTTGTAAAACTGCTGTACCGAATCGGTACCGAACCGTGACTTCAAAACGAGGTACGTACCGAAACCGAGGTACGTACCGAACTGTCAGTTTTGTGTACCGTTACACCCTAATATATATATATTTACATATTGCCCCTTTTTTACATTTGAGCCCCTGCCTCTGAAGAACTCTCTGCAACGGCCCTGCTCTGTCCAATAAATGCACGTTGTTAAATGAGCGCGTTTTTTATTTTATTTATTTTTTATTTTTTAGCTAGTTTCAACTTGGCATGAATCGAAAATCAAATCAGAGCTGTACATATTCACAAATACAACTCCTCGTAATTCACACCTTAATAGCACGCAAATATTTCTGCCCGTTTTCGCTCTTGTGATTGTCAGCCCTCGCTTTTTCTGCTTCAGACTGAACCGCGCCGCGCCGTTGCTTTCAGTTAATAAAGGAAAAATACTTCACATTTCTGGTGTTATTTTTGTGATTGTTGAGGCATTCTACAGCCCTTCATCAAAACTATGAACCACGGGCGGATCTACAGGGGGGCAAGGGGGGGCAGGTGCCCCCCCACTCTAGAGCCTTGCCCCCCCAGCTGCCCCCCTAACTTTGATGATCCAAAAACTGTACTTGTAAAAACAACACGCCAGTATGTCCAATACATT